>NC_060119.1:566129126-566433055 GCF_021461395.2 Schistocerca americana | reverse complement strand
CAGGATAATAAAAATAAAATTCTTTAGCAGCTTGATAGCTACTTCCAACTAAATATCTTATGAAAGCTTTACAGCATGAATTTAAGAAGATTTTACTAACACTATTCAGTTTTCATAGCAATGCACTACGTAATTAAATTTACATTTTTAATTTGAAAATCTGTAGGAGTCTTCATTTCCCCATTTTTCTATAGCTTCCAGGCAATGTAAAGTTGGCCATTCAGATCTTACAGATAAGCCTAAAACGTATTTCACCCAAAAAAAATGCGACGTAACGTTTTATAGAAATCACGGCGATACCGTAAATCTGGTACTCAGGATATGAACGGTGCCAACACGCTTCTTTGCGGGCCAACGGACATTACGTTTTTCATTGTAAATACTCGCTATGCATAATAACTCCCTACTTTGTATTCTTCGAGCACCTTACGTAACAAATTTACGAAGCATTTTCGAATCTTTGTCGTCACCGTAAAATACAGGCTTACGGATCAAACTCTTTGTCTGTGTCTATGCAGAACGGGAATAATGTCTAATAAATAGTCTAATAAATATTTAATAAGAAATACCCCTGTCTTGTTTCTTGCTGTGCATTAAGCATATTAGTAGCTCAATCATGATGAAGAGTCTAACTATTCGACGAACTCGCATTCGGGAGGACGACGGTTCAATCCCGTCTCCGGCCATCCTGATTTAGGTTTTCCGTGATTTTCCTAAATCGTTTCAGGCAAATGCCGGGATGGTTCCTTTGAAAGGGCACGGCCGATTTCCTTCCCAATCCTTCCCTAACCCGAGCTTGCGCTCCATCTCTAATGACCTCGTTGTCGACGGGACGTTAAACACTAACCACCACCACCACCTATTCGACGAAATTTACATTCAATGAATCAACATTGCAAGTGGAGAATTTGTTATTACGAAATAGCGACATGGCTTCTGAGGAACCTAGTGCTTACCCACCACATTGCTAGCATTACTGACTCGAGATACGGCGTGAAGATGGGCAGACTGCGCTTCAAGGCAGGGTGACGTCAGGCAGTTAGGTGAATTAATTGGCGGAAACGTACTAGCGTGTATCACACCAGCTGCGCATCAGGATGTGGCGGGCACAACACAGCTGTCCAAGGCCGCGGACCCGTTTGGAGCTTTCTGCCGAAGATAACCGCAGGAACGCTTTCCATAAACGAGCAATAGCGAGTGATAGGTGTCTCACAACACACAGGTTTTCGTTCATTGATTTTTCACTTAAATTTTGGCAATAATTTGGCAGTGCACGCAATGTGAAATTCAAAGCCAGATATAGGATTCCTGTGGGTTAAATCTCACAATCAATAAGTCGATACTCTTGCTGAAGAAACCACAAAATCCCGAGCTTTAATCGATCTCATACTTTCGTGGTCACAACTGTACCGTCCGTAATGTTTCATTCCTTTGCTCAGTCTGGTATTCGTCATAAACCGTCGTTTCAAGAGTTTTTCCTGCCGAGATGGCTGATATTCACTGTCTGCCTGTTACTGCACTAACACTACAGAAGGTGACATCAGTCGCATACTTTCTGCAACAGCTACGTCGCCTGATGGCAGAGTTTCCCACGAGTATCGCCATTCAACCTTTGTTGAGTAGTCCCCCATATAATAAATAACTTTTTAAATTTTTACAAACTGCCAAAATATCTTTTTAATAAGAACGAAGCACTGGGTACATGTTAACTGTTGTTTAATATTACGTTTTATTTTGTTTATAAGTCTACCTGAACTTTTGCACCTCTGTTGTTCCTATATTATTTTCATTATTTTCCTTTTATGTCTTAAATTTGTGTTGCCTGAACGATAAACTCTGTTAATCTGCTCTGTGAAATAATACACGGTTTATCAAAGGCCATAGTTAAACATGTACTTCTACGATTATTTATATTTGTGCCATGATACCAATGTTAATTGTTAATGTTGTTCTTCCATCTTTACAAAACCTGTTGTTCAATATTTTACATGTATGCCAATCAACAGCAGGCTTCTAAAGCCCTCTGTTTAACTTATGTCCTTGTGCTTTCGTATAACTTTGTCGCATACTGTATGTCTATCACTCTAAATGACCGTTAGATCCCGCGGCCAAATAAATAAATAAAATAAAAAAGTAACATAGCCGAAAAAAAGGTCGCAAACGCACGCCTGTGAGGTCCACCTCTACTTGGAGGTACCAGTTCGAATCCTGATGGTGGAATAAATTTCGCCTACCTTATTTGAAGAGTAGAAGTGGCAAACATATTAAGAGCTATTTTTGTTATTTTTTTTGTACAAAACGCGTGTTCAGTGCTATTGTGATCCCACCACTTTGTTACCTGCCCCTGGACTAGATTCAGATGCCAAACAGCGGAAAAAGTCTTTCAAACATGCATTTGAGGACTTTTCTTGTGCCTAGCCGTGCTTACTTCTGGAGTTACAAAATTTAAAAGATATGAGAAATGGTTTTTGTTGACTATAGCTCTACAACTTAAAAAACTAATGCTGTATTTATTTTCTTGCCTCATCGCAAATAAAACGTAGTGTCTCAGTGTTAATCGCATCTGAACAATATTTATTCCTGCTGTTTTGTCAAAAACCGACATTTTTGAGACCTTATCTCTATATAAAATACAAGCCCTGATTCCTGCAAAGAAGAAAATAGTAACCAGCCGCTGTTAATATTGCTATTTGTTTGCACAAATAGCGCCATTACCTGTTTCAAAACAAAAAGGTTCATCCTCATCTACTGTTCACATCTGTGTTCCATTTTGCCGGCCGGAGTGGCCGTGCGGTTCTAGGCGCTACAGTCTGGAGCCGAGCGACCGCTACGGTCGCAGGTTCGAATCCTGCCTCGGGCGGGGATGTGTGTGCTGTCCTTAGGTTAGTTAGGTTTAATTAGTTCTCAGTTCTAGACGACTGATGACCTCAGAAGTTAAGCTGCATAGTGCTCAGAGCCATTTGAACCATTTGTGTTCCATTTGTTGTTGTTTGCGTAAGATGTTGAACAAAAACAGTCAACGACTTACATAAGCAAACAATGTAAAACCAAGCAGTCGTCTTAAAATGAAGCTGTCGGCTCGAACCGGTAACGGCGCAGTTTGTGAAAATAAGCAGCTGTATTGATAGTGTCTGATTGTTTTCTTTTTGCATCCAAGCAGTCCGTTTCCCGGTGTGGCACTCAGAACGTCCTTAAGAAAGAAATTATTTTCTAATTTGCGTCATTTTTTGAGGTGATGCGGTGAGCAGCATATTCTAGGGTACCAGAATACCTTTTCAGTTGTTTGAATGCAAATCAATTACGTACAAACAGAGATGCATTGTTTTTTGATTCTCCCAACAAATTCAGATTTGGGACTTAGAACATTTTCCCTTTTCCACTAGTTATTTGGCCGGTAAGGTGATGGCATAACATCCTTGAACATCATACTTCGCGCCAATCGCCTGGATTAACTTCTAAACATCTCCGCGGTGCCTTGTGGATGGTGGACATGTGACACTGTTGATGGGACATTTAGCCTGTCGGCCCCTTGGTGCTTTTTAAGCGGAGCTGGCTATGTACCTGCACCGGGTTTCGCCATCTCTCTTCTCTCGTCGTCGTGTAACACAAGAATGACGTCATACTACACACACACATCCATTTGGCCCCTACACCCATTTACTCTCAACAGATACGCTAACGACTCAGGCCTCACACATCGCAGGAAAAATGGTTCACGGAAGGCCGTGAAACACGACGAGATATGTCAGGTTGCACCACCCACACCAACCCCCGTAAAGATCGATACCTCATCGTCTAAGGCGCTGCAGTCATGGACTGTGCGGCTGGTCCCGGCCGATGTTCGAGTCCTCCCTCGTGCATGGGTGTGTGTGTTTGTCCTTAGGATAATTTAGGCTAAGCAGTGTGTAAGCTTAGGGACTGATGACCTTAGCAGTTAAGTCACATAAGATTTCACACACATCTGAACATCTGACACCTCATACGAATGGCGTTGCAGGACAGATCTGCGTCCTCCTCGGCTCTGGCGCAACAGTGATACAGTGTAACACCATCGTACACTATCAGGGGTGGCAGTCTGTCTCCGTTTATTACGGCATGGGGTACGTGCACGTCGTCCATTTCTCCACCTACCTTTGATGAATGTGTAGAAAAATGATAGACATCAATGGTGCATAGAACGACGTCACTGGGGACAGGAATGGCATCAGATAATGCTTTCGGACGAATCCAGGTTCGGTCTGTTTGAAAATGAAAGTCGCGTTTTGGTTCGCCGCAGGGATCACAGTGACTGCATTCTCACAAGATATACAGCGCCATCTCGAGGCCTTATAGTGTGGGGTGCTATTGGGCCCAACCACAAATAACGGTTCGTGCGTGTCCAGGGCACGGTGCCCAATAGACGACATCCTGCGACCCGCAGCCACACCCTTTCTGCACAACACCCCAGACGCCACTTTTCAGCAAGACAACACACTACCACATGTTACTGCAATGAACACTTGCCTTTTTGGTGTCACAGACTGTCAGCCTTTCGCCCTGGCCCACCAGATCACCAGACTTGTCGCCAGTCGAAAAGGTGTGGAATGACAGGTGCAGGGCTGTGACCCAATGCCAACCACCAGAGATGAACTTGGAACCATGTGCATGCAGCATAAATGGCTATACCACAGGATGCCAATCGCACCTTATACGCGTCGATGCCACCATGCTCAAGTTGTCAGGGCCCATGGTGAAATGAGTGTCTACCAGGCATCACGGCACATGCTGGTCCGAGGTGCCTAAAGTGCTAATTCTGTAGAATATACTAATATACAAGTCCTCTGAATACGAACGTCCTATCTCTAGTCGTTCAAGGTATTCTGTTTTTTCTGAAAATGAGCATATGTGGATTGTGTCGTAAACACACCTTGTGAAACGGGAAGCCGGTTCCTCGCGTGCAGCAGAGCATGTAGAGCAAAAGGCTGACAACCTGTGACACTAAGAAGACAAGTGTTCATTGCAGCAACATGTTGTCGTGTGTTGTCTTGCTGAAAAGTGGCGTCTGGGGTGTTGTGCAAAAAGGATGCGTGCTGTGAAGCGAGGGATTTGAAAGTGATCTGATGTTCAAACTCATTTTACATCCAAACGGTACATTTCTGGACATTGCTCCCTATCAAAACTTTATCTACTAGGTCCCCGTCTACAACCCCTAGAAGCTGGTAATAGGTAGTGTGAAACAATCTCTGAAAGCTGATGAAATCTTTTCGGACTTTCATCCGGGTAGCTGCATCGAAAATCCGCGACGTTTTGATGAGTGTCATTCTCATCATCTTCGCCATAAGACGATCAGAATGACACTCATCGAGACGTCGCGGCTTTTCGACGCAGCTACCCGGATGGAAGACCTAGAAGGTTTCATCAGCAGTATACACCGGGAAAGCCTACATTAACATATAATCTCTGAAAGGTAGCGAATACAGTGTGTTCACTTTTAACTTTTCACTGGCTATAAACAAGGATAACAAGTGAAAGGTCGGAAATTTTACCGTATGAGAAACTTCAAATTTTTTTCTCCGCAGAGATCACGAAACGATTACTTTTTTTAATTGCCCAGGAAACGAAAAATGCGCGAAGTGTGAACGCCTAAATTGTTATAACAGCAGAATTCCACCTCTAGTACCACATAAACGTTGGATCACCTAGCAATGACAATATGTTAAAAGCGTTGACTCATTTTCCAATCCGTGCCAGAGCGTAGTCGAAATGAACACGTTAACAGGCGTTGTGGGATGTACGCTGAGGTGACAAAAGTCAAGGGATATGCACATATACAGATGGCTGTAGTATCGTGTACACAAGGTATAAAAGGGCTGTGCATTGACGGTGCTGTCATTTGTACTCATGTGATTCATGCGTAAGGTGTCCGACATGATTATGGCCATCCGACGGGAATCGACAGACTATGAACGCAGAATGGTAGTTGGAGCTAGAATCATGGGGCATTCCATTCCGAAAATCGTTTGGGAATTCAGAACTCCGAGATCCACGGTGTCAAGAGTGTGCCGAGAATACCAAATTTCAGGCATTATCACGACCAACGCAACGACCGACAGCCTTCCCTTAACGATAGAGAGTTGCGGCGTTTGCGTATAGTTGTCAGTGCTAACAGACAAGCAACACAGTCTGGAAAACCGTGGCCTGGTCAGATGAGTCCCGATTTCAGTTAATAATAGCCGATGGTAGGGTTCGAGTGTGGTGCAGTCCCCACGAAGCCAAGGAGCCAAGTTATCAACAAGGCTCTGTGCAAGCTGGTGGTGGGTCCATAATGGTGTGCGTGTGTTTGCATGGCATGGACTGGGTCCTCTGGTCCATCTGAACCGATAATTAACTGGAAATGGTTTTGTTCAGCTGCTTGGAGATCGTTTACAGCCATCCATGCACTTTATGTTCCCAATCAACGATTGAAATTTTATGGTTGGCAATACGTAATGTCACCAGGCCACAATGGTTGGCAATTGGTTTGAAGAACATTCTGGTCCGCAGCTCGTGGTCGTGCGGTAGCGTTCTCGCTTCCCGCGCCCGGGTTCCCGGGTTCGATTCCCGGCGGGGTCAGGGATTTTCTCTGCTTCGTGATGACTGGGTGTTGTGTGATGTCCTTAGGTTAGTTAGGTTTAAGTAGTTCTAAGTTCTAGGGGACTGATGACCATAGCTGTTAAGTCCCATAGTGCTCAGAGCCATCTGAACCATTTGAAGAACATTCTGGACGATTCGAGCGAATGATTTGGCCACCCAGATTGCACGACACGTATCCTATTTAACATTTTTGGGACATAATCGAGAGGGCAGTTCGTGTGCAAAATTATGCGCCAACAACATTTTTGCTACTATGGACGGCTATAGAGGCATCACGGCTCAATATTTCTGCAGAGGACTTTCAGAGACTTTTTGAGTCCATACCACGTCGAGTCGCTGTGCCACGCCGGGCAAAAGTAAGTCCGACACGGTATTAGGAGGTATCCCATGACTTTTGTCACCTCATGTGTTCTCTTTCCAAGACCGCTCGACTGTCTATGAAAACAGGTACAACATTGCATCAAACAAAATGCTTAGTTGTTTAGTACTCTTGTCGATAGAAAATTTGCAGGTATAACCAGTTCAGTTTAATAATCTCTCGTATGAGAACTGTAACAAGTCGAAAACCTTATACTGACAGCCTGAACCGTTACGTGTATAAGCACGTACGTCGTCTACCTGAACAAGTGATATAACCGTGGTGAAATAAACCTTTCAACCACTACTGCAATCAAAATTGGTGGCGCTTTTCATATTCCTCGTGTATGCTATACAATGAAATGTTTGAGGTCTAGTGACTTTGGAAAAAACCACGCTGTCTCTGCTTTAGGTCGGCGACGATTTAAAGAAATTTTTGCCATCTCATCATGGCCAGTGAATCACTGGAAGTTATCAAAGTAGTGGTGGAATAACTTTCTCTCTTTCTCTCTTTTCTGTCATTATACCCGTTTCAGGATCGACACATAACAGATGTTCTTCTTCCTGGATTTAGCATCTGTTACATGTGTAGCGGAACCCATTTGTCACCACATCACCATTTACACACAGGTGGAAAAGAATGGTTTGTCCAGTTTGTTTCGATCAATCGTGTGAACTCTATTCTGTCAGTTTTAGTGTTCCAAATTGGTTGTGTTGAAGATGGAAAACCAGCCCTGCATTTTCGTAGATAAGTGTTGGAATGCGACCTGAGAATCACACTATGACTGTCCAGAGTACATTGCTGTATCAGACTAACAGCCGTCAATCCGGCGGGCGGACTTGATCTGGAGCTGTATCACCTTTCCTCTTGTAAACTAGTGCACAATCAGTTACGCTCATGAGTGCATTATCAGAAATGGAATTAAGGCACAAAGCAATGACTGACATTAGCTACTAGAGGGCGCTGATCAATGGACAACTTGAAAATTTGTGCTGGACCGGGACTCGAAGGCACGTCTTCTGCTTACTAGGCGGATGCGCTGACCACTGCACTATGCGGACGCAGTGGTCATAGTAACTGCATCGACTACTCCACCAAGTCACCTGTCACATAAAAATTCTCAACTTATCCTCACACTACTGATGTAGTGCCCCTTGTCCATTATTCTCATTTCTCGCGGCATTTCGGGTATACCAGGATAGTCAGTGTAGCTACAATGACCTCTGTGTCCGGATGTCAGCACAGTGGTCAGCACATCTGCCTTGTGAGCAGGACACCTGGGTTCGAGTCCCAATCTGGCACAAATTTCCGCTTTCGCCATTGATTTAAATCAGTGCACATTAGCAACTAACGCCAGTCATTTCTTTGTGTCTAGATTCATAATAGCTTTGGGATTAAAAATACGTCCGTTCTTTCGGACAAGACCAGAAGGACAGACACTGTATGCAAAATTGGAATTGATTCCTCCAGCAATAAAGTGTGGAATGTCTTTGAAAATACAGACCCGTCACCAATGCAAAATCCTAGCAAATCTCTTAGACTGGCTTCAGCCGAAACAACCGACATCTGTGTCCTCAGCATGAAGTGATATTCAACACTGCCGTGCATATGGTTAGGTGTCGCCTCAAGCTGTTGATAAATAAGCAAAACCCGCATCCTGGAGACGTGAGTTAGCATTTGGAGAACCTGGTGGGCGGGGACGAAGTGCATCGGTACACAGCAGCCTATACAGGTACCTGCGTGCTTCTCTGTCCTCTGGGACTTTTCTGACGCACTCAGTTGAGTCACCGCCAGGTTTAGAGGCTGAGGTGAAAGCTTCGACGTGCCAGTGCGAGAGATACATCTTGTTAACAATCCTTTGTGCGCTGGAAGCACGATGTACTGCTCAAATGTCATGATGTTTTTACGATGTAACCTTTCGTCATGCCGACAACTGAACAGATGTCTTCTCAGTCAGAAGAGTTTTATCTGATACATTTATGCACATTGTGCTTCTGAACTACAGTTTCGTCACTTTGCTCCAGTGCCAGTCGTAATGAAGACCGATGCACAAAAAATAATAAAATAAAATAATAAAGTAATAAAAAATAGAAGAAGATGGGGGAAAGTAGTCACAGCGGGAAAATTGCCACTGCATTATTTTTTGCCTTGAACAGTGCTGCTGTATGCTGACAAGTGGCCAGACTCGCTCTAACGTACCTCATCATTAATGCCAGTGAGTTTGACAGATGAAGCTTGTTCCGTTATCTTTCAGTAAAATTTTTTCTGTTTTTCAGTCGTCTGATGTAAAGAATATCATTTATATTATTCTTCTTATCTCATTCGTACAGCAATACTCTTTTACAATGTCAGCGTTTACACACTGTCTTTTGGGCTACAAATGTAGTTTCCCAGTTCTTTCCGTTTGATACTTTCATCCGTGAACCTCTAATGCCGAGACGGAGTCCGATCGGTAAAAGTAGATGAACCAATGGTCGGGAAAAGTGGCCTGGATGTTTACTTCCATGTATCGCTCGTAAAACATCTAGGTTCGAGTTCTGGCCCAACACAAATCTTCAAGTTTTCCCGTTGATTTAAATCAGTGCCCACTAGCAGCTAATGTCAGTCATTTCTTTGTGTCTTAATTCCAATTCTGATAATGCACCCATGAGCGTAACGGACTCTGCACTAGGAGAGCTGGTACAGATACAGATCAAATCAGCCCGCCGGATTGGCGGCTGTTACTCTGATACAGCAATGTACACCGGACAGTCTTAGTGCGGGTTTCAGGTCGCAGATCAGGTTAATTTCTGAAATTGTCATCCGTCTCCGTTCTGTTATATTTTTGGCCTAATATAGAAAACCGACTGCAAACTATCTGCCTCCACCGCTTAGTACGGTTTGAAATACTAGAACATCAACATGCCTATACAGTACCTGTCGGGATATCAGAACAACAGATATATGATCCCGTTGCGATGGCAATGGGTACATAATCTGTAAGCAGGGGAAAATGGTCACGATATGCCTTGAGAAAAATAAATATAGTTCCAGCACTCATTTCTCACTTAAAAATATTTGGTGTGGTACCTTATAGATTCAAACTGTGAAAGCAGCAAACTTCTACCAGCAACCATCAGTCGGGAAAATTTAATTACCTACAGAGCAAAAATTTTAACCCACCATTCCTTGTAATGCAATGTGTATAGAATTTAAACATACAGAATTTAAACAACGGCACTACACTCTCTGTCTTGATTTTGTGGTATATCTCTCCAAAACGATTTTGAGCCGATCTACCCAATCCTCAGACATTTCATTGTGCAGATGTGCACGTGGTGTCTGCCGTAGTTGAGCCATACTGACCAGAAGGAAGGAAGATTACGATTTAACGTCCTGTCGATGACGTCAGACGGACCACAAGTTTGGATTGCGGAGGTCAGAGAAGAAAATTAAGGGTAGCCATACAGAGGAACCATTCTAGCATTCATTTCAGGAGATTTACGGAAAGCACTGTAAACCCAAATCTGTAAGACAAGGCGGGAATTTAAATCGTCGGCCTCCTGACTGCGAATGCAGTGTTCTAACACTGTACCACCTCGTTGGGTATCACTGGGTCGAAACTTTTAGTACAATACAAATTGACGGGTTTTCTCTCTTTAGCGTTGTTGCCATTTTTTTAAAATTGGATTTAGTGCACCGAGGGCTTTCGTCTGTCCTGGATTTGGAATTATTATACACTCCTCTGCCAAATTCACGGACAAGATAGATAAAGTAACGAAACGTATTGAATACTCGCTGGAACTGAATAAAAGTGTGGGAGCATGTTGACAGAGGTCTCCCAGTACTGCACAGAAAGGTGCATGTCACATGTAGTGTGGTCAGCGAGACTATAGCGTCGTATGGAGCCGGCCCCACAACACTAGGCAACTGAAGGAACGAGAAAAGACAGTGTCTATCAATCAGCGATCAGTTACGATGTACTGTGATGGTGGTCTTGATTACAACATTGACTTCATACGGGGAAGAATCATGGGGAAACTGGAAGATGTACGAAGTGTGACGACTCTTGCCTAGTGCTTTGGTGTTACTCACAACATTGTTTCAAGTGCAACGAGTGTGTTACAAACCGCAGGCACTGTTGCCTAAAGGAGAGGAGGGGGTTGACCACGGTCAACTAGAGAAGCAGACGGGAGCTACCTTGTGCAACAGGCGGGAAGCGACTCATGTCAAACAGCGGGTGGAACTGCAACCACACTTAACAGGACTGAAATGCACACAGTCTCACTCCCCACAATGCCACGGCGACAGCATAGGGGTGATCTCTTAGTGTGACGACCAGTACGTTGTGTTTCACTGAGACCTGTTCATCGGCGGTACCGTTTGCGATGGTGCCAAGAGCAGAGGGACTGGACCTACGCCGGTCGCGGTGGTCATGTGGTTCTAGGCGCTGCAGTCCGGAACCGCGGGACTGCTACGGTCGCAGGTTCGAATCCTGCCTCGGGTGTAATGGACCCAGGAATGTTGTCGAACATGATGGTTTTTGTGGTGTCACCGTCAGACACCACACTTGCTAGGTGGTAGCTTAAATCGGCCGCGGTCCATTAGTACATGTTGGACCCGCGTGTCGCCACTGTCAGGATCGCAGACCAAGCGCCACCACAAGGCAGGTCTCGAGATACGGACTAGCACTCGCCCCAGTTGTACGACGACTTTGCTAGCGACTACACTGACGAAGCCTTTCTCTCATTTGCCGAGAGACAGTTAGAATAGCCTTCAGCTAAGTCAATGGCTACGACCTAGCAAGGCGCCATTAACCATTTTAAGATAGAGTCTCACTTGTATCATCAAGGAATGCTGTATACAAATGATGGATTAAAAGTTAAGTATTATAGCAGCTACGTACTTTTCTTGCTACCATTCATTACGTATCCTGTTTCAGACCTCTCTAGCCTACGTGAGATTAGCGCATGCCTTTCGGCTACTTCAGTGTGGCGTAGCTGTCTTGTTACGCCACAACAGTTTTGGTCGTCCAAGTTTTATGGTGTGGGGAGGCTTAATGCTGCATGGGCGTACTGACCTGCAGATCTTTGAACGCGGTATGTTCGCAAAAAAATGGCATATGTGTGTGAAATATTATGGGACTTAACTGCTAAGGTTATCAGTCCCTAAGCTTACACACTACTTAACTTAAATTATCCTAAGGACAAACACACACACCCATGCCCGAGGGAGGACTCCAACCCCCGCCGGGACCAGCTGCACAGTCCATGACTGCAGCGCCTTAGACCGCTCGGCGCGGTATGTTCGCCAATGAACGATATTGTGGCACTGTGGTCCTTTCCCATGTGCGTCTTTTCACGGATGCATTCGGCTCTGACTTAATTTTTATCGATAACAATAAAGGAGCACATCGAAAATCGCAGGCTGAGGAGCTCTTGGGAAAGAGGATATTCGATGAATGGACTGGTTTCTCGTTCCCCGACTTGGAGAGGTGTATTATGGCATGTCTACAGGCATCTACATCTACATCTACATCCATACTCCGCAAGCCACCTGACGGTGTGTGGCGGAGGGTACCTTGAGTACCTCTATCGGTTCTCCCTTCTATTACAGTCTCGTATTGTTCGTGGAAAGAAGGATTGTTGGTATGCTTCTGTGTGGGCTCTAATCTCTCTGATTTTATCCTCATGGTCTCTTCGCGAGATATACGTAGGAGGGAGCAATTTACTGCTTGACTCCTCGGTGAAGGTATGTTCTCGAAACTTCAACAAAATCCCGTACCGAGCTACTGAGCGTCTCTCCTGCAGACTCTTCCACCTTAGTTTATCTATCATCTCCGTAACGCTTTCGCGATTACTAAATGATCCTGTAACGAAGCGCGCTGCTCTCCGTTGGATCTTCTCTATTTCTATCAACCCTATCTGGTACGGATCCCACAATGCTGTGCAGTATTCAAGCAGTGGGCGAACAAGCGTACTGTAACCTACTGTAATCATATAGGAGTTGTCGACTGCAGTGGTCGAGGAATGAAACGCCGTAGCACAAGAACTCCTTAGAAAACTTGTGGTCAGAATCGGAACCCGTTGCACATCATCCACTGGCGTCCGCGGCGATAGCACGCCCTGTTAAGAACCGTGTCCCACCTTTTGTAACGTACAGGGGACCATCACACTCGTAAATCGCGGTGATTTTAGTGTAATTACTGTCTACGAATAAAAATGTCATTTCTGTGCGTCTCATAAGGTCTTCGTTTCAGTTATCTTCTGTACTACACGGTGGTAGTTCTTTCTATGCGTGGTCGAGATTTTATCGTACTGCTTCACATTGGCAGTGATATGTCATGGAAATGTCAGTTTTGCCTCTAAGGTTTGCACACCAACGTGCATTTATTGCCAAACGCCATGACATTACAATGACCCGGGAAAGGAGAGAATCGGGGACGGGAGTAGAGTCGACAACAGAAGCAGAATTGTTCCATCAATCATGTTCCCGCAAACGGGCCGTTTGTGAGGTAACTGTGATTGTGTGATTACTTCAGCATGAAGCATTTTCTTAGTACAAATGTATCTGAAATTTAAATATTTCAATTTCATCCCTATCTATGGTAACTGAAGAAAACTTCAAAAGCCAAGGTTGCTAGAAAAAAATATTATTGGATGAATGGTTTCGACGGAGCTATGCTGTTATCATCGGATCTTATACTTTGATGACATTATAGCTCTGTCGAAACCGGTAATCCAATAAAATTGCTTTTTTAGCAATCTTGGCTTGTGAAATTTTCTTCAGTTACCACACACTACAGATCGCCTCCAGCTTGAGCATGTCAGGAATATACAATGACGAAAAAAAAAAAATCGCAGCACGAAGGAGTTGTACGACATAAACGAAAGTTGGTAGGAGTGTTTCTACACATGAAAGTTGACGTCGAAACTTAGGCCCGATCGCATAAGAGTGGCGTTCTATGAGGTTGCAAACTACGTGTCCTGTAAGTAGCCGCTGTAACGGTCGTGAGAGTAAGTTACCTTTTAGACTGGTCGCCGTGAGTTGACGTCAGTCAAGAATGCCTTCAGGGTGACAAAGACGCCATTATCGACACCTCACTGAATTTGAACGAGGTAGCAGGCATCCTAGAGAGAATTGAAAGCGTGAAGTGCCAATGGATCGGACACGTAGCTCAATAAGATAACAGGAGGTGGACCCTTAGAATTGTTCACTGGAGACCACGGGACCACAAGAGAGGCACTAGAAAATTCCAGAAGAGATGGCTTGATGAGGTGAAGCCGGTAGCGGGAACACGATGGTACCAGGCGGTTCAAGATCGAAGACAATGAAAAGGTATGGAAGAGGCTTCTACCCAGCAGTCGACAGAGATAGGCGGAGGGATGAAAAGAAGAAGAAGAAGTCAATGTAAGACCAAGTGCCCATCATAAATTAAGTTAGAAGCTAAACAATGGGAGTGTATGTGGCTTTTCGTGACAATGACGAACTAATGACTTCACCAATTGTTGTAACTTGGAAATGGATGCTTCACATCTGAAACCGATCGTTAAATAAATCTGAGACTGTATACTGTGCTATATTACTGTAATAGTATTCAGTTGGACCACATACTCAGTCAAAAAATAAATAGTTTTATACGGGCTGCTGAGTGCGTCACACAGTAGCTAAGAAAAATAAGCACTTTACATTGTCTCTTTCTTTGTTTTCACGCTCGACGTTCAAAGAAGCCAGAACTTTTTCTAAATGTCAGTAGCTTGTTTTAGAGTGAACTCTGGCTACATCGTCCTGATTTTTCTCTTAACTCAGTAATATATCTCCTTGTTAACTCTATCACATTTAGTTGGTGTTAACTCAGTGGATGTCATAACAGCTTTAAAGTGCCAATAATCCTTCTGATAAAGTCAGAGTTCATTGTTAATAATTGGCTGTCAAGTGTGATTACTTCTGTGTGCAGACCAGAATTGTCACCACTTGTTCTCTTCACTGCGCGCAGTTCGCGCCGAGGTTGACATTCACGTTGCTGTGTTACATGGAGAACGATGGTGAGTGACACGGTTTAAGGAGACAGCCGACTGATCGCGACCGGCGCAGAGGTGTGTCAGCGGTCAAAGCGAGGCCCGGAGGTCGGCGGCGGCTTGGCAGCTGCTCCGGCCAACGTGCGCGCAGTTCATCGTCACACATCTGGACTCTCCGTCTCGGCTGTTTATTTTATATCTGGGGATGCGTTTTAACGCTCAGTAGCTCGGTAAACAGAAATCTGAGAAATTCTCCAAATATTAGTACGAAAAGCTTGTAACTTGTTCCTCGGTTGCGTTAGTGCTACGTGTACAATTTCTGGAGGAACCCTCCCGAACTCTGCTTTAGACGAGCGCGCCGTCGTCTTGTGGCTTCCTTTCACTGTACATTTCCCTTCACCTGCCTTCTTTTCATCTCTTAGTGCCCAGCGTTACACTAATGGTACACTTGACAGTACTGGACTTTTATCGATGTTTGGACAGCAACGAACTTCTATAACCTTGTCACTCTTATTTAAGGATTGTTGAACATTTGTTCTTTCAGTTTTGTGTTAGTAGTTGTGAGAAGCAGTCCACTATTGGCAACAATTGGCAATTGAATTTAAACAATTTTTGTACACCCAGAATCTCACCCCGCCATCGATTCAAGTAAGTAGAACGATTAAAACATTTTATCATTCAGGTTCAAAAGCGCAGATACTTTCTTAATAAACTAACAGTCGCTTGGTATTTATTGAAATTTGTGCAATATTATTTGTATCGCAGGGTCATGTTCTACAGTTTCAGCATTACGTAAAAGTAGTATTGAGATACTCGTAGAACTTGAGATATTTGTGCAACTTGTTTGGAAGTTTGACTTTGTTAACCTTTTGTAAAGAACAAAGTTTTGGGGGTTCAGGAACTGTGACAGAAAATCGTATTGTCCAATGCTGTCTCCTTCCACAGAAGAAAGAAATAGAATACGATGGTGGAGGTACTATTCATTCTGAAAAAAAAGAAAAAGAAAAGGAAATACCCCACTGGACAAGTCCGATAGGTCTCGTGCTCTAAGCGTTAAATTCAAACCTAACTATGTATATAGACAGTTCATCTATACGTTTTGATGGGTGAATTTACGAATATCAAAATATGTGACATTAGTGGCTGTATCTTTTGATTTTATTAACTTCGAAGCTTCACTTTTTATACCCCCAACAGACTGCACTCCCTAGTAGTCGACGTAAATTTCAACATGATACAGAAACAGTGGTGTTGATCGACGGCCAGGCCGACAACAGGGTGATACTGTAATAGTATGACAGTTCGATTGTTTCTGCAGCATCAAATACAACTGGTGTGAACGTAGTAACGATTGTTGAAAGCTACTCTCAGCGGTCAAGGAAACACATCCTTGACAAAATACAACATGGGATGGAATTGATCTAATGCATCAAAATGTGAATCAGTGCAGGACAGAATCCGTAAGGGGAAATTGTACAAGACTCTTTTTCACTTGGTTACTGGTATCACCTCACAAAATGCCTGGATTTTCTCTTCAAAAATGGAAATACAATTTCACATGCGAATTTTCGAAGGGAAACAGGGCAGGTGTACTTGAGGAGGTATGCGGCGCCTCTGGAAGGACCTGGACTTATACCGCACTCCACTAGTGTAACAGATGAGTTCCAGATTAACAGCTACTGAACAGAAGACGATGGGCTGGAATAAATTGTATAACATCAGCACATACTCAGCGGAGAAATGTAATGGGGAACTGTGGTGACTGCTTTGCTGCTTATTATGCCAAGTAATTTGTAACTTTTGTTTCTGATTTTTAATGTGTACTCGTGTTCAATTTATTTCACTCGGTATTAAAATGTCTAACTTTTCAGATAAATTTATGTTTTGGTCTCTCTAGTGCCTAGTAGTGCTCACAGGCTGATTCAGCTGCCCCTACCTATCCGTTTTAAGTAACCTGCAATGCCTTCAAAATCTGCATATGACATATTCCTATTCTTTCGCTCGTTACACAGAGTCAGTTAGTCATACAGAAAAAAATGAACTAAAATTTTTTGTAGGAAATTTAATGTAGTTAAATTTTGTACTGCGATATGTTGTCGCTAGAGGCCGTAGTTTTCGAATTATTCAAGAGAAATGTATCTGGAAAAGTTACCTTCAAACGCATTTTTCTTGAATAATACGAAAACAATGGCCTCCAGCGAAAACGTATAGTAGTACAAAATGTAACTACATTAAATTTCCTACGAAAACGTTTAATTCATTTTTTCTGTATGATTAATAGTTTGTGAATGACGAGGGAGGGAATATGAAAATCTTGCTCATAGTATTTGAAGGTGTTGCGAATTGATTAAAACCCATAGTTAGGGGCAACTGAATCACCCTCTATATGATATGTATATTATACGAGTATTAAATCTAGAAAGGTAAAATTGTTTTTTCACTGTAAATGCTCGTTTTTCAGTGAAACAAACGGAGCATAAACAACATACGTCCAATGTGTTAATTACACACACAAAAATAACGTAAACTGACGGAAACAGAAAGTATTATACTTTGATCGAACGCTACCAAGCTGATACTCCAGTATTTCCAAGCCTTCAGGGTTCGTTGCTTAAAATTTCAACCCTATGTGAGCTTTTTTCTGTACAGAAAACAGCCATTTCCCCAGATATGGATAGTTCCAGACTACACCGCGAGAAGATCGTAGGCCTGCTCGGTTGGCTCTGACGAACAGAGGAATGACGAACAGCTGAAATCTGGACGGGGCTTAGAGGTAGAGAGTCACAGCGAATCGTCGGGAGCAGATTAATGAAAGCTGCGTTGCCATGCATCGTTTTCTGTGCGACAGACAACAGTCAACTGGAAGAGTGAATGGCGTTCTAGAGTGTTCAGCGATGAGGGCCACTTTTGTTTCTGGCGGTCAGGCCTTGTGAAGTGTTACAAGAAGCAGCGAGCTTCAAGACCCATAGCTCTCCATTTCCTGGATTCATGGTGTAGCCAGTTATTGCTCAGGACAACAGGAGTGATTTGGTATTTGTTGAAGGGAGACTGGCATACTGGACTGTGGCAAGACATGGTTGGTGAAGGGATAACGAGGATGCCAGTAACTTATTCCAGCATGACAGCGCTAGACTAACTCTGCATTTCACATCACAAACACTTTTTTCGATAAAGAGAAGTTCACCGCAAAGTCGGGCCTCTTACCTGCGCCGGAATGCGAGCTGGAGCTGGAACTGGATATGGAACCGGAGCCAGAGTAGGCGCCGCTGGGAGATCTCCGGACCCTGATGTAGCTTCCTGCAACAAACGTGAGAAAAGCATCTGTCAGACCACGCGCCAGACCGTATGTGCCAGTATAACAGCGTACGCCTCGATGTATTTTCGCCCTCAAAGGAGACGGGACAGACGCCTCAGCTGTTGGAAATTGCTGCATCTTCCCTTTCTATGCAGAAGTAACAAATGGGATACCTTTCGCCTATTTTCAGAATTTTTTTTTAGGAGTACCGTTTATTTATAACGAACGTTCCTCAGAAATAATACTACTAATATCATTTGAGTGATATTTCCGCAATTTGAGTGTACAGAGCCAGAGCCACACAACATGTACAGCAAACATGGTGTGAAAATATACCGTATCTTTTCAGGCCAAGTTCATTGTGTGATCATATTATTTTATGGCTGGAAAACATGTTTGTTACCTGTCTGCCACAAATTGCGGTGATTTTGTACATACGTATATGCTGGGACACCCAGTTAATAGATCTTGACGTTGATTTCTCTCAATTAACTCTAATTACATTCAACACTGTTGTATTGATAAAGACTTAAGGCCGAAATCGCGATGGTGATAGAATAGAAAGAAGTTTGTACAGTCAAAAGACTGTGGGCTAAAAATATGAAAAGGTTATCTATTACTAATATCGTTTCTAGATAACTGGCTGACTAAAATAAAATACGCTGCCTGACAAAAGAAAGAGAACCACTCAGGAGGGGAGGAGGAAACGAAATGAAACTTCGCGGATTGAGAGGGTACGTGATGTTGTTTCACTAATCACAAATTCGAGCCAAATTTACAAAGAAATTAGTGGTATGAACCCACTTATCAGTATATCGTTGCATCCCATCCGGGCTGACCGCATGCACTGATTCAGTGGGGAAGGGTATCAGAACTGCTGTAACTGGTCCTTGATATCCAGGATGGGGATGATGTTCAAGTTGGTCCCATACTTCTACCGGGGACAGATTTGCTGATCATACTGCCCACGGAGGTAGGCCCCTCTACCTTAGCATCATGCAGACAATTCTTAGGGACACGTGCGATGTGTGAACCTGCCTTGTCCTGTTGAAAAACGGCACTGCGGACCGTCACCTGAGAGGCAACACAAGACGACTCAGGATGTCTGTGATGTACTGTTCCTTCCTCAGTCATTACCACCCGTGAGCTGAAGTCATACCGGACGACTCCCCACACGATGACGCCAGGAGTAACCCCGCTGTGCCTCTCCCAAACACTGGCAGAATAGGGCCACACTCGTCGTGTGGAACCCCGAATCATCTCCGAATGCAATGCGAAGCAATTCATCAGCAGTCATTGCTTCCCGGTCACGGCACCTCTTCCAGCTCAGCCGCTTGCCTTGTGGTGTAAACAGCAGCCTAGGCATGGGATAATAATTTCCTAGTCGTTCTGCTGGTAGTCTCCGAACAATGGAGAGGAATGACACGGAACGTAGCAGGCAGGCCATCACTTGTTCACGGATGGCAGGCGTAGCTGTGAATGGAGTGCGATGTGCTTGTTGCACAGTATCACAGTATGGCGATCGACCGGAACCTTGACGACCAGTATGTCTGCCCTCACGCTCACATGTAGTCCAACATCGACCAGCGTTACATTAGAATGCCCCATAAATCTGTATATTGCACGATTAGAGCAGCTGGCCAAATGGAAATCCACAATCAGGCCTCTTTGAAACTTAGTCACGTGCGCTGATAACGTTCTATCGTACGATTACCACGATTTTTGGTTTCTGGGGGGCTCAACTGCGCGGTCATCAGCGCCCGTACAAAGTCGCATTTTTTTCACTGTCCAAATTTTTACACAGTCCAATCTAGCCACTGTCACGAATGATGATGATGACGATAGTGAAATGATGAGGACAACACCCAGTCCCCGGGCAGAGAAAATCCCCAACCCGGCCGAGAGTCGAACCCCGGGCCCCATGATCCAGAGGCAGCAACTCTAGCCACTAGACCACGAACTGCGGACGTATCGTACGAGTACGCGGTATACAAGTGTCCTTCACAGTAATCACTCAATACCTAACGCTGTTCACCTTTCTCATAACTCTTATATACCCTACCAGACCTGGCCACAATAAACATGAACAATACTAATGCCTTCTGGCGGTTGTTTTACCTGTCACAGAGGACTGTAATCCTAATCATTTACGTACACCCCGATGGTGTGAACGTGTACAAAGTAACCCTGACCTCTGACCGTGTTTTCTGGGTGTTTCACTTTCCTTGCTAAGCAGTGTATTTCTCGTAGTTTTACGTTCACTTTAATTTATTCAGCCCATTTACACGCATCTGACTTGCAAAATTCTTTCACAGGAATTCAGCTTTCTAGCCATCTAAACAAGAACACATGATGGAATGTCACCGAGTATCACCACCGCCTTGACGCTACCACCTTAAAAATATCCGATGCACAGAGCCACACGTGCTTTCATTCTTAAAAGATTCGCCTGGTCCGAGGCATTTTCAGCGCTGCCTTTTCGTTTCCTAAAGAATGTTAAATAGCTGAGGGTTTAAAAAAATTCAGTGAACTTTGAAATGCATTCGCAGTTGCGAATACGGACAACCAGCAGCTGTATAATGGCATCACGACAATGAAATCTTTTCCGCTCCGGGACGCGAAGCCTATTTACAGTTGTACGCGATCGGTCGGCTTAAGCGCTTTGGCTGTCCGTGCAAGGTTCACGGCCAGGCCCAAACTTCCATATGTCGTCTTTCACTTGTCAGTACATGCACTCGTTACACGCTACGTAATTCCCGTACACGCGAAGGACACTTTAAGTTGAAAGTAGCTACCCGATATCGGCGAATAATTGCGATACTGTAGTGCCTGTGTTGTTAAGAATTACAATGCAATGTTCCTGCGGTCATGCACGCATGTCCAAAAGAACAGGCACCATGGCGACTACAGCCGTCATGAAATACATAAAATGTATTAGCAGCTGCGAATACGGACAACGATCAGCTTTGTAGTGGAATGACGTAAATGAAAATTTGCATCGGACTGGGACTCGATTTCCCGTTTTACGAGATTAGTTGCCCTAACCGCTTTGGCTATCCGTGCAAGACTCACGGCAGACTAATAATTTCATATGTTGTCGTTCATGCGTCACAACCTGCGCTCGTACACATTATGTAACTCCTGTGCAGGGAGAGGACATTTTTTGATAGAAAGTCGTTACCTGGTGTCGACGGATGAATACAAAGTATTCGTTGTTGTGCAGCTGAACTGTTCTTCTCAAATATTTCCAATAGCTTTAAAGATATCGTTATTATTTTTGCTCTCAGAGCAACTGTGAGGGAGTTACCGGTAAACAGTTTATATTCTCTTGTCATAGCTGTGCTACTTTCTCAGTTCTACACAGCAGGCCTAGTTTCGCTTTTTGAAACTGGACTGTAGTAATTTCTGATGCATCTAAAAAGAGACGATTTCGATTGCATTTCACTTTCCGTTATCTGGCAAGTGCTTTAGAAGAAATTACAATATTTAAAACTTGGATTTATCTGCCTTGAACATCAAATCGATTGCCGTCTTATTTACCGTACGTTATCGTACAGAGCTGTCGTGTCCGCTTCATGGAGCACTCCGGCTTGACGCGGTTAGGGAACTGTACTTACAAACCGAGAGCAGCTAAGCAAAGTTTAATTTAAAACTGAAACTAATCACATCTGACTAAATGTTTCCCTGAAATACTAATCGGATTTCGGAGGAAGATGTTCGATGTCGGCTGCAGAAATTATCACAGTACCATATGAAGACGTGGATTCGATACTGACGCCTCTATAATCAATGTAGCTATGACAATATACTATACGTCGTTTAATGAAGACTTCCTTGCAATTAATCTGGATGAAAAAAGAGTTGCTATACCTTAAACATTAAACGGTTTTGGAATGATGTAACATTTACAGCTTAGTTGTATAAAGGGCGATCGAAAATTAATACACCGACTAGAAACGGCTAGAGCTATTTAATATGTGCTGATACATGGATAAGAATTACAAAAAATTTAAAAGGAAGTTCAGA
This sequence comes from Schistocerca americana, assembly GCF_021461395.2. Classification (NCBI taxonomy): domain Eukaryota; kingdom Metazoa; phylum Arthropoda; class Insecta; order Orthoptera; family Acrididae; genus Schistocerca; species Schistocerca americana. The sequence continues at coordinate 566,410,767 of NC_060119.1, read as the reverse complement.
ATTTCGCTCGTTGTGTAAATAATCGAATAAATGAAAGGTTCCGTGTCATGAGTGAAAATGGTGAATCCCGTACAAAAGGTATTCTATGTTTAAGGATTTACAGTTGAAATTCTGTCATCAAAGTGCAGAGCAGATTTCAGGAAAGTTGGGCACCCTCACATTATGGCATGGGAGATGGGCACATGTTTAAATCAGCAACTTCCAATACCGTTGTATCAATCGGTCGTGATGGACATGAGGACCCTGCTCTTGGCCACCTATAACTTCTTATCCAACAATCGTGATCTTTCCTTTTTGAGAAATATGAAAAACCTTGTGTATGTGCCTCTTTTGCCACAAACAATGCCAGAACTCAAAATCTGTACTTCTAATGTGCTGGAGTCGATGACTTCACATACGCTAGAGAACGTGTAGCGTGAAATGGATTATTAGTTATATGTTGTCCGTGTGGCCTTGTGGAGCCATAAGGAACTTTGTTTTACATTCACTGTAATTACCAGCAATGTATCACTATGCAGTAAATAGTTATAGCCGTTAAATCAATGTATTACCGCCTTTTAGTTGGCTCGTATGGACATTTTATGCACCTGAAATTGGGATAGTTGCGCTGAAACCTGGTTATGCTCCACTTTTATCGGAAAATAAAATTTATTACAACAGCATGTGGATGAATGCAGATGAGTAATCTATGTAACAGAGTTGTGGATGTTCTGCCAAGAAAATCAGTGTACAGCTCTGCACTCTTTTTGTTGACGGAGAGAAAAGCAGTAGTCGAGCGACCGGTGGCGACGTTCAGGCCGAAAGGCCTTCGCCCTCCTCGGCGATCATGTTCAGAAAGTCGTGTACCCAGTGGGTGCCGATCAGAGAACTTACGGTAGAGGCTGGAATCTCAATTGGTTCACTCCGAAGCGGTTCCGTGAGAAAATACGCAAAACGAGTCCACGGTTGGAGCACGACAATTCGTGGTACTTTCACGATGATAACGTGCCAGCCAACTCTGCTTTGTCAATTCGCTAGTTTTGTCCAAAATGTAAAAGCCGTTCCTCTCTTGCAGTCCTAATACTCAAACCTTCTTACGTGTGACTCTTCCTTGTTGATCAGGTTTTGACGCGATTGATGACATGAAAAGCATTCGGCGCAGACAGCGAAGGACATTCCCACTAAAGCTTTGCAGCGGTTTCATGATGAACTGTAAACGCCAGTTAGACAAACGTGCAGATACAGCATGGAAATACTTTCAAGGACATTAGAAGTTCACGAGTATTGCCCGAGAAAGGAAATGTTCCTTCCACGTTTGAGTCCCGATCCGGCACACTGTTTTAATCAGCCTGGAAGTTTAAATACATCTTTAAGTTGAATAAAAATATTACTTGAAAAAGTTCAGTAATTTTTAACTGATTGCCTATTTATGCAGGTTATAGTCCGTACGGCGTCTGGGAACAAAATATAGAACTGAGTTGTAATTTAATAAGATATTTTCACTATAAAGTTACACTGCACGAGTCTGTACAAGGATGACCGGTAGTTAGCATTGCATTAACGGCTGTTCGACTTCAAGAGCTGTTGTTGTTATGGTCTTCAGTCCGAAGACTGGTTCGATGCAGATCTCCACGATATTTTCTCCTGTGCAGGCCCCTTCATCTCTGCATAACCACTGCTGCCTACGTCAAGTTGAACTTGCTTGCTGCAGTCAGGAATGTATGTCCCTCTACAGTTTTTTACGTCCCTCACTTCCCTTATTATTCATTGATGTTGCAGGATGCGTCCTCTGAAGCGGGTCCCTTCTTTTAGTCAAGTTGTGCCATAAATTTCTTTTTTCTCCTACTCCCCCTGAATTGACTAAGTAAAATCTCATCGCCAAAAGTACTCTCGCCCCGCCGGGATGGTACGTGAGTTCTGAGCCAGAAATCAAAAGAATGAGAGAACACACTCACCGAGACAAATATTGTATTATATTCAACTTTGGCACGGATCGTCCTTGTCGAAATCCATGTACATGTCCTTGGCAAAGCCGGAATAAGCGGAAGTGTTTAACTGTTCACCATACAGAAATAACGTAAGTCTTGAGACCATTTCAGATGAACTACCCAGTGCAGAGAAAATTGCGACTGCAATATGAGGATCCTCGGCTGCTGCTAATTGGAGTTACTCGGCAAAAACTGTCTAGAGCTGTAGTCGGGCGATCTCTTATCCACGTGGTCCGTGACGCCTCAGCGCAGGGGGCGTGGCACTCGTACGTCCCACTATTGGGCGGCGCCGGTCGCTGCCGCTGTCAGATAACAGCGGAACCTCTAGTGCCAACCTCCGTACACTTAATGGTTACTCCTGTGTGGTGCCGACTGGCAACTATAGCACTCATTAGGTATTCGATATATCCACCTAATTTTCAACATTCTTCTGTAGCATCACCTTTCTAAAGCTTCTGTTCTCTTCTTGTTTGAAGAATTTAGCATCCACGTTTCACCTCACATTCAAGACAGATACCTTTAGAAAAAAATTAATTATTGAACTTCCTGGCAGATTAAAACTGTGTGCCGGACCGAGACTCGAACTCGGGACCTTTGCCTTTCGCGGGCAAGTGCTCTACCACCTGATGACCCTAGCACGACTCACGCCCCGTCCTCACAGCTTTACTTCTGCCAGTACCCCGTCTCCTACCATCTAAACTTTACAGAAGATCTCCTGCGAACCTTGCAGAACTAGCACTCCTGAAAGTAAGGATACAGCGGAGACATGGCCTAGCCACAGCCTGGGGGATGTTTCCTGAATGATATTTTCACTCTGCAGCGGAGCGCGCTGATATGAAACTTCCTGGCAGATTAAAACTGTGTGTCGGACCGAGACTCGAACTCGGGACCTTTTCCTTTCACAGGCAAGTGCTCTACCAACTGAGCGACCCAAGCACGACTCACGCCCCGTCCTCACAGCTTTACTTCTGCCATTACCTCGTCTCCTACCTCCCAGGCTGTGGCTAAGCCATGTCTCCGTTATATCCTTCCTTTCAGGAGTGCTAGTTCTGCAAGGTTCGCAGGAGAGCTTCTGTAAAGTTTGGAAGATAGGAGACGAGGTACTGGCAGAAGTGAAGCTGTGAGGACGGGGCGTGAGTCGTGCTTGGGTAGCTCAATTGGTAGAGCACTTGCCCGCGAAAGGAAAAGGTCCCGAGTTCGAGTCTCGGTCCGGCACACAGTTTTAATCTGCCAGGAAGTTTCATATCAGCGCACACTCAGCTGCAGAGTGAAAATCTCATTCTGAAATTCATAAGTGCTTAAATTTATATTCGATATCAGATTTCTCTTTTTCAGAATGCTTTTCTTGCTACTGCCAGTCTGCATTCAAAATTCTCCCTACTTCGACTATCGTCAGATGTATTACTGCCCAAGTAGCAGAACTCGCGATGACTAATAGTATGTCATTTGCTTACCTAATCCTATCAGCAGCATCTGATTTAATTCGATTACATTCCATTACCCTTGGTTTACTTTTGTTGATATTCATCTTATAAACTCTTTGCAAGATAATATCCATCCCCTCCATCCCCTTCAACTATTCTTGTCAAACCTGAACTAACTATGACAAAATTATAATGTCATCGCAAACCTGGAAGTTTTTATTTGATGCTCTAGAACTTTAATTCCAAATTTCTCCTTGGTTTCCTTCACTGTTTGCTCAATTTTCAGAGTGAATAACATCGCAGAGAGGTTATCCTCCTGTCTGATTACTCCTGATTTAAGATCTGCGCGGTCATCAGCGCCCGCACAAATTCCCAATCTTTACTCTGTCCAATCTCGCCACTTTCATGAATGATGATGAAGTGATGAGGACAACACAAACACCCAGTCCCCGGGTGAAGAAAATCCCCAAACCGGCACGGAATCGAACACGGGACCCTGTGATCCAGAGGCAGCAACGCTAGCCATTAGACCACCAGCTGTGGACCCCCGATTTAAGAAAGCGGAGTGTCAACGGCGACGTCAGCACAGTATTAGGATCATTTAGGTATGTATCAGAAAAAAAATGTCTAATGTGGCCCGTCTAAAAGTATCTAACAAATGAAAGCCGTTTCTATTTAGGAAAGGAACTGGCCTCAAAGTGGACCAAGATTCTGGAGTTGGTGGCCATGTATGCATGAGGTTTGCTTTCTTGTGTGTATGAATGGTGTCTGTTTCTCTTTTGCTGATTAAGGCTGTGGCAGAAAGCTTTTTGTAAGTGTCTCTTAATTGTGCCTGTCTGCAACTCGGCGGGTCTCCTTAACGGTAAGGAGCAATCTGTCTCTTCCTCCATTATTGTTGATAATAAACCGAGATTCATAACTAGAAAGCTCCAAAACTGTGAGTGGCAGTCACTGCTCTCTCTCTGTTAACGTGGAACATTTGGGTTAAAGAAACCAGCAGGAAACGTATACGGTGTTTTGTCTCGCAGTTCCTGTAATTCCACCTCGCCTCAAACACAAAATCACGCTGCCGCTACACCAGGAAATGGCTTAATTATACGCCCGGAGGCACGCCGTGGTAGACTTGGTACGAGATCGTATCGCGCTGGGGTGCTGGAAAATCCGAAGTGGAATCTCATTTCCTGTAAACACTCGAGCGCGAGATATTTCCACCGCAAAGCAGCCACGGGTGCGGGAACCTTGTGGTCGCCGTTGCTGCGTCCCCTTCCTGGTGACACGGATTCCGTATCGCGGGATCAAGGAGTGTAGCCTGCAGCTGGTGAATAATCAGCCCCAGAGTCACATGAGGTAGCTGCTCAAAATCTTCTTGCACATGGTGACACTTTTCCGAAAGTATTTCATTATAAGTTGCCAACATGTATTTTCGCGAGGCATCCTATCTCAATTAAACAATACTTGTTCTCATTTTTGCGCAAACCGCTCCCGTAATCGCTTTGTAATTTGAAGGTAAAGGTTCTGAATGGAGTGAAACTTTCTGGTAAATTAAAACTATGTGCCAGACGGTTGTCTACTGACTTTGCTATCCAAGCACGCCTGGCGACCCGGCTTAATAGCTTCACTTCGCCCTGTACCTCACTTTTATAAGGAACAGTCAAATGAAAACCGAATACGCACCGCAGCGGGACTATGAAATGGGTCCATTGAAAAGTAATCACCAAACACCTTAAGACACTTATACTTCTGGGACACGAGACAATCAATTCCTGTTTCGCAGAACGCGGCCCGGCCGCTGACGGATCCGCTATTGCACTTGCTAATTCGATTGAAGCCGACGACCACGCATATCTTTCTTCGAGCGCCAAAGCTGTGAGAACTACATCGTGAAAGATCCGAGCTGTCGAAGGATGTCGCAGGGTTTTCCAACAAAATCGTTGAAGAGTAACCTTCGTCCGATAGGGAGTGTTGAGTCCGGCATTATCGTACAGCAGCATGATTCCGCCCAACAGTATTCTCGAGTGTTTTGACTTTATGACGCGTCGCACTTTCTGCAAAGTGTCTTCACTGACTGTGGTTCATTGACTGTGGTTCCACGCTCGAGGAACTCGACGGGCAAAGATCATCATGAACATGCGTGAACAGCTTTGGATTTCTTTGAGGGCGGGGGAGGGCGGGATGTCTCCACTGTTGAGGCGGCCGCTGTGTCCGAGTGGTTCTAGGCGCTTCAGTCTGAAACGGCGCCACCGCTGCAGTCGCAGATTCGAATCCTGCCTCGGGCATGGATGTGTGTGATGTCCTTAGGTTAGTTAGGTTTAAGTAGTTCTAAGTTCTAGGGGACTTATGACCTCAGAAGTTAAGTCCCATAGCGCTCAGAGCCATTTGAACCATTTGAACCAATCCACTGTTGACTTTGATGCTTGCTCACGGGCTCGGAATGGTGGCGACACGTAAGGCGAAGATGATTTTTTTGTCCGACTGCAGGAGCCCCATTGTGGCAGGTGTTTGGTTTTCGTTTGAATGCCCCTCGTACCTTCCAAGGAGTGCTAGACCCTCAAAATAAGCAGGGAATCTTACGTGAAGTTCATAAGGCAGCTGAAATGGTTCTGGTGGAAGTGAAGCTGTCAGGGAAGGTCGTGGGTCGTGTTGAGGTTGCTCAGCCGGTAGAGCGTTTGCCTGCGTAAGACAAACGTCCCAGATTTGGATCCCAGTCGAGCAAGCACAATTCTGGCATGAAGTTTAAAATCAGTGCACACTCCGCTGCAGATTGAAAATTCATTCTGGTACTGAATGACGCTGAATGATGTTTGTGCACAAATAAATTGACGCAGATACACAGTTGCTATTCCCTCACCATAATCAATATCAGTGCTCCAATTATTGCTTCATATGCCGGACTCTTGTTAAGAAACCAAATGAGGTGGCGCATTGGTGGTCTCAATCTCTATTCCATTACAGTACTATATAGACATACTGCACGATTTTCAGCATTGGAAACTAACACGTTCTGCTTCGGCGGAACTGGAACAAATCCAAACCTTTTAGGTAGTCATGAGACCGAAGACTCGTTTTATGCAGTTTTCTACGCTAGACTATCTTGTGGAAGCCTTTTCATATAGCTATTGTATCTTACATTTCAATCTGATTATTGTATTCAAGCGTCTGTCTCTTTCGACAATTTTCCCTCACGATTTACTCCACTCTGCAGAGTGTGTCTTATAACTCAGTCCCATTATCTAGTCACGTAGTACCAATAATATATTTTTTCTCTGGTTCTGAAAAACTTACTCCAGTAGCTTTTGACTTTGCGGGTGATTAATCTGGAAACCCCACTCTCAAAGCTCGGTAGGGACTCCCATTCGAACACCTGCATCGAAAGGGATCCTCCGTTCCATTCATAGAAAAAGTCAAAAGTCATCATTATTTGCAGCGCCTCCTGCTCGTTCCAGAAAGTGTAGCACTCTCGGAATCGAACATCCAAATATTTTCTGGGTCTAAAATTTCCTTGACGTTACAGAACATTTCCTGGTGGTTAAGTGCATGCACCGGAGCCTGTGGAAATAACTGGTGACCTATTAGCATAGTTTCTCAGATCTGCAAAAAATATCCATCCTTGCTTCCTTGTATCGATTTTAAGGCCACTCAAGTGGCTCATTAGTAAAATAACGAGTCACCCACACTGGAAAATCTCCAGCATGTGGACTGGTTACCATATTGTCACGATCAAAAATTTCACACACTATATTTGTGTACACTTTCACTCAATAATTTAAGTCTGCAGATAAATCATAACAACCCTTGCCGGAACGGAAAAGACAAACGGATGACATGTATAAGAAAAAACAATGAAGGAAAATGACGTTAAAAGGACTGTGGAGAAACGAGGTAGGTATTTGGCGTTTTCTGAAAGTCGCTGCTACACTGCCTTTGAAATTCGTGCTGTCTTCTTCACTTCATGATCATTTTGATATTTTTGATTACAGCCTATTCACTTCACAGCTGATAGATTGGTCGTTGGATAAATTTTTAGTTTGTTACAAGCTTTTCCAATTGTTAAAAACTATTATATTTATTTTCCGTCGACTTTCCAGCGATAAGTGTGTGGATGTAGACAAGCTCTTATACAACGCTATCGTCTCCGAATTCTTCACTCTGTATGAAGCGGTCAATCAGCGAATTGAAAGTGAAAACCAAGAAGCACCTTTTTAATGCTCCCCTGTCTTATTGTTTCTCCTAGAACCGTAAAGTTCGTATAGCCGAAACAATGAAGAGAATGAACGTAGGGTCAATTGCCAATTGTCTTAAATGTCTGACAAGCTATGGCACTGACTCTGTACGTATATCTCATACCTGAGTCGACGATAAGGGACGTCATGTAGAGTGACTTCAGTAACGTAAGTGCGCATAATTTGAATATAGTTTAAATGTTCGATGAAAAAAATGTTATTGTAAATTTCTTCCTCTCTTTTAAAATTACTTTCAAAAGACTTTTCACAGTATATCACAAAATACCGCTTCCAGGAACAAGAAGTTTTCCCTCGTCCCTCATTCCTCTATGTCAATAACAGATCTTTCCTCACACGTTTGAGGCCATCGTTGTCACAAGCGTCATAAACTAGTCGAGGATGGCCATTTCCTGCTTCTCCACTGCCGCTTGAAGGCTGTTCAAGGATGTTGTGAGGATCAGGCGTCGTATCTTCGCATGACACATGACTCCATTTGCAGGCAGGTTCTCTAGAGGCCTTTCGAATACAAGAGGAATCCCTTAGTATCATAATACAAAGCCATCAGATCCGGTTCCTCAAACTTGCAAACACTTGGATATCAAACTGAAGGATCATTAAAAAAAATTGCGATCTGAAGAGTTCTGTTGTTAAGGAGACGCTTGGCGCTTGCGGAACCACTGATAAAATTTTGCGAAGCAGCATGGTGGACGTTAGGTAACGCACGCTAGCCTACCGCTTCAGGAAACGATGGTGCTTTCCTAGAATGTTACCTACCCAACTGTAATAGTTACTGTGTGGGCTGGATATTCAGCAGTGCATGGAGGCCCGAACAATAAACGCGCTCTGTCCATAAACACTATCTAGTCTAAAGCGATAGAATATTAGCTCTCTCATAATACATTTAACATATATTGTGTCATTCAGCCACATACGTTGTTGAATTTCGTTAGACCCAGTCCTGTAGTTCTGTTTCCCGATTACGCAAAGAAAATAGGTCCGGTGGTAAGAAGTTGAAGTGTACTCGTACATACCACGTAACAACCGTTCTGCAGCAGCATGTAAACTATATCTGTGTGCAAGCCATATTCTCAGTCTGAGCCTAAGTCAACGTAGAGGTGGAGAAGAAAATACACTTGATACAGTTCTAAGAAGCAGGCATAAACGGGAGGCAATAATTGAAGAAGGACGTGAAGTAAGTTGTAGCCTATTCCCCGTTGAGCTAGGGAATGAAGTAGAAATCTGAAAGGCAGTGAATGTTCAGGGAAAAGAAATAAAAACTTAAAAGTATGCAGATGACATAGCTATTCTCGCAGGGGCAGGCTCTGAAAAATCAGTTGTTCGGAATGAACAGTGTATTGAACACAGGTTATAAGATAAACATAAAAAAGGGTAAAACAAGGGTATTGGAGCGCAATCGAATTCAGATGCTGAGAGGAATAAATTATAAATGGGACGCTGAGAGTAGTTGCTGCGTTTTGCTGTTTGGGCAGCAAAATAACTGAGTACGGAAAAGAAAAGTGGTGGTAAACTCAAGTTTTGTACAACGAAAATAAATTTGATTGTTAGGAAGTCTTTGCTGGAAGTACTTGCGTGGAATTTAGAGTTTGTGTGGACAATAAACAGTACAGGCAAAAAGAAAATATAATGAATTCATATGCAGTTACCGACGCTGATCATCAGATCGAGAAACTAATGAAGAGGTAATTAATCCAATTGGAGAGAAAAATCTCTGTGCCAACTCGAATGGACAGGAGCTACAAACCCCAGACTAAAGAAGTGATAGGTTGACTGGATATTCCTTGAGGCATCAAGAAATAATTGATTTGGTAATCAATGGATGTACGGGCGGTGGAGGAGCAAAAATTGTAGACTGAGACCAAGGCGTGAGTACGGTCAGCAAATTCAGATGGGTGTAGCAACTATGCAGATGTGTGTAAGAGACTTGAACAAGGTGGACTGGTGCGGGGAGTTCCAGACTAGACTGCAAACTGATGATTCCAACAAAAACTACATTTCGAGCTGTAATAGGTTAAGATCCTAGGTATCACACCCTGCAGCCATTCGCCCTGGTGGGCCCTCGTTTGCGAGTAATTGACGATGCTGTGAGGGATAGGATAATAGCTTCTGCGACAATTTTTCTTATTTTTAAATCTTTACCGAAATGACTCTGATTATTATTTTTCTTCAATTGATTGGTTACGTGTAATTTTTGTTATTTCTATTACTTTGTCACATTATGTTAATCACCCTGTGAAATTCTTTCATTTGTTTCATTTTTTCTTTATATAATTCTTTTTCCGATTGGGATTTTTGTGTACATGAATTAAATTATATTTATCTGTGAAATATTCAATTATTCCGATCTATCAGTTAAAAAACAAAAGCTCAAATAATCTTTATTTTGACTGTGCAGTGGTGTGAAAAATGTATTTTTTTTTTACCATATGTGCTATTTTTTGATGGTAATCGTCATACAAACGATGTAAAGCATAATCTAAGTACCTATTGCACTATTAACAAAATAACGCACATGAAGATTTAAATGAAAGAAGGGTTCACAAGTATATTCAAACAAAATGAGAAATAGATTTAATGAACGCAATAATCGGACGAAGAATCAGGATTGTAAAACAAAAGAAATTAAATCGAAATTAATACATAAAATTAATTAAAAACACTTATACAAAGATTTCAAGTGGAAAAAGAATGATAGGAAGAAAAATGAGAGCAAATGTAGAAGTTGATTTTATGATTAAAAGAATGTGACAAACGAGTGAGAATAAATTACATTTAAATCAATTAATTGAAAGAAAGTGATGATCCAAGTCATTTCGATAAAGATTTAAAAATAAAAATAAATTTGCTGCACCTGGCTAGATTCGAAATGTCATTCTCCTGCATCTGAAGCTACTCTCCTATCCATTACTCCACGCAACCAAACTGTTTGATATAAGTATTTTAACGCTTTTGTGCTCAGTAATTTTTCGTAAATTACTCGCAAATGAGGGCTCGCCAGGGTGGCTGGCTGCAGTGTGTGATACCTAGGATCTTAATTTACAAAACCGTATAGATGGTTTGAAGAAGTCGATCCCACGGATATGGACCTCTACTTGTGACTAATTTCCACTGTTGAAGCTTGTTAATATGTTCTTCAAAACTACGTCTCATAGGAAGAAAGTACTGTACTGCACTATGTGCTACATTGTTAAATTATCTGTATAATGCATATCTAGTGAAAACCATAAATCAGTTGTGCGTAGCAAGTTGAAGACTCAAATATTCTCAAGCGAACGCTAATGAACCAGTGCCGAGCGAACACTCCAAGGAAACACTCGAGAAAAATCCGTAACCCATACGACAATTCGCCACATTTCTGGATTCTTTCATGGTCCTTACTCGCAAAGTATTGTAGACACATTCTCTAATTATGTTCCTGGAGAACGATTCCAAAGGAGACAAAACACAGGTACGATGTAACTAACTTTTTATCTCCATATTCCTTCACCGTCTTTTTTGATAATATTCTGTGTGAATTCTCAAGACCACGGCTGTATCAAGAACTGATTTTTTCTAAACTCTAACTACTCCGGGTTGCAATGCGTAAACAGTCAAACTTGTTGCAAAACATATATACAGATGAAAAGACAATAGTTCTCATATTACATTCTGATAAAGCATGGAAAGAGACTAAGCGATACGTCACCTCTTCTATGAATTAGTGCCTAACACCAAGAGGAACAGGCACCATGACACATGCAGTTCCTTAAATAGCGTTTTTCCCACTTCGCTTCCAGTTATTAAAACAGTTCGCCCGAGCAGTATTCGACCCTAAGTCCACTTTTCGTGATTACGTAAAATTGATGCATCGAGGCTTGCGTGAAGACTGGTATCAAAGTTCCAATGTGCTAAAAACTTTATCTCCCGCATATGGATATTTTTCAATCATGGCAGTTAACCCCGTTAGGCAGATAATCTGCCGGAAGCTAGAGTGCACTTTTTACCTACTGCGATTTGCACTTGGGATGAATTAGTTGATGAACGTTGTAATTACCAGCAAACTTTTCCTTTTCTGTCGTTGCGGCTTCTCAGACGTGAGTGCTTGGAGCAGTTTTTCACGTGACATAGTGATCGCCAATCGTGGTTCCATATTGCCCAGTTTTTCATATTACTCAAACGAAAGCAGCTTAGCCGCCTGCTTTTCGCTGTCGATGACGACAGAACCGTTGGTCGACCAGCGTTCCCCTCACATTGTATGACGGGCCTATCGCTTATGAGTCACTGGTTGCCCGTATCGGCCATTGCTGCCCGCGCGTTCATGTAGCAATGACTGAATCACTCTTGCGCTGCTCAAAAGAGGCGATTGTAGGTATACCAGTGACATACTAGGATTTACCCACTTGTTTCATAGCACAGTCGTAGGGGAAGGTCACCGGACTGTTCCGTTAGCGGTTCTACTTCTGATCTGCAGGATATCGCTTGACTCTACAGGGTGTTCAGAAATTGCCGTTACAAACTACTAGAACTTGTAAAGGGAGTGAGTACATAATATTTGGAATTGGAACCCAAGTCCGGAAAACATACCTTTTCTGTTCTACGACGGTTTCAATTCAGATGTTTAACTCACCCACTTCTGTTTGAGGAATTAAATTAGGCGTGACGCAGTACAGTTAGTAGGTAACAATTAGGAAAGAAACATAATGTAACATCCATTTATCACTTAAGCGCATTTGTTTGTGTTAACACTTAAACTTTCGTGTATACATTATTAAAAAAACAAGAAAGAACCTAGCGTACTATACGTACAGAACATAATGTTGAACTATTAATACAAAAAGATTTGCTTAAGTGATAAATGGATGTTTCGTTATAGTGCCTTTCGAATTGTTACCTAATAATTGTATTGCGTCAAGGCTAATTCAGTTTCTGAAGCAGAAGTGGGTGAGTTAAACATCTGAATTAAAAACGTCTTAGAACTGAAACGGTACGTCCCTGACATGGATTCCTAATCAAAATATTAAATACTCACTCCGTTCTACAACTCCTAGAAGTCTGTAACGGGAATTTCCGAATACTCTGTAGAAGAGAAACGTAATGGGTAAGTCGACGGACACCGGCAAATCGTAAAGATAGCAACAAGAGGGCATATCACATGTCGTTCACGTTTTTCTCTATAAATCGCAACTATACACCAATACAAATGTCTGTCTGTGTCTACATTTGAATATTACCGACAACTGAAATATCAGAAATGCGGAGCAGAGATAGAAAAGCGTGAATGTTAATCGGATATTGGCTTCCAGGAGGCGTTCGTTACACTTCCACATCGCCGCATTATGAACGAAATACGAGTGTACGGAATAAATGACCAGCTGTGTGATTGGACTGAAGAGTTTTTTGTAAGCAGCATGTCATTCTTAATGGAAAGAAATATTCAGACGTATAAGCAGCTTCGGGTGTTCACCAAAGCAATGTTGTAGGACCATTGCTTTTCACAATATACTGGGTGTTTCGCAATTCCTGTTACGGGCTCCTAGGGATTGTAGAGGTAATGTTGTAGACAAAGCTTTGACAACGAAGCCATAATCGGAAATGTGCCGTTTGGATGTAAAATAAGTTTGAATATTGGGTCACTTTCAAATCTCCGGCTTCACGGTACGCACACAGCGGAGACAATGAGCTCCGAGTGCTCTGTTCTATAGGAACCGATGGCTTGGGCACTGTTTCAAGCACTCGTATTCTCTCCTACGTCAAGAAGGACGGCCTCTTCTAAGTCCAGAGCGTGGAGCGTCCTTGGAGTACCACAGTCAATGCGCGCAACTAACTGGAACGCACCAGTTTCTCGCTGCCATTGTTGCAGTTGGGCGAAAATGACCTGTGACGTCATAATTACAACACTGTCATTCTCATTTTGCGTGAGCACCATGAAGCGCGAGATTCGAAAATGATCAGATCTTGAAACTTATTTTATATTCAAGCAGCACATATGGGGACAGGAATTCCTTATCGAAACCTTATCTACTAAGTTCCCTCTAAAAAGCACTAGAATCCAGTAGCAGGAATTTTGAGACACCCTGTACGTAAATGAGCTAGTCGGTACCGTGGGAAGTTCGATGAGGGTTTCGTGGATGATGCCACTGTGTACAGAAAAATCGCAACGCTACAAAAATATAGCAAAATGCATGAAGATCTGAAAAAGATCAACGTTTCGTACTGGGATTGATAGTTGTCCCTCAACATAAACAAGTGGAACGTACTGCACTGAAGCAGGCTGGAAGACCCATTAGCGAACGATTACACAATTGCATAAAAATCACTGGAGTAGTCACATTCGTAAAATATCTAAGAGTATGCTTACATAGCCATTTAAAATGGACCGAACGACCACATAAAACTGAGATTCATTAGAAGAATCCTCAAGAAGTGTAGTTCACCTACACACAAGGTAATTGAGAAGAACCTCGTTCAATAGTTAATTTGTATTCTGCTCGTCAGTCTGGGTAACGTACCAGACAGAGTTCCTGGTAGAGGAAACAGAGAAGATTGAAAGAACGGGCACAGCGTTTCGTTGCAGATTCGTTTAATATCGGCGAAAGACACACGGAGACGCTCAGCCAACTATAGTGGCAGACGCTGCGGGAGAGGCGTTCTGAACCACGATTTGCTTTACTGTTAAAGTTCCGAGATCGTACGTTCCTAGAAGAGTCATCCAATATGTTGCTACCTCCTATGTATATCTCGGGGAAAGACCGTGAAGGTAAAATTAGAGACGTTCGAGCTCGCTCGTAGGATTATCAGCAATTACTCTTGCCGGGGACCATTCACGACTGGAACAGGAAAAGGAAGAAGTGACAATGGCACTCGAAGTATCCTCCACCGCGCATAATAATGTGGTTTACGGGGCAAAGATATAGATACACATGAAGATGTAAAGTGTTTTCTCAAAGTTGTCGCCGAATGTAGCAATGCGCAATTATTTTTCAAATATTTTGTCTGCAAGTATCATGAGATGCAATGGTGTTCGCAGCTGCGGTAATTCAGAACAACTGAACAGCTCCTCTAGAGCACAAGTTTGCTGAAAGCAATTTTATTGGTATTTGGTGTACATACAGTTCAACCAACATCTTATAACATTATTTGTATATCACATGGTTACAACAAACTTATGTGACTACGGCAGTTTCACATTGTAACTCACAATTAAACATGTGCTTTAAAATTGCTTAGCAATCCAACGATTAATTAATATTTTTGTTTTTTTTTTCTATTGCTAGTGTAGTTGTGGTATTGGAAGGAAAATCTGTGTTTCAGTTTGCTTAGCTCTCGCACGAAGGTACTTGCTGATCGCCGTGAACTATAACGAAAAGAACTTCTGATTTAAATCTCTTTTGGGCGTCGGGTCTCACGAACAAGCTGAAGAGTCTAACCGCTATCCTGTAGTGGAAACGGGGGATGTTTTCCTGATGAAAACACACCCTGTCACTGACGATCGTCTGACGCATGTCGAATTCGTAAACCGCGATCTCCTGAGGATTCAGGTTTCACATTATAGTACTGGTTATCTCTCTGTCATCTTGTTTCCTCGCAGTTTTCTATCTATAGTTACCTGCAGTAACTGTAAATTCAAAGCAGAGGCGGTTTAAAGCACAAGCGACACGAGCTTGAGGGACGCGAAAGGAGCTGCAACTGTAAGGTTTGCATACAGTGTGGTGTCACCGCCAGACGCCACACTTGCTAGGAGGTAGCCTTTAAATCGGCCGCGGCCCGTTAGTGTACGTCGGACCCGCGTGTCGCCACTATCAGTGATTGCAGACCGAGCGCCGCTACACGGCAGGTCTAGTCTAGAGAGACTCCCTGGCACCCGCCCCAGTTGTACAGCCGACTTTGCTAGCGATGGTTTGCTGTCTACATACGCCCTCATTTGCCGAGACGACAGTTTAGCATAGCCTTCAGCTACGTCATTTGCTACGACCTAGTAAGGCGCCATATTCAGTAATTAGAATGAATTCTGAACAGACAATGTTGTGAATCATGTACCGTCAAGAGTGACGTTCATCATTAATGGATTAAAGTTAAGTATGAAACTAATTACGTAAGCTTTCTGAATTCTCATTCCTTGTCATGTTCCAGACCTCACGTCAGTATAGTTCTTCCCTCCTCACGCCAGCCTGCGTGAGCTAAACGCGTGCATTTCGGCCTCCTCTAATAACACGGTGTTGGCTCTCCTGCCAACACATCATACAGGACGTATCACAGTTAGTAGCTCCCGCAAGATTTGCATACAGTATCACAATTAGTAACGAAACGAAAACTGATACAGGGGAATGTGTACAAGGGAAAAGGTCGGTGATGGGGAAGGGGGCAGGGGGGAGGGGAGAGTGAAGGCGCCAGGCGATAAGCTACTTGTGTGGAAAAGTTTTCTCGAAGCGGCCCTGGTTGAGATATACGGTCGGAGGCATTGAACTTGAGGATAAGCAAGTGACTGTTGTACGTTACGTCCTTTGCTATCCACGTATTGGAAGTACACTGCACAATCAGCCAGTCGCTAGTCAGTGTTATTTGGCCCATAAAATGTCTTTCTTTTAATAAGTGTCGCTTTCAGGTTCTGCATCTTTTTCGAAGCTGACACATACTTCACAAACAATTGTGGCGATGTACTAATTTCTCAGACACTTGCTAAATGTAGAACTGTTCATGAAACATGGAACATGGGTAATGAAAAGCCACTAGTGGAAATCAGTAATGGGAACAAAACGTCGTGGAGCTGCTGGTAACTTATAACAATTTTTCCGTTGCTCTGATATTTAGTTTTTATGTCTGTCGTTAAGCCTATAGCGAATGTGGATACACCTAAAGAAAGCAATCAAAGTTCGTGCAATGGCACGCGCAATAGACGTAACATGGAAGTACAAAGAGATGTCGATATACAACATCTATGTCAGAAGGACGCCTTTGCGGTTGGATCGGAGCACAGACGATATTTCAGTGCTTGTCACCGACAAATCTGAATGTTTAAAACAGAATGGCTGCAGGAAGCGAGCAGACAGGTGCAAACAGCGGCCGAGGGCCTGAAGTATGACGCCCAGGAGGCGCAACGTAACGGCCTGGACTCGTCCAACCGGTCTGTCCAGCTGTGCTCGTGCCGTGGGTAATCCCGGATGGCGTACGCCGGGGCCAAGGCGATTGCCTGGCTGGATCCATTGCGACACAGCGCCTCTTTTCTGTACCGCGGATCCTGAACGTTGACCTCGGCAAAGTGGAGGAGAGGACCCTACAAGAGAGCTCCAGCATGGCAGTTGGGAGATGCAGACGCGTGGATGGAAGTTCCAAAGACAAAGCCACAAGCCAGTATTTCCAGTTTGTATAGGAAGACCTTCGGTACAGCAACACTGTCAATGTAATACACTGCGGGACAGTTGACTTACATTAGTCCTATCCAGGTGCAGTAAATTACCTGTGGCACTGCAATATCCATGGTCTCTACTTCTCAAGTAAAGTGTTTCTTACGCGAGGCTCAGCATACACTTAGAATGACAGCCCTGCCTTTCTTTCATGGTCACTTTCACTCGTAGATCTTTTTTTACTTGTTCATTCCGTACGTCCGATCACAGAATCTATAGAGCAAAGCTTCATTTGTTGTAGTTTCAGTCCACCCAATTCTCAACAGCCTTCTATAGCACTACATCTCAAGCGCTCCGATTCCATTCTTTTCTTGTTTTCCCAAAGTCCATGATCCATTTCCAGATATTGACAAGAATGGCGAAAAGGACGATAAGAGACAATTGTGGTAACATATCAGAGAATAACTTCGATGGTACTTCAGGGAGATATAGAGGACGAAAACTGTATGGGAAGACAGAGTTAGGGGTAAAGTATAGTTACGGTTCAGTGGTTCTCCCACTGCTTGCTGCTGCACGCAATTCGTTTCCACAAATACACAAAATCCTTCAGTCTTGGCCATACTTCATTATTTATGATTTGATAACGCATTTCAGCTAACTGCTATTATCAGATCAAGTAGTTTAACAATTTAGTGTATCTTTAAATAGTACACACTCATACAAAGTGTAGTTTCCCCTAGACTTTGTACGAATTTGACGATACATGTTGTACTGATGTTTTGAAGTATTTGACCCGATGATGGCAGTTATCCAAAACGCGGTATCAAATAAGAAATAATAAAATGTGGTCAAAGCTGAAAAAGTTTTACGTGTTTCTGCATGATTTTGGCCATTGACCTATGCAGTGTGGTCAGAATCAACCTGAAAAGTTTGTTCAGCATAACGTGTTCTGAGAAGTAACTGTTAAGAAAAAAATCGATACGTTGCGCTGTTTCCCAGTTAATTGGGTTTGAAGTTAGCCAGTCAGGCCGTAGTGCGCACAATGTATAAACACCTTCTCTCTACTATTTTCACTTTGCTTTCGTTGGTCATGGCCAATCGGGCGATGGTACATAGTACTCAATGAGAAGCGCTGAATCTAATGATTTAATTCAGCGGAAGATACTTTTGTTTTCGACATGGGTAGCGCGAGATTAACGGTTACTGATATAGCTGTTATGGTTTATAAAGTTGTTTACTGATTTTCGAACATTTTTCTTGTATGTTTCTCGGAACATGACAGTATTTCTTGGTAATCTGTTTCTTATTCCAACTCTGTAGTTTGGTTGTGAGTTGGCGAAGGCAACGAAGGTGACAGGCAGAAAAGTGGCTGTGGTGACGGACGGCTCTGTAGCGTAGCCCAATGGTCGTTTCCACAACTTTGTGAGGTCTTTTCGAAATGTCTCGATTTCCGAGGTTGTCCTTACCCAGGATCCTATCAGAGCACTTTACTTTTTACGAAATATGCTATTTTGTGTGATAACATTCTTCACGATATACAGAGTGTTAGGCGCGCGCGTAAGTGCAGATATTCTGATCATTGGTACCTTAATGTGTACCTACTTCAGTCGGTTAGTTGTTTTTTCTCTGCATCCAACACGTCACATAAGTTACTATCTAATTTTTTCTGCATGATCATAACTGCACCAATAAGTGGACTACGACTGTCAGTTTCGCGTCCACACATCCACACTTCAACGCCTGACGTGCTGCCCAGGGGAAAATAAGCAATAATGGCTTGCTCCTGCCATGTGTACTTGGAGGTACTAACCAGCCTAAAAACATTGTAGTCATAATAGTTATAATTATTGGTCTGCAAATGAGGTAAATACTGATGTACTGTTGTTCAGTACACTGTCTTCGGTCACAAAAAAAAAAAAAATATCGGCACTTATACCCTAACATCCTGTTTTCCACTATACCGCCACATTCCACATCATGACGACGTTTATCGAACACTAATTTTTCATTGGTTGTGGCATCTTGTCTAATCATCCGAATGATCATTCGTCATGTGCATTTCTCATCATTCTCCGCGCAATATACATCTACGTGATTACTCTCCTATTCATAATAAAGTGCCTGGCAGAGGGTTCAATGAACCACCTTCAAGCTGTCTCTCTACCGTTCCACTCTCGAACGGCGCGCGGGAACAACGAGCATTTAAGTTTTTCTGTGCGAGCCCTGATTTCTCTTCTTTTATTGTAATGATCATTTCTCCCTGTTTAGGTAGGTGCCAACAGAATGTTTTCGCAATTGGAGGAAAAAACTGGTGATTAAAATTTCATGAGGCGATCCCGTCGCAACGGAAAACGCCCATGTTTTAATGATTGCCACTCCAATTCACGCATCATGTCTGTGACACTAACTCCTCTATTTCGCAATAATACGAACCGAGCTGTCCTTCTTTGAACTTTTTCGATGTCATCCGCGAGTCCCAACTGATGCGGATCCCACATAGCACAGCAATACTCCAGAACAGGGCGGACAAGCGTGGTGTAAGCAGTCTCTTTAGTAGACCTGTTGCACCTTCTAAGTGTTCTGCCAATGAATCGCAGTCTTTGGTTTGCTCTACTTACAACACTATCTATGTGGTCGTACCAATTTAGGTTATTTGTCATTGTAATCCCTAAGTATTTAGTTTAATGTACAGTCTTCAGGTCTGAGTGACTTATCGCGTAATCGAAATTTAGCGGATTTCTTTTAGTACTCATGTGAATAACTTCACACTTTTCTTTATTCAGTGTCAATTGCCTTTTTTCGCGCCATACAGATATCTTATATAAATCATTTTGCAATTCGTTTTGGTCATCTGATCACTTTACAAGACGGTAAATGACAGCATCATCTGCAAACAATCTAAGAGGGCTCCTCAGATTGTCTCCTATGTCATTAATATATACCAGGAACAACAGAGGGCCTATAACACTTTGTTGGAGAACGCCGGATATTACTTCTGTTTCACTCGATGACTTTCCGTCTATTACTTTGAACTGCGTCCTTTCTGAAAGGAAATCACGAATGCAGTCGCACAACTGAGGCGATATTCCATAGGCAGCTTGTGAGGAATGATGTCAAAAGCCTTCTGGAAATCTAAAAACATGGAATCAATTTACCAAATTGAACGAGGTGACGCAGTGGCTACCACACTGGACTCGCATTGGGGAGGACGACGGTTCAAACCGCAACCGGCCGTCCTGATTTAGCTTTTCCGTGATTCACGAAATCGCTTCAGGCAATTGCCGCGATAGTTGCTTTGAAAGGGCTGGACCGGTTTCCTTCCCCATCCATCTCTAATCCGATGGGGCCGATGACCTCCCAAATCAACAACCAACCAAACAGTTACCAACTGCAGTACATAACGCAAAAGCCGCCGACATCGTCCTGCACTCACACCGCGATTGGAGTACATCCGGCAAATAATTGAGGACGTTTGGTGCAAGATCTATTCTGAGCTGAAGAAGATGCCATAGCAGAGGGATTTTTGGCGGGCTGCATCAAACCAGTCAGAAGATTGATGAGTCTTACTCCCAAAAAAAAAGGTCTCGATGTTACATGTTTACCTTATCGTTCGACTTACATCATTCGAGCGAAAAAAAAAAAAAAAAAAAAAGGAAAATTCGTCATCACTGAGCGGCGCACAGCTGACTTGGTCTTTTGCGCCCCTTCCCGTCTGAAATATGTTCTGATCAGATTAGCTTTTCTATCCTGGCCTCCATTGAAATACGAGGATTTGCTTATCTAGGCTGCGGGCGCTCTTGGAACGACGTCGCTGCCCGATGCAGCTGACACGGCGTTTGTTTGCTATGTGTGGGAGGGAGTGACGACCGTCCGGCGTATGCAGACTGCCTGGCTGCACTCCAGAGAGCGCATCTGCCGAGGGCCCTCCAGGCGCTGCGATATTCCGGGAGCCGTCCTTGCATCGCTGCGGAGTGGTACCCCACACATGCCGGCCGGCAGGCGGAACTCGGCGGCCAAGGTCAGTGTGGAACGGGGGGGGGGGGGGGGGCGGGAAGTTGGTGCGGGGGGCGGCACAGTCTCGCGTATCACATACGTCACAGCGTCAGGGGCCTTCCTCAACCAGGAACTCAGAAATGACCGTCTGCGCGAGTGGTTACCGGCTGCGCCACAAGGCACTGCACAAGGCGCCAGTAATGCTCATTCAGTACAAACACGAGGAAACTGGTACATTCTCAGATGTGGCGGTATTGAAGAATACTGAAGATTACGTGGCTACATCGAGGTAATTGATAAAGAGGTACTGAATCGAGTTGGCAAGAAAACAGCCGTACAACAAAACCTGAATGAAAGAAAGCGTGGGTTGATAGGACAGATGCTGAGACACAGAGGAATAATTGGAAGTGTGTACGAAATTGGATTGATAAGTGTGGTAAGTTTCCATGATAGAATTGAACATTTTTGTTGCGCCTTTATGGCTGGTAAGCTTGATTACTCCAAGTATGGTACAGGATTTCAGCAATGTAAGACGCGCAGTTCACCGTTGACACCCGTCTGAATTGATCAGCTTGTCGACTGCATTTGAAAATCGAGAAAATCGAGTTTCGTGCTATTACTAAACATTTTAATTTGTAGGGTTCGATTGCAGCACAAGCGAAAACAGAATTGGATGAAATTCACGCGAACTCAAACGCCATCACCGAAGACCATTTACTTTCGGATTAACGAATTTAAATGTAGTCAGACAGGCACCTGCTCTCCAACTGAGGTAAATGGAAATGAGCGTTTGGCGTCATTGGCCGGGAGGCCCCTCGCGGGGCAGGTCCGGCCGCCATATCGCAGGTCTTATTACATTCGGCGCCACATTGGGCGACCTGCACGCCGGATGGGGATGAAATGATGATGAACACAACACAACACCCAGTCCCTGAGCGGAGAAAATCTCCGACCCAGCCGGGAATCGAACCCGGTCCAACTGAGGTCACCATTAAGGAAACCATCGGCAAAATCCATGATATGGGAATGCAAGACCGCCGAATAAAAATTCGTGAGATGCTGAGATTGTAGGCATTTCAACTGAGCTAGTGCATAACATCCCACAAGGAGAATTGGTTACGAAGAAGCTCTGTGCTTGGTATGTGCCACGGCTGCTCACAGTTGACCAAAAGGGCATCCAGCAAAAACATTTCAACACAATGTCTGGCAATGTTAATCCAGTCCGCAAGACTTCTGGCGTCGATTTGTTGTCTGTCGATGAAACCTGGATCCATCATTACACAAGAGAGTCAAAACGGCAGTCAAAACACTGGACAAATGCTGGTGAAAGTACACCGAAGAAGGCGAAGATCACTTTGTCAGCCGGTAGTACAGGTATACATGTCGACGTCGCAAGCTGAAGATGAAGAGATAGAGAAAGTATATAAGGATATTGGAAGGGTAATACAGTATGAAAAGGGAAATGAAAATATAATAGTCATGGGGTACTGGAATGCATTTCTAGGGGAAAGAGTAGAAGATAAAGTTACAGGAGAATATGGGACAAGGATTGAGAGACGAGAAAGACTAATTGAGTTGAGTTTAAGCTAGTAATAGCGAATACTCTGTTCAAGAATCACAAGAGAAGGAGTTTACTTGGAAAGGGCTGGGTGAAACGGGAAGATTATGGTTAGATTGCATCATGGTCAGACAGAGATTCTGAAATCAGATACTGATTTGTATAGACTCAGATCACAATTTAGTAATGCTAAAAAGCAGGTTGAAATTTAAGTAATTAGCCAAGAAGAATCAATATGCAAAGAAGTGGGCTGCGGAAGTACTAAGGAATGACGAGACATGCTTGAAGTTCTCTAAGTCTGCAGATACAGCAATGAGAAACAGCTCAGTAGGGAGTGTAGTTGAAGACGAATGGACTACCCTAAAAAGGGCAATCACTGAAGTTGGAAAGAAAAACAGAGGTGCAAAGGAGGTAACTGTGAAGAAACCATCTGTCACAGAAGAAATACTTCAGTTGATAGATGGCAGAAGGAATTATAAAAATATTCGGGGAAATTAAGGAATACAGTAATGGAAGTCGCTAGAGAATGAAATAAACAGGAAGTACAGGGAAGCTCAGATGAAATGGCAGCATGACAAATGTGAAGAAATCGAAAATGAAATGATTGTCGGAAGGACAGACTCAGCATACAGGAAAGTAAAAATAACCTCCGGTGAAATTAAAAGCAAGGGCGCAAACAGTCATATTGAAAAGGGAATTCCACTGTTAAATGCAGAGGAGAGAGCGAATAGGTGAAAAGAGTACATCGAAGGCCTCTATGAAGAGGAAGATTTGTCTGATGTGATAGCAGAAGAAACATGAGTGGATTTAGAAGAGAAAGGGGATCCAGTACTAGAATCAGAATTTAAGAGAGCTTTTGAGGACTCAAGTCAAATAAGGCAGAAGGGATAGATAACATTCCATCAGTATTTCTAAAATCATTGGGGGAAGTGGCAACAAAACGACCATTCACGTTAGTGTGTAGAATGTATGAGTCTGTCGACATACCATCTGACTTTCGGAAATATATCATTCACATAATTCCGAAGAGTGAAAGAGCTTACAAATGCGATAATTATTGCACAATCAGCTTAACAGCTCTTGCACCCAATTTGCTGACAAGAATAATACACAGAAGAATGGAAAAGAAAATTGAGGATGTGTTAGATGACGACCAGTTTGGCTTCAGGAAAGGTAAAGGCACCAGTGTGGCAATTCTCACGTTGCAGTTGGTAATAGAAGGAAGACTAAGAGAAATCAAGACACTTTCATAGGATTTGTCGACCTGGAAAAAGCGTTCGACAATGTAAAATGGAGCAAGATGTTCGAAATCCCGAGAAAAATAAGGGTAAGCTATAGGGAGAGACGGGTAATATATAATATGTACAAGTGCCAAGAGGAGATAATAAGTGTCGGCGATCAAGAACGAAGTGCTCGGATTAAGAAAGGTGTAAGACAGGGATGTAGTATGTCGCTCCTACCGCTCAATCTGTACATCGAGGAAGCAACGATGCAAATAACAGAAAGGTTCAGGAGTGGAATTAAAATTCAAGGTGAAAGAACATCAATGATAAGATTCGATTATAACATTGCTGTCCTGAATGAAAGTGAAGAAGAAATACACGATCTGCTGAATGGATCACACAGTTTAATGAGTTTAGAGTATGGATTGGGAGTAAACAGAAGAAAGACGAAAGCAATGAGAAGTAGCAGAAGTGAGAACAGCGAGGAACTTAACATCAGGAGTGATCGTCACCAAGTAGATGAAGTTAAGCAATTCTGCTACCTAGGCAGCAAAATAACCAATGACGGACGGAGCAAGGAGGACAACGAAAGAAGACTATCACTGGGGAAAAGGGCGTTCCTGGCTAAGAGAAGTCTACTAGTATCAAACATAGGCTTTAATTTCAGGAAGAAATTTCTGAGAATGCACGTTTGGAGCGCAGCATTGTATGGTAGTGGAACATGTACGTTTGAAGCGCAGCATTGTATGGTAGTGAACATGGACTGTGGAGAAACCGGAACGAAAGAGAATCGAACCACTTGATATGTGGTGCTACAGATGGATGTTGAAGGTTAGGTGGACTGATAAGGTAAGAAATGAGGAGGTCCTGCGCAGAATCGGAGAGGAAAGGAATATATGGAAAACTCTGATAAGGAGAAGGGACAGGATCATAGGACATCTGTTAAGACATGAGGGAATGACTTCCATGGTACCAGAGGGAGTTTTACAGGGCAAAAACTGTAGAGGGAGACAGAAATTGGAATACACCAGCAAATAATTGGGGACGTAGGTTGCAAGTGCTACTTTGAGATGAGGACGTTGGCACAGGAGAGGAATTCGTGGCGGGCCGCATCAAACCAGTCAGAAGACTGATGACTCGAAAAAAAGAAGTGACGACCACTGTTTTTTGGTATTCCTAAGGAATAATCCTCATAGATTACTTGGGAAAAGGCAGAATCATAACTAGACCCTATTATGCTTGGTTATCGGATCGTTTGAAACTTGCGCGTGGTGAAGAAACACCAAGTTTGGCATGAAAAAAGTGCTCTTTCACCAGGATAATGCACCATCGGTCACATGCATGAACTGGGCCTTTAATTGGTTCTTCATGCGTGCTATTCACCAGGATTACCCCTAAACTTCTTCCTGTTGCCTAACTTAAAACACTGGCTTTTTGGAAACAAATGTTTATTAAATGAGGAAGTGATAGTAGCAGTCAAAGAGTATTTTGCAGAGTTTGACAGAACCCGTTTTTCCGATGGGATGAAAAAGGTGGAGGATCGCTGGTCCAAGTGTATATTCCTCATAGGAGAGTGTATCGAGAAGTTAGGCGAGTTGTTTACGAAACAAATATTTTTTCTTGCTTTCTTACCAGACTTATTAAACTACCCTCGTATATGCGGGAGGTTAATATTATAAAGGGAGGCCAAGGCTTAAGTACATTAAGTTATACGCTACGAATGTAAATTTTTGTAATTACAGGAAGATCAAGAGGTTTACACAAGATATACTAGTGTGCATTGCTTCATCAAACCAATCTCCAGACTGGTGGCTACGACAACAGCAACGTTCATTCAAGTAGGAAACGAACTGGAAAGGCTGATAACAATCGAATAGAAATAGTAGGAACAGTTCTCGCTTCAAAGGAACTAATGGGCGAGGCGTATTAATGCGCAACTGTTATATGACTTAGAATTGTGCTCTTTGGCTGAAGATTCATCGGTATCGATGAACTCAGTCGCCGCGGAAGAGTTTCTTATTTGCGCTCGTGTTTCTGCACTCCGCTCGTTTTTCCGTCTGACTCAAAATGTTGCTTCTCTAAATACAGCATTCCCAGCAACATTTCACGTACTAGGGTCGCCTATCTCGCAAAGATCCCAAAATAATGTCTATGATCATCTGAGTAACACCTTCGTAAAGCATTTTTTACCAGTCGTTTGCTTGCTACATGAGTGATTGTGTTTTGTTCCGCAGGAAAATGTGCTTCAGTGAAATTTGAAAAGTCAGCTTCAGAGACTTTTCAACAGCTGTAAGGAAATTTATGGAGATGAGGATTTGTTTCATGAAGGTGTATTTGAATAGCGTGAGAGGTCCCTTTACTGGCAGGTGATATGTGGAAGATAATGACCGATCAGAGTAGTCAAGAAACGAGAAAAAGATAGAAAAAGTTTGTGTAATAGACTCACGCCTGAGAGTTTGTGCTATTACCGAAATTTTGTGCACGGATAAAGAAGATGTTCAGTTGATATGAAGATTGTAGTTGAGCGCAAGGCAAGTGTGTGCAAAAATAGTGACAAAAATTTGACTGATGAACAAAAAGAAAGGAGAAAGGCATTTTCTAAATTTTAGAACGGTTGAAAGACACTAACACTTTGTTTTTTAAAAAGTGATGTTTCCGTCCATGCGGTACGGATTTTTACGTACGGTCCAGAAGTCGAACTGAATTCCTTGCAATGGAAATCATCATTTTTGCCTAGAGTGAACTAAGTAGGCACAAATTTCTATCACAATGATAATTATCACTTTAGAGCCGTGTAACTGCAGCTGTGTAAATCGAATTTGTCGTGTCACACGCGTTTCGCCTTTATTATTTGGAAGGCATCTTCAGTGGTCTGAAATATAGACATATGTTTGTTTATACAGCATTATTTTGTTTTATGTATCGGACGTTGTATACCAACGTAACAAGGGTTTCTGGCCCTGTCATGTTTACGGTGACCTTTAGGTTTCTACTTACAAATTTGCTGTCTCAGCCTTAGAGCTATTCTTCTGCTTACTTGCGTTTTGGATGTGTTTGGCAACTAGCGAATATGTGTGTGTGTGTGTGTGTGTGTGTGTGTGTGTGTGTGTGTGTGTGTGTGTGTCTGATTTTGTATTTGCTTAAGTATGGTTAGATGCATACAGGGTGTAAGGAGTATAAGTGCAGATATTTTTTGGTGTTGGGCCTTAATGAACACACACACCAGTGTGCTGGTTGTTTTTTCTCTGCGTCAAACAGACTCCTCACAAATACGTCACGTAATTCACTACCTGATGTCTTCTCCATAGTCATGACTGCACCACTAAGTGGACTACGCCTGCAGTATAGACTAACCGTTTTATGTTAATACACCAATACTTCAACATCTGACGTGCTGCCAAGGGGAAAATAAGAGTGACGACTTGCTCATGCCACATGTACTTGGAGGTTCTAACTAATCTAAAAACATATCCTCCTAATAGCTGTAATTATTGGTCTGCAAATGAAGTAAATACTGACGTAATTTGTTCAGCATACTTCCCTCAGTCACCAATAAAAATATCTGCACTTATATCAGCTACACCCTGTATATGGATAAGTTTTTTGCCGTATCATTCCTGTTATTAGGTTTAGCAGCGAGTTTTTGTTGATACGGTCTGGCCATTTATCATCTGTTCATTCTCTGCAGTGTATTTCTGAGTGTAGTAGTTTGTCTCCATTACCATAAGGTATTAATTGTGGCTATTTTTTGTGGTTATTTATCATGATGATTTACATGTCTTTTTCTAAGTTGATAGGATCGTCCTTCGTTGGTAGGATGAAGACATCTGAACGGTTAGTTCACAAACTTGTGCCTGCCCGATATTGTACTCTGTCGTCACATCTCCAACAATTAATCGCCTGTTCTGATTTACAGAGCGAGAAAGCTTCCTAACTCCACGTTCCGTGATGAGCCGTGAAAATCCGACACCTTGTCACCTGCTCGTGATTTCACCGTCCTTCCATAGATGCTCACGACAGTATCACATGAAGAGACGAAAATTTCACGGTTTACGAAATTTTCGCTTCCGGGCACTGGGCCATACTTATCTGGTCTTTGTCATCGTTGCTTAAATCATTGGATTTCCGCACTTTGGCCTCCATCGTCGCTAGAATGATTCTGCTTCCCTTATATACTTTCCTGACCGGTTCACGTGCGGCGCCAGCAGTTGGAAATCACTTTCGCGATAGGCAGCGGTCATAATCTTTTGACCCTTCAATTTACACTGTCCAGTCACATCAGTGTGGACACCTGTCAAAAGAAGTGTGTCCCACTTCAAACTTTCTATAAGATTTGCAACGCTCTCACGATGGCTAAATATACCAGTCACGAATTTTGACCTTCTCAATCTCTTGAATCAGATCCAACTGGTAAGGGTCCCATACAGACGAACAGTACTCTAAGACTGGACAAACTAACGTGTTGTAAGCTATTTCCTTTGTTGAAGGACTGCATCGCTTCAGGATTCTACCAATAAACCGCCATCTAGAGTTCACCTCGCCCGTTACTTGTGTAATCTGATCATTCCATTTGAGATCATTTCGAATAGTCACACAAAGAGACTTGACGGACCGCTTCCAAAGACTGGGCATTTATTTTGTAATCGTACATTAATGGGGATTTTCGTCTTGTTACACGCAGTAGTTCACACTTACAAATATTGAGAGATAAGTGCCAGTCATTACACCACGCAGTTATTTTCTGCAAATCCTCATTGATTTGTTCACAACTTTCTTGTAATACTACTTTCCTGTAGACTACAGCATCATCGGCAAACAGTCTAATGCCGCTGTCAATGCCATTAGCCAGATCGTTTATGTAAATTGTAAAAAGCAACGGACCTATTACGCTGCCCTGGGGCACACCTGAAGTTACGCTTCTATCTGTTGAAGTCACCCCGTTCAGGACGACATATTGCTCCCTGTCTGTTAGAAAACTTTCTATCCAACCGCATATGTCGTCGCATAGACCGTAAGCGCGCACTTTTTGGAGCAAGCGACAGTGCGGAACTGAGTCGAACGCCTTTCGAAAGTCGAGAAATATGGCATTAACCTGGGAGCCGGTATCTAGAACCTGTTGTATATCATTCACAAAGAGGGCCAGCTGTGCCTCGCATGGCCGCTGTTTCCTAAAACCATGCTGGCTTCTGCAGATGAGCTTGTCAGTGTCTAGAAAGGTCATTATGTCTGAACACAAAACATGTTCCATGATTCCACAACAAGTCGATGTCAGTGAAATTGGCCGGTAATTACGTGCATCCGATTTTCTACCCTTTTTATAGATTGCTATGACCTGGACCTTCTTCCAGTCCCGTGGAACTTGCCGCTGTTCCAATGATCTCTGATAGACGATTGATAAGAAAGGTGCTATATTTGTAGCACAGTCAACATATAATCTTATGGCGATACCGTCTGGACCAGATGCCTTCCTGGCGTCTAGGGATCTAAACTGTGGGATTTGGAGTCATGCCGACTGTAGTGCTGTGGTCAGCTGTGCTAGGTTTCTCGGTTGAGGATCCATGGAGATAACAGCTCTATCAAGGTGGCCGCGCATGTCCTCGATTGAGTTTTAACCTGGGGAGTATGGTAAACTCACCCCGGTGCTATTCGAACAACGCATGTACTCTACGAGTTGCCGGCCGGAGTGGCCGAGCGGTTCTTGGCGCTACAGTCTGGAACCGCGCGACCGCTACGGTCACAGGTTCGAATCCTGCCAAGGGCATGGATGTGTGTGATGTCCTTAGGTTAGTTAGGTCTAAGTAGTTCTAAGTCTAGGGGACTGATGACCTCAGATGTTAAGTCCCGTAGTGCTAAGAGCCATTTGAACCATTTTGAACCAATGGTAATGCCCTATTGGACATCCAATAAATCGGTCCGTTTCCGTAATAGATCAAAGACTGCACTGTTTCCGCATCCCCGCATCCCCCAGACACGCTTTGTATACCTTCCACTGCTAGTGCTGCTACCTGCCGTCTGTGAGCGTTTTCTGAACGCTTACGTCGAACATAGGTGGTGGTCACATTAACGTGACTGGTCTGTGTATGTAGTTGTAGGCAGCAAGAAGCGATCACCTCCGACCACGTACTGGAGATGAATCGCATTACATTGGACTGCACAGACGTGCAACCATGGAGAAACGACCGCTCGCAAAAACGACCGCTTCACTTTATTTAGCACCTATCAGTTTAACGGCCAGTTGTCAGATTCTTTTGTAAGGTAAGGATCGGGAGAAGTTATGTTTGAAGCGGTAAGAATGTTGTGGGTTGCCAGAGAATGGGCGTCTGGGCGCGTCGGAGAGCTGAGTGGGCAGCCACTGAATGCCAGCAGAGCGAATCCGAAAGGTCGACGGCGCCTTCTGCAGCTGTCAGCCGCCAGCCACGAGCACCCGGGCTCACCTTGACACGGAGCCTCCGCGCTGCGCTGGGGCGTCTTCTGCCGTGCAGGCTGCCACAAAACGCGCCGAGCGGGCAGCTCGCCAGCCCGTGTTAAGCGCTCGCCGAGGTCGCGCCTGACGCCTCTGCCGGGAGCTTGTCGGACAACAGCAGTGGGTACGTGCAACAGTAATCACAGTCTCTGCGTCTCCACTTACAGGGTGACTGGACAGTAGCTGCACTGCATCTCTAAACTAGCTTACACCAGACAGCGGAGATAATACTGAACACGGTCAAGTTTTTCGTTTCGGTAGACATTGTCATGCGCATCGACAAATTGTTATTTCTGTTGCACCTCCCTGGCAAGGAAAACAGCAGTCTATTCCTGTGAACCACAGTGGAGTGTGTGGTACCACACGCTAGCGTTTCTTCCTGTTCCAGTATAAAATCAACTGCTCGCAGAATCTATGTGTGTACCTGCATACACGCTCCGCAAGCCACAACACGGTTTTTGGCGGAGGTTAACTCCTACCACTACTAATCAATCATTCCCCTTTCTATTCCACTCGCCAACAGAGCAAAAGAAAGATACTGATGTGACAAAAGTCATGATATATCTCCTAATACCGTGTCGGGTCGCCTTTTGCCCGGCTCGACATGGGATGCACTCAACGAGTCCGTGGAAGTCCCCTGCATAGCCGGGCGGTGTGACCGAGCGGTTCTAGGCACTTCAGTCTGGAACCGCGCGACCGCTACGGTCGCAGGTTCGAATCCTGCCTCGGGCATGGATGTGTGTGATGTCCTTAGGTTAGTTAGGTTTAAGTAGTTCTAAGTTCTAGGGGACCATAGTGCTCAGTGCCATTTGAACCATTTTTTCCCCTGCATAAATTTTGAGCCATGCTGTCTCTATAGCCGTCCATAGTCGCGAAAGTGTTGCCAGTCCAAGATTTTGTGCTCCAACTGATCTCTCGATTATGTCCCATAAATGGTCGATGACATTAATGTCGAGCTGTCTCGGTGTCCAGTTCACTCGCTCAGACTCACCTGAACTGCGAGCAATTGTGACCCGGAGACATGGCGCATTGCCATCCATAAAATTTCCATCTTTGTTTGGGAACATGACTCCTTGAGTGGCTGCAAGTGCTCTCCAACTACCCGGACACAACCATTTCCAGTCAATGATCAGTTCAGTTGGACGAGAGGACCCAGTCCATTCCGCGTAAACGCAGGCTCTGCAGGCGATGTCGTGCTTTCGGTAAATGTACTCGCGTCGGTCGTCTCCTGCCATAGCCTATCAACACCAAGTTTCGCCGCACTGTCCTAACGGATACGTACGTCGTTCATCCCTCACTGATTTACGCTGTTATTTCACACAGTGTTGCTTGTCTGTTAGCACTGACAGCTCCAAGCAAATGCCGCTGCTCTCGATCGAAAGTATTTTCCATGGTGAGAGGTAATGGCAGAAATTTGTAGCCGTCCAGGGTGGCCCAGCAGTTCTAGGCGCCTCAGTCTGGAACCGCGCGACCACTACGGTCGCAGGTTCGAATCCTGCCTTGGGCATGGATGTGTGTGATGTCCTTAGGTTAGTTAGGTTTAAGTAATGCTAAGTTCTAGGGGACTGATGACCTCAGACGTTAAGTCCCATAGTGCTCAGAGCCATTTGAACCATTTTTGAAATTTGAAATTCACGGCACAGTCCTGACACTGTGGACCTCGGAATACTGAATGACCTAATTTTCCCAAATGGTAATGTCCCATGCGTCTAGCTACAAGTACCTTTCCGCATTCAAAGTCTGTTAATTATCGCTGCGCGGCTATAATCACTTCGGAAACCTTGTAACATGACTCATCTGAGTACAAATGACAACTTCGCCAATGAATTGCCCTTTTATACATTGTGTTCGAGATACTGCTGCCATTTCTGTATGTCCATATCGCTGCCCATGACTTTTGTCTCCTCATTCTACATGTACAACATACTCTGCACGCAGCAGTACGGTGTATGGTGAGAGAGTACCTTGTACCGCTACTCGCCATTCCCTTAGCTGTTCCTGTCACAAATGGAGCAAGGAAAAGAACGACTGTTTCTATGCTTCTGAACGAGCCCTGATTTACCTTATCTTGGCTTCGCGCTCCTTATGCAAGGTGTACGTTTGTTGCAGTACGACCGTTATGGAGTCTGTAAGAAATACGTAAAAAACATTTTCTCCTCCTTCTTCTCACTTCGGAAGCGTTTCGTAATAATCTCATGTTAACCACATCTGCCGGTAACAAATCTAACAGGTCTTCTCTGAATATCTGCCCTTGGACGACTGCTTAAATGCTTCTGTGCGTGGTATGATTTGTCTACTCATGTGTTCACGATCCCTACGGGAGCGAAGAAAAATGCCTCTGTAATTGGCGTCTATTTTGAAGCGCCTGCCAATTCAAGTTTTTCGGTATTTCCATGTCACCCTCCCTTTAATAAAACAAACCTGTAACCAACCTCCCCCCCCCCCCCCCTTCTTTATAGACGTTCAAGATCTCCTGTCGGTTTTCATACGTGTCTCATACATTTGGCAGTATTCTAAGATTTGAGGCACAAATCACTTGTACGCAGTGGCGTTTATACACTGACTGCATTTTACCTTTATCTTGTCAGTGAATCAAACTTTGCCACATGCTTTAGCTTTGACTGAGCCCATGTGATTATTCCATTTCTTAACCCATCAAATTGCTACACGCAGGTATTTGTTTCAGTTAACTCCATTTGTGACTCATTCATATTTTAGTCATAGGACTATAAGTATTTCGGGTCTTGATGTGTACAGTTCCACTTTTATGAATAAAAGCAAGTTTCCAATCACTCCACCACTTCGAAATCTTATCAATGTCTGATTGAATATTTGCGCAGATTTTTTTTTTTTGACAGCACTTTATTACAAATAACTGCATTATCTGCAAATAAGCTGAGGTCGTTAATAGGCAAGGTGAGCCATAAGGGTCCCAGTACACTCCCAGGGCTACGCAGGAAGTTAATTTTCCACGGTAATATGCTGGCTACGCTCTCCCTACCAAGAAATTTTCAGCGTAATCACAAATTTTGTTTCATACCCCATACACTCGTACTTTTCACAATAATTATTGGTGTAGTACCGGGTCAAATGCTTTTGGCACCCCGAGATATACGGTATCCACCTGACTGGATTTTAGGATGTCATGAGAGGAAAGCTCGTGATTGATATTTCCGGAATCCGAGCTAGTTGGCAGCGAGGTGATTCTGTTAGAGATACCTTGTATCTCTCCTACAGCACAGTTCACGGAATCAATACCAGGAGAAAGAATAACCGTTATGAAGACTCACTTTGGTCTACAGAGCTTTCCATTATTCAGGAACACATATTTTCAGTAACTTGCCAGTAACCATAGAGTGTTTAGTCACCAATAAAGTACGGTTTAAGAAGAGGGTAAGGAACTTATTGGTGGCCAACTGTTTCCACTCCGTGACGAATTTCTTCATAGGACCAATTAATGTACTCATTATCAACTACATCTCATACTGTGACTTCAGTATAACTTCAGTGCAACAAAACAATCTATGTAAGTGAGGCTTGCCAGTTGCTTTTGCTTTTGATAATGCTCGGCTACGACAGCCTAGGTACTATCTTCCAACATTCAATACGTATAGATTTAAATGCTCATGATAAGCTGCCTGATTGTCGAGTGCTGTGCCCGTACTGCCGTGAATGGCAGGACAATGAAAAGAAGGGATAAAGCCCGAGTCCGCTCTTGATTCATAGCCTATTCCTCCGGTCACCGAGCGGGGTTGTACATTGGTTAACACACTCCTTTGTGGAAGAATGAGGTTCGATTCCATTCCGCACATACATATTTAGATTCTCCGTGATTTCCTGAAATCTACTGAAGTGAATTCCGTGTTGTTTCCTTTAAAAAGACTTTGCTGTTTTCCTTCTGCAACCTTGCCCAGTCCGTGGTTTTACAGCATTTTGTTTCTAACGATGTTGTTGTCGGCAGGATGTTGAACACTGCACTTCCTTACCGAACTTCCTTGCTGTTTCCTTCCTGCATACGAATGAAACCAATATGCCGATCGCTGTAACAGTCTCATATGACATCACTGAAAACTGCTTAGTGGTCAGGAATTTAGGAAAGAAAACTGAAGAGTAGTCTGATGGTCAGAAGCCTTTACCGCTGCTACCACAACTGATCAACTACTGTTGGTGGAAAGTTGTTTCAGCAACAGGAATCGAATCGGTGATCCCCACCATGTTGGCGATCTTCGTAACAGAGGCAAGATGGGTGTCTTGATGAAAATGGAAGAAACAGAAAGTAAGGCAAGGCCGATTTACGGAAGGCTATTGTATTCTGCGACCCAAAAATTGTCTTTGGAAACAGAGTATTATTTCTGCCTTAATAAGAACACGGAAAGGACTTGGTCGTCGTTTTACATTTTATTATGTAGCAAGGATCCATCCAAAGCGAGTATCAGGAAATATAACAACATCGTAATGCGCAGGCATAAATTTAATCCTAGAGTCTCTTATTTCCATTTCCAGTCTATTACTGTTATGCAGCTTTCATGAGACAAGCCTTTCAGAAGAGCAAACACGATATTTTATTTGTCCTATATGTTAAGGTATTAAATGTATTTTTTCAACTGCAACGTCGTTTTAATACGAGGGAATCAGTTCAATAAACAGATTTTCAAAGGTAGCTGATGCATATGCATTGATCATTTTCTCATTTTTTCCGTTGGATTATTCATAGAAAACTGCGTTGCCTTATGTTTTCTGAAGCTCAACTGCCTTGATGAGTGTTTACAGTAAATTTCTTTCATTTTTCGTTTTAAATCATCGGTGCACCATACGGCTAAGCGCTGTACAAGTTGGTCGGAAGTAAATCTTTTGTTTTGCGTAGTTAAAAAAAAAAAAGGTTCAAATGGCTCTGAGCACTATGGGACTTAACTTCTGAGGTCATCAGTCCCCTAGAACTTAGAACTAGTTAAACCTAACTAACCTAAGGACATCAAACACATCCACGCCCGAGGCAGGATTCGAACTTGCGACCGTAGCTGTCGCGCGGTTCCAGAATGTAGCGCCTAGAACCTCTCGGCCCCTCTTTGCGTAGTTCATTGGATCACTCTGTGTGACACATGATGAATGTTTCCGGCGTGAAGATACTACTTGACGAGACTCAAGTTGAAACACTCATGGATCTAGTTATCTGAATCGTCAAGGCAAACATAGACGGCAGCCTGCTTGAACACGGAAGCGTGTGTTTAACTGCGTGATGCTTACAGCTCACCATGATGATGGATGGCAGCACTTTAGAAAACAAATATACTGAACACGGGCATGCATTCCTCTCTGACACTTCTCTTCGGAATGTTTCAATATATTTAGACTTAAAAAAAGGATTATTGTTTATTCGCCATCAAAGTCGCACTCTAATCACACATAATAAACGGTTTTGAAATGAGGTTTTGATGTCGCGTGTCCTTCATAGTGCCACGGCAATATCTCATATTTGCTGGAGTTAACCATAAACCAAAACTGGTGGTTGTGTGATTATAGTATGATTGTTTCGGCGAATAGACAAACTTTTAAAGTGAAACATTTTATGCTTTAATCCAGTGCGGCGTTAATAGATAGTGCCTTTTAAGATTTTGTGTTTGAAGGATTTGTCTTACGACATTTTTTTCGCGTATAACATCTTTTTTGCCGCAACCTTTCGGTTGGTCTTAATTTTCTGTGAAACTGTTTTATTCTTTGACGCCGCCGGGAGACAATCTCTAAGGTGGTGTGCAGCGTGTTTCGATTACAAGTTGGTTCCGTTCCAAACAGTGAGCAATGAGATTTGCACCTGAAGAAGACAACTAGGGAAGCGCTCGAAATATCGTAAAAAGAAAATGACAAATCGACTGCAAACTCAAAAAGTTGTAGATCATCCCTTTAGACGATCACTAAAGATCACACGCAGCACGAATGCCCCGCACTGTGTGGGACGCAGCCAGTGACGTTTCTAGTTACTCCAGAAGGTCGCCGTGCGTTGTGTTCAGCGCGGTTGGTTCTCTTATGCAGCTGTTTGCGCCGTGACCTCCCAGCTAACGTATTCCTCCTACACGTGTAAATATTTCAAAGGAGTAGGAAAAGAGCCTGGCGGGTCGGCTTTCTTGCTGCTAGCACCCCTTCGCATCCGAACGAGAGAGGAGGAAACGTATTATGTAAATCTACAGCGCACAGCCTCGCAATCTAATTTGAGCACAGAACGTGGCAGGAATCGCAAACCGAGAAGACTCTTGACAACACCTTATTCTTTTCGCTAACACTTTAAAATGCCAGTTTTCGATTAGTTATATCTACACAATGTGCAACTGTAATTTATCGATCAGTAGTCCAATTCATGCCAGTTTTCTGTTACTTCTTTTTCTTTTTACTTCAACACAGCGACAAAAGGATTTATGGCGGACTCGTGGTTTTACCAGGCTGTTTGCTGTAATAAATTCTGTGGTGTCACCGCCGGACACCACACTTGCTAGGTGGTAGCTTTAAATCGGCCGCGGTCCATTAGTACATGTCGGACCCGCGTGTCGCCACTGTCAGGGATCGCAGACCGAGCGCCACCACAAGGCAGGTCTCGAGATACGGACTAGCACTCGCCCCAGTTGTACGGACGACGTTGCTAGCGACTACACTGACGAAGCCTCGCTCCTTTGCCGAGCAGATAGTTAGAATAGCCTTCAGCTAAGTCCATGGCTACGACCTAGCAAGGCGCCATTAGTAACATTGCATGTATCTAAAGAGTCTCACTTGTATCGCCACAATCTCCAGATGTACCACAAGGATGGATTAAAGTTAAGTATTACAGAAGCTACGTACTTTTCTTTATAGCAATCATTACGTATCCTGTTTCAGACCTCACGCACCCTCTTTGGCTTAGCGCGTGCCTGTCGGCTTCCTCTCATTGTGTCTAGGCTGTCTTGTCTAGACACAACAAATTCCACTTCAGCTTCCACATGAAGAGCTGCTGAATTTCAAATAACGAAATCCTGACAGTTCCTAAACGAAATATGATGGTCTCATGATTTTCGGAAACTGAGAACATGTTGTTCCTCTTTTTTAAAGCTGAAACTAATTTTCCCTAAATGCTTAAGGACATATGAAGTTCATTATATACAATACGGAACATTTCCAAAAATTGCAACACCTAACAACATGCATAGTTCTCAAATTTGGTGGTGTGGCGTTGAAAAAGATTGCTTTAAGAAAAGTAATAAACAGCAGAATTGAAAGTAAATGAAAAAGAAGACCTAAAATGGCAACTGAATCCTTGCAAAACTTTATACTCTAAAAGGATAAGACATTATCAACCGGAAAGACATTTAACAGCAAAGAACATTAATTTTTAATTAATTTATTATTTTTCAAAGAATCCATCTGCACCGGAGTAACGGTTAAAGATCTTATAAGTGCCAGATTTGATTCCTAAGGAAGTTAATTTATGTTTTGATCTATGTAATAAAAAATTTTTCTTTGTAAAACTTAAAACTCCTTAAAAGTTTCATGTCATATATAACCTAAACATGAGACAGGCAAGTAAGGCTGTACGTAGCCCTAAAGTTCATACAGTGACCTACAATAAATCGCATTTATAGGGAAACGATACCAGATGGCAAATTTTTCTATAAATGGTATGTTTGCAAAATTCCCTTTGCGCACTTTAACTGCAACCAGGTAATGAAATTACTATTGAAGCCAAGAAGATGTCACGACATCTGTCTGGAAGTGTACTATTTTCTTGGAACAGGAACAAACGTATAGAAAGAATAATAGCCAAACATATATAATCCACTTCGATTCATCTGCTGGCTGAAACAGAGATAGTAATTTACTGTCCCAATTACCTGTAGCCAGATAATGCAATTACGATGTTCAGCGTTAAGGGACAAACGAAACGTTCAGTATTTACACGACACAGCGTTCATTCTACGTATGTTTTTCCATCGATAGCTTGCATCATATTCCGCTTCTACGACATTGGTTAGCATTGGGCAGTATTATAATGCGTGTCACTTGACTCTAACAGTAGCCACAGAGAACTAATATTGGTATTACACCAAACAGTTTCTCTAAAGCTGAATACATTTTTTTCCAAGCTTGCCCCTGTATGAAGGAAATCGCACACGTGCTCAAAATTCAGAAAATATTTATTCGGTCCTTGCTATAAGCCATCGTGTATGGGAATACAGAAGCACACTATACGTAAAGCATATTGAGCAAAGGTGAGATATTTCTGCACCGGATAAAGCTAAATTAAAAATCCGAACACACATTGGTAACCAATTATTTTCAGTTTCGAAAATCTTTATTTCACCTGCCGTCTTCGTTGATATTACTTAATGGGAAATGTTTAAAATAGCTAGAGACTGATTTGAAAGGTCAGTTTCTTCTGATTAACAAAGTTTATTATTAATTAAGATACGCCGAACACGAGAAGGGCTTACGTCCAGACGAGTAGAACATAAAGCGTTACGGTGGCCGTACCTTCAGGTGGAGTGAATGCGATAGTCGAAGCTGCCGCGACGAGCAGCAGGAAGATGGTGCTCGTTGTCATGACGACGTCGTCGGTAGCTGCCTTGCGATGTACAGACGGCGACGCACAGACAGCCAGTGTGCCGAGGTCGCAGGCGCGACCCGTTTTAAAACCTGGCGCCTGCGCCGAGCGCTGACGACGCTCGCCGGAAATTCCCGAGCTGCATTGACCGCGGTCGTGATCGCACAGTCGTGCGCGATTCGTCAGGTACACGCCGACCTCCGACCTCCCATCTGTTTGCACGTGCCAGGCCGACTTGTCTTCTTTTTACTCACTGTGACCACCTGTGGACAGTTTTAGTCATAAAATATTGGCATACGAAGTAAATAACCGTGACGTAACAATCCACGCAACGTTTAGCAGTTTCAGTGGTTTTATATTACTTTTTAAAATTAAAGTCTACATTAATGAATGGATCGATTTTGTTCTTTTTTATGTGTCTTTTTTACAGCACTAGTACTGCTATAGATCTACTTCATTTGAAATTAACAAAGCATGCTGTTGATGCATCCTTTCTTCAGTAAAGGTTACCTTGAGAAATCTAAACCTTAAAAAAGGCATTTATTTAGCGGCGTGACTGTTTCAGTCATGCGTCTCTTCGTTGTTATTGATACAGTCTGTTTAGATATTTGTTATTATTATGAATGCTAATCAGCACTGCAAAACATGTGATGTTAATATACAAAGGTTGGCGTGAAAGGGTTTGAAATGAATCAACTAAATTATAAAGCATTCTTAGGGTAGAATGTATATGTCGAAAAAGAGGTGACCTAAATAATACCATTTTTGCAACTTAAATAATATTGAGCAATATAGGTTACAGGTTCTCCATTTTTATTAATATACAGAACAGTTTGGGGTTTCTGTATGTAGTAACAGTTCATAAATATGAAAATAGATGAAAACAAAATTATTCCGAAAACCTTTCAACACTTACCGAAACACACGAATTATCACTCACTTTCAACAGTCAAAGCTTTCTTTATCATAAGACCCAAAAAGCTTCAAAACCTAAGTATTGCTGTCAACTGAACCTGAACTCGCAATTTCTCTTCTTTTTGAGGTTTAAACCAAACACTACTCTTTATCTCCTAAAATGTAATCAATAATTTTTTGTTCACAGATGATTCCAAAATTCCTTGAGCTCTAAAAGAAAAGTTACATACAGCTATGAGCTGTGTATAATTACAAAATCGTACACATAAACTCACTCAAAACCTGTTCTGAAGTTGCCTATCCTAGGATGTATTCTTGGTACGTCTGATATCAAATAAATATTTTTCATTTGATAAATGCTCGTCTTGATACTGTGGCTAATATAAGATCTAAAAACTTCGGCGGATTTTGTTATGAAACGAAAGAAAGAAACCTATATCCAAAAAACCTTCATTAGTCTTTCAAAGTTATTTCCGTTGGTGACAATTTACTTTGGTAAAGTTAACACAGCTGGAAGCATTCGTTTTCGAAAGCTTTTTCTGGTACCATTTGATTCAGTGGATGTCATGGTTGCCTGGTATACTCCTGATAAGAATGGTAATACTGTTCTTATCTCCTTTGACGATGCTTTGGAGAAAAGTGAGCCTGGGTCTTATAACGCCCGTTCACGTTTTCTTGTGCGACATCTCAATTTTTGTGACACCGACTGGGTACATATCTTCCACATATACAGACAATTTCGAATATTCGAGTTAATAATGTCCTTGAACAGTTCTTGTGTATGCTTTTCTCAGGACTTAACAATTAAAAATTAAAAAAAGCAGCTCTGGTGGTTTATTATTAAAAAGTATGCAATTCATACAATGTTGTCCCTTGTACTTTCTCCGTAACCCTTATCAGATAGTCCTCGATGTTCTGATGGTACCCATCTCAGTTGCTCCACATGGAATGTTATAATAAACTTGTTGAGTGTCAAACCCAATTGTGATTCATCATCAGCAGTTCCTTTTTCTGTCTTACCTCGTCTCAATTGGTCAGTGGTTCCTAACCTTTTTTAGACCATTACCCTTGTGTGCAACCAGATATTAGACAGTACCCCCCAATTTTTCCCATCCACCATTCTCCCACCATGACCAACTTTAGCACCTAACTAAACTTCAGAATGAAAAATAATCTTCATTGAACATTTCTATTTTAAAAATACTGAAAGAGGAGTGATATCTAGTTTTGTGGGTATTTTATTAAGTCACAAACTAATGAGTCACTGAGGCAGTTGGTAATGCTTATGTCTAACAACCATTTTTATATTTGAGTTGTTTTCAGTAAGTGCACATCACAAGTCATGCTCCAGATCCATTCAGTTACTTGTTTTAACAACAATATTATTATTCAGTCCTTGACTTTGCCATTACGTTTTTTTTATTTTATTTTTTGCTTTCATGAGTAGTAGGACACAGAGAGCGTGAGTATGTTTGTTAGTGTGGATTGCCTACATCAGGGATAGGTATGCACTCAGGGGCAAACCTATTGTTCACCTTTGATTGACAGATCATTCACCTATTTTTCCCCTTTGACAGGTCCTTAACCTATTGTTCTCCCACTCCCTCCCACTCCCACCCACCCCTCAGGAACCATACAACTCACTCACTCCCCCTCTCCCCTCACTGCTACAGGTAAACTTTCAGGTCTGAGTCATTCGAATACCCCCTCTCACTCTCATCAATTTGACTGACTGCTTAATTAAGTTGCTCAATTAATTAACATCTCCCCCTCTAGTAAACTCCCTCACCTCCCACCCCTCTCCTAGAAATTGGCGGGAAAAAGACTCTGTTGATTGGCCATTTGGAGGGAATTAGATTGCAGTGTATGGAATATTGTTTAAACAATTTAGACAATGTATAGAATATTATTTAATTATTTATGGCAGTGTATGGAATATAGTTTTTTATTTAGTTAAACAATTTGTTCAGAAATCGGTTGCAATATATGGAATATTGTTTAAACAATTTAGACAATGTGTGGAATGTTGTTTATTTAAACAATTTAGGGGATTCAAGCCAGTGTATGGAACATAATTTATTTATTTATTTGAAGAATTATTCAGGAAATTGGTAATAGTGGGACAACCTTCGTGTGGCCCTACTCTGCATTGTTGCCACTTCTATCGCCACCATATTGGATCCGCCATCTTGAATAAATTTGGCAACAATGCAGTGTGGGGCTGTATGAAGGTTGTCCCACCACTATCATGGTCAAAAATCTGTTTTCACATCTATAAATCTTGAATCCCACATTACTTTTCGACATGTGATGAGTTCTGGTCAGATAGAGAGAAATAGAGAGAGAGAGAGAATGAATGATGAAGTAATTTCCAGTGCATTGCGAGTATTAACGGCTCCTTCTCAGATAAGAAAGCTAACTAGTGACAGTGAGAGTAGGCACTTGCTACAAATCATGCTTCCCCTGCGCTACTACGTTCCCCAGTGACACTCGCTTCAACTACAGCTCTGTTTAAAATGAACCAGCTTAAAATGTGTTGCTGGATTCCTTAATTCTGAACTGGCAGAAATTGGAAGACTTCATGCCTTTAACGCTTTGTGTCCGACCACTCTAATAATAATTAGTAATAGTGATAATACTGTGTATAGCGCTATAGCAGCTCTTATACGGGGTGTCCCAGAGGGAATGGTCAATATTGAGGGATATGGCAGGAACGATCATTCGAAGCAGAAAAGTCTAGTAAGCATGGGCTACAAAATGTTTGCCCTAAGAGCTATGAGCACTTCTTCATTTTCGATACTGTGAAACAAATCTCTTTTACTGCAAATTCCTTGCTTGCCATATTTTGAGAGGAGACAGTATGGAGCAAAAGAAGAGAAAATTGTTTAGTTCACTTGGGCTTTAGAATGCACGTGTTCAGTAAGAGAGATGTTTTTCACACTAGCAGAGATGAACCAGTGTTGATAGCTCGTAAGATATGCACTTTACAGCCCGTGTTTACTGTACTTTTATCCTTGTTTTGGTGCATGCTACCGCCTCTCAAAATAATGGAAAGCGAGGAGAATGCAGTAGAAGAGATGTGTTTCACAGTATCGAAAATGAATAAATGCTGATAGCTCTTAAGGTATGCATTTAAAGCCTATGTTTACTAGACTTTTCATTCCTGTCATATTCTTGAATATTGATCATTCCTCCTGGGACACCCTGAATACTGTTGTCGTGCTGTGAATTAGTTTATTTGTCTGTTTCTAAGTCAGCAATGAAGCAATTTCTGGTCTATTGAAGAAACAATCTACAACTAGGAGAAGACACTTTTATGAGGTATTTAGCATTTGTTACATATATGTCTAACTTTTACCATGATCAACATGTGATATGAAGCACAAAGTATGTGTGTAGTTGGTAGACTATATGACAAACCTGTAATCTTCATAATGCCAGTAACTGCGAAAAAAAATGATTATTGATAACTTACTTAGTTAATATTAAGCTTACAAAATTGTGATAGTGATAAAGACCTTTAAAAAATAGTTTAGTTTCATGACTACATCAAAACCAAACCTTTTTGTTTTTACCCCTCAGAAAATTTCATTTTACCCCTCAGTGGGCAATTACCCCCAGGTTGAGAACGACTGCAGTAAGCGATACCAGCAACACACGCTTGTGCTGTGTCGCTCGAGTGGGGAGTCTCTGTTTCGAGTTTCTTATGGTGGA
Organism: Schistocerca americana; assembly: GCF_021461395.2. Lineage (NCBI taxonomy): Eukaryota > Metazoa > Arthropoda > Insecta > Orthoptera > Acrididae > Schistocerca > Schistocerca americana. The sequence goes on along the minus strand of NC_060119.1, from coordinate 566,367,392 downwards.
GGAAATTTTCATCGGCCACAGCTAATGGGAGATTGGGTAAGGTTCCTGAATATCAGATTTTGCGTCATTACCCTGGTTTAAATTGTTAGGTTTCAACAGTGTTTTGTGGAGTGATGTTGCGTGTCTCTGTTAATGAGGACTCGTCCGTCGGATGGAGACGACAACCCCGGCGGTCCCTTTGGTGCTAATCGAGGAGTCAGACAGTGTGAAGGCACCAAGTTTTACCCTCTCCCTTCTTACTCTCATCGTCATTATCAAGACAAACACAACACTGACTGCCCACATCGACTCTTCACAGTCACCTACACTGGTCACCGGAGATCGGAATTTTGGAAGAATCCTTCTTTAAACGAGCTAAATCTATCTACAATTTGAACGCGAATCTGAACGGTTTACATCTTCGTGACTGAAACGTCTCATTGTAACATTGCTTTTCTCAGTCTGTTCATATAAATGTCCTAATTTCCGTAATAAATACCTTTTGTGTCCTTTTTATTAATATTTATTCTTTTATTATTAAACAGAACAAGAAGTGTCGCCACGAAAAGAGGTAACAGTGGGTGCCTTTTTCGATATTATTTATTCCTTTGTTATTAAAAACGATAAGAAGTGACGCCGCAAATAGACATAACAATAGGCAAGGGTTTTAGTTGCAATTTGTTTACTTGGCTTCCTACCGGATCATACCTCCTTCAAAATCAGCCATAACTGCCGGAGCTAAAACGAGGTTTCGTTATTCTATGTTTCTCTTTCTTTCGGTTTCACTGCGTTCTTGTTGTCCAAGGCAGCTAGCAATTCAGTAGTGCCAGCCGTTGTGGCCGAGCGGTTCTAGGCGCTTCAGTTCGGAACCACGCGGCTGCTACAGTTGCAGTTTCGAATCCTGCCTCGGGCATGGATGTGTGTGATGTCCTTAGGTTAGCTAGGTTTAAGTAGTTCTAAGTCTAGTGCTTACAGCTATGCGAACCATTTGAATTCAGTAGTCCTTTACGTAGCAAATTGAAAAATTACATGAATGCTTTCGAATCCAATGTATTTTCTACTGACGGTAAAACACTTTAATTTCTTGTCACATCACTACAATCAAAAGCACAATGCCCTTTCCAAGATTGTTGGGAAGAAGATTTGTTCACTTCTGACGGCGACAGCAACATCGAATCGAAAATCGTTATTCGCATTCGACTTATGTTATGCTATTATTGATGCCTGTGTTGCTTTATGGAAACTGCATACTACTAAGTTAACAGTTTTTGGAGATATATACGGACGAATCTGTGTCCAGTCGGTCAAGTTTGCGAAAATGTTACTTAAGTGAATGTTACCACGAAGTAGTGACGATCATTTAAAGTAAAAAGATAAAAAGATATGGATTTCAATCGACAAACCAACGGATCCTACTGATCATTTTATTGCCAATGTTACTGTTGGGCCATTAGATCCTTCAGAAGGCGAATAAGCGAAAGCATTCCTGCTTGCTGCAAACATAGTTATTTACTAATTTATTAAAGTTCGTGTGACCGGAAGAAATTGAGTACGACCACGTACTGCTTTTCATCTCAGACGCTGCACCATAAAAGAAAAAGGCTGGCACCACTTAAAAAATTCTGATATCAAACACCCTTCACATGACACACGTAGCACATGGTTTACACAGGGTGTCAGAAGAGGCACAGGGTGTCAGAAGAGGCACGAGGCTTATTTCCGAATGTCGACAGACTGATTTCCAGTATAAAGAAGGTCTTTGTGGAAACCCGCCCGGATAGACGTCTGCGTTAAAGCGTCGCTTTCGGGATGGGGAGATGCACAGGCCTCGGATCGAATCTGCCCCACTGACTAACGACGAGGGTCTGTGTGCCGGGCGGCCAGCGTTGACGTGGTTTTACGGCGGTTTTCCACATCCATCTAGGTGAATGTCGGGCTGGTACCCAAGCCCCACCTCATTGACACGATTCGCAAACATTTAGAGAACTTTCGCTCTCTTTCAAGTGGATAACACTACACACAGACAGATGGAGTACGGACATTCAGTCCCCAGGGGTAATGGGATGGCAATAGGGACTCCATAAACTAACCATGCCAAATCCATTAATAACCACGCCGACGCAGGACAAAGGCACAAGAAAAAGAATCAGATATTTGTGAAAGCCCCGTCAAGAATTCAGACATTTAAAGATACAATCTGCCCCCACAACCTCTGCTAACGAGATGGTGGACACGGATTTTACCGTTAGTTCACTACACTTCAAATTTCTCGGGTATATCTAAGCTGGTCATCGCTCTGAAGGATGAATCATCCTCAGGTGTAGCAGCAAAGAAATTTCTCGAACCTTCGGAAGTGAAAAATGACTTAATTTTCATTAAGGTCGAGTTCAGCTTCCTGCCACGAGTGATCTGCCAGTTTCAAAAAACTGGGCAACCTTTGACGAAGTCAGTGAAAATTGTGGATTATTTAGTGCAAAGACTGGAGAGTATGCAAGGGAAATGGGGTTCATTAGTTAGGGAAAAGTGAAAAATGGTGTTTGAGAAAAATTATGTTCTTGACAAACTTAGAGACATTTCAAAAATTCTACAAGGTGACAACTTTATATCAGCAGAAATAGACCCTACAATAGTTCAGTGTCTTAGCTTTGCTCCAATTACCTCCGTAGGTGTTGCGTTATCATTTTCTAAGGTGGAGAATGTGTTATCTGACAGGAGACTTAACAAGACTGCAGAAAATTTAAGAAAGCACTTGTTTATCATGTGCAACCAATAAGCTGATAAGGCATTGTAATCCATAGGCGTTCTAGAAACTTCTTCATTTTTCTGTTAAGAACAAGTAGCATATTGTTTGAAATTTTAGAGTTACTGTACTTTAAAAAGAAATTTAACGCCTATTAGCGTACATATGCTGATTGCATGATTGTCTGAATATTTCAATATAGTAACTAAACATGCATATGTAAGGTATTTTTGTATTCTATTTAATTGCCTGTTTTACCTATTTGTCACGCCTTTTTGCTTGTCTATTTTAACGATTTATAATGCCAAATCTTCCGGTCTGTGGTCATCACGAACAAGTAAGTCACAATTCCTGAGGGTATTTTTGTCTTGTCGTTACAACTACAAGAAAATGTGTTTTTCTCATCAGACGCGTATCGGTTTATTGAGGTAAAGCATCATAAGTGGTCAGTAATTAAAGATATTTACAGTTTGATTTGTTTTTAGGATCGATAACAATTCGTCAACAGTTTGTTGGTTTTTACTTACGGTGATTTCTGCTTGATTTCTCGCCTACATTTTTCTGTTTAGTTTGTCTACCATTGTTTCTTTATTTCCATTTTTCATGCTATTTTTTCATAATGGCCAGCACCTGTTGGTAATCAGAAGTGTTTAGGCCTACCCTGTTCAGTCTGTTTAACATTTATCTGAATGCAGCCTGTAACCTATTCTGTGGGTGGTTTGAGTTTGCATTTAAGATTGTGGTTCTTGTATATGTCAGATGTGTGTTTGTGATTGTCTTTTCATATGGTTATGTCTGGAAAGTTGAGTGTGTTTTCTTATTCTTCTTCTATTGTCAATTTTATGCTTCTGTTTACAGTATTTATATCTTTGTGTAGTTTCTGTATTCGATTTTTAGGTCAATCTACCATGTCTATTATGTCATCGACGTATCTATAACAGTAGATGAGGTTGTAGCTTTTAGTTGTTATTACGTCTTCAAGTACCAAGTTTTAAATATGATTGAGATGAGGAATACCCCAGACCAAGCAATACTGAAATAGGTATGAACACCATAAGAATCAGTAACGACAGAAACTTCCTTCCTCCCTTTTAATTACAGATCACTGACCATACTTTACATAAATAAAGCAAAACGCGTCTGGTGAGAAAAACGCGCATTTTCTTGTACTTGTAACGACGGAACGAAAGTACCGTCAGGAATTATAAAGAAACTAAAGACAATATGGACACACAAATGAATAATTTAATTAAGACACAACTCCCGCGCTCAAGGAGAGATGTCATTGTCCTCAAGGAAGAAAACATTTCCAGTTTAACTGCCGAACAACCCCTGGGTGGTCCCCAGCGAATAATTACACACGATTTTAGTTTTTCTCGGGTATGCAGCTTTTATATCGGCCGTAAACACTTTTCCATTGTGTACAGTTGCACCCTCGTCGCCATTGCCATTTTTCGCAGTTTGTTAACAGAATGTGATATTTATTAATTGTTGCAAAGCACTGAAATAACTATTTTCCTCTCATTACTTCACTTGGCTGACCTCTGCTGACGAATCTGCAACTTTTGAACCTGAGTCCAACTGAAGACGTGCAGTGCTACAGATGCATCACATCTGTGTCATAAAATATTCTAACTGAAGCCTTTGTAATGCAGTTTTATTCATTTTATAGATTAAAGTACTCACGTATGTTCTTTCAAAAATATTGAAAAACTGTTGTTGAAATATGCCAATAGTATGTGAATAGCTAGCCAGTAGCACCCAGGGAATTAGATGTTATATGAAGGACCCCCATTCATGTATATTCAGTACCAGGGAGTTTTCGTCAATGGTTTGAGTGAAACAAAGCGCATGTTTTGTGGCATGACATTCTTTTATTTTAATTTTAACGTAATCTGCGTAAAAAGTCCCGCTTTAATTTTTAAACTTATTTGTCTTGTAGATCTGAGGAGGGCCGTCTAATTTCCTTTGAAATTAATGTGACTGTGCCGGACAATAAATTATTTTCAGCTCTTCATCTTCTCACAGCATGGCATTTCATGAAATAACTCTGTCTTTACTTCCATATGTACGCAATTTTGACGCATGATGTCGTTTGCATATTGCTCGATTTTCCGAAATTTGTAGACTCACTTTGTAACTAGCGCTGGGTCACATAAATCATCCACCCAGTATGGGCCTTTGAGAGAATACTTTTGTTTTTTTTTTTGTATGCGCCTTTGAGAGAATACTTTTTTTTTTTTTTTTTGTCATCAGTCTTCTGACTGGTTTCAGCGGCTCGCCACGAATTCCTCTCCCGTGCCAACCTCTTCATCTCAGAGCAGCACTTGCAGGTTACATCCTCAATTATTTGCTGGATGTATTCCAATCTCTGTCTTTCTCTACAGTTTTTGCCCTCTACAGCTCCCTCTAGTACCATGGAAGTCATTCCCTCATGTCTTAGCAGATGTCCTATCATCCTGTCCCTTCTCCTTATCAGTGTTTTCCACATATTCCGTTCTTCTCCGATTCTGTGTAGAACCTCCTCATTCCTTACCTTATCAGTCCACCTAATTTTCAATATTCGTCTGTAGTATCACATCTCAAATGATTCGATTCTCTTCTTTTCCGGTTTTCCCACAGTCCATATTTGACTACCATATAATGCTGTACTTTAGACGTACATTCTCAGAAATTTCTTCCTCAAATTAAGGCTACTATGTAATCTAAAACGCTGTGTTGGACCAGAATTCGAACGGCAACATTTAGCTTTCGCAGTAATTGCTGTATGGGTAGCACAGTTGGTGGAGTGTTGCCCATGAAATGGAAAGGCTCTTCCTGGAATCCCGAGACGGCACATGGCAGAAGTTTCACTCTCTTCTTATAATGGTTCTGTTCTCTTGGATATAAAAGTATACAATTTTTAAATTCTGTGGTGATCTCACCGAATTTATTAGTAGTTTGCTCTTGTTCTTAACAGATACTTTCCCATCTAGAGTATGATGCTATTTTACTACCAGTGAACAACAAATTCATAAAATTTTTTTGATGCAGTTTTATAAAAGGAGTAGAAAATCGATTAATATTAGTTCTACATAACAAAATACAGGTTTGCGACATTCTATAAAACTGGCAACTGTTTGTGTACTATTACGTAATTTATTTTCATTTAGTTTTGAAACTATTCCATATTCTTGTTCCAATACACATTTACGAAGATTTACCTGATTTCATAGCAACTGTTAACGTGTATTTGAAGTAACGGAATTAAATGACTTTCCGTTTCCTCTTTTTAAACGGTACTTGTAAAGCACCAGATCGAGAAATACCATGTATATGTAGAGAAACATAAATAAAAGTATTCATGTTAAATTAATTTTGTATCGTATACTATTCTTTAAACAAGTCGTATGTAACTGGTGCTTTGTTGTTGATGTTCAGATTCAAAATTTCTAGATAGAACGATGTACATTCTTGTACAGCCCCAGTCACATTCGATTACATTTATACTATTACCTTGACCAGTATGAAACTTTAAGCTTTTTATATTTTTTACTACATTGTAATTTATGATATTGTATTCGGACCAGTGAGTATCTTTGAAGTGAATGTTGCTTAAGTCACTAACTTTTCTGTATTTTCATATCGTGTTTCATCATTCATCGTGTTTTCGGTAAGGAGAGCTTTGTTTCAATTGTGTTTGAATTAGTCCTCCTCCTTTATGATGCTCCTTAGGAAATTTTTGGAAAGCTAACACTTTTTATGCCTTTTTCGATCGATATTTGTTTTCGTATAAGTGTAAATGCAGTTTGTGTGTCATTATGCTTAGATGGGGCTCCCAAAACCTGATTTCGTAAACCGATTTCACAATACCGTTTCTGGTTGGTCATGTAGACACTTCAGAATCTGTTCCGGAAATCCGTTTCTAGCTGCCAGTTTTCCACTTCCTCAATAGATTTTATCTCGCATGTAAACGCACAACCATTTTTGAGACACATTTGGATTGTCAGGCTACGTCTTGTTTTAAAAATATTCGATGGGGTGACGTATTGTGTAGTGAAGGAGAAGCGGAAGTATTGGACTGAGCGTGAAATTGTCCCCCTCAAGTATTTAAGTGAAGAGAAACAGCGATATTGTCGAATAAATAGGAAACTGAAGCATCTGTTTTTCAATCGCCATATCTAACTGCGCTAGCAAATCCGCTTCAGACCTTAACATGTAAACATGACAGCGAAAAACGGTTTCCAAAATTCGATTTTCGTCTTTCGGAAGATGTGTCGCACGTAAACGTAGTGTGTATTAGCCGGTTTCTTCTCTAGAGTGTTGCATGTCACTGATATGTGGTTGGTCGCTTGATGTGCTGATGTCCTTTATGAATCATTATATATCGAGTATAATTTCAGAAATTCAAAATGAGATACGGGTGTTTTATCTTGTAAAAATGCATGTGTACTTTGAAAACTTCTTGTTAGGTAATTGATTTCATTCTGTTTTTTTTTATCGTTGCCGTTTAGAAAAAACGATTTGAAAAAAGTTAAGTTAATGATTTTATTCGATTTTTTGTGAAGTGTCATTGTTTTTCAAACAGAGCCAAAATTCCGATATAGCAGAATTGGCGTGTCAGATAAAAGAGAAAGCCTCAGGTATTTCTAAGGAAGTTCCCGATAGTAGAAACTGTATGTGTATTAAATACACACAGCAGTGCTGTCGGCGGATATTCATCGTAATACGTCGAATATGCGTAGAACAGTTCTCAACATAATGCGCAAATAACAATACAAACTTAAGGAATGAGACAGTGTGTATCGTTCTGCACGACAGAGTAATGTTAAAAGGTATAAGTCACTGACACTACCGAAGATATCAGCCCTTTCGCTCAATATTTCCGAAATGTGAGACGGTATCGTCGTCGTTGGTCAGTATGTAGCGTGCCTCGCATTCAGGAAATGTCTACCAAAACTATTAGTAGCTTGTCTTGTGCGAAATAATTTCGTAAAAATTGTTCTAAATTACTGCCTAACACTTTGATCATAGAACTGATAGGAAACGATAAGAGCAACCACTGAGAAGCAACGGAAGTCCAAATGTCAGCGCTGACATCAGTTTCCACCGAGTTTCATCCTTGTAGTATGTTTATTTCTTTCATGAACCGCGTTCCATATGAACCTGTTAAAAAAATTAATCCCTTAGTAGTATCGCCTTCACAAGTGAATACACACGGATACGGAATGACAATTAAATTACGCCGATGTTACCAACTATGTAGTTGGCCTGTGGCCACGTCATTTCTATGACGAATTATCACGCAACTCATTTCTTAGAAGGAAGTTAACGTTAGAATGTAGTGGCTGTTTGATAAAGCAAAGGCCGTGATGACTCGGTGGGGACTTCCGTTTCTATCTCGTTATTGTCTACAGTCCTGAGGTACCGTAGTTAACGTACAGCGAGACTGGCATCACGTAGGAGAGGTGATGAATCGCGGACACGGCTTATGGTGACAGTGACAGGTTCACAATTTAGCCGAGAATTCGATTCGTGGAGTAGGCTATGCGCAGAAGCTTAGCTAAAACTAAAGCGTTTATATATATATATATATATATATATATATATATATATATATATATATATATAGTTCCGCCATTTGGCTGTATATATCGTTTAATCTACTGTACGATCATGATTCCGGTCTTTGGTCATTTTCAATTACCGGAATATTGGGCATGACGAGACTTCTATAAGCGAAGTCATCGTCGAAGTATATTTCTCGCTGGTGTAAGACTGAAACGCGCTGGGGACTTTTGATATGAAAGCTGTAGGATAGCAGGAACTTACCTGTATGTTCCGTAATTTGACATAGTCCGTTCCTGAAGTCGTGAGTGAGTTTTTTTACGTTTCAATAATTTTTGGGCCGTATTAAAATTTATAGGGTATATTTTAACTAATAATTTACAAGATTTTTAAAATTATTTATGTTTATTTATTACTATCGTGACTTTTACAGTAACTTCAATACCTAAACGGAGTTTCCGTTTCTTATGTAACTGTTGTTCCGTTGCAGTTCTGAGCTTAATATTTAGGCACTTGCACGGTAAAAATTAGATACTTCAAAATCTCACTCGTAACAGGTCGATGCCTAAAGGAAGAAGAAGAAGAAGAAGGAGAAGGAAGATTAGAAGAAGGAAAACAGGACTAGCACTGCCTACATTGGTAACTTAGGAGTAGGTATTGTCGGTGTACCGAAGCAGTTGAAATCACTTGATAAAGTCAGCTCTTTCGGTCCAGATAGTATGCAAATTAGGTTCCTTTCGGAGTATGGTGACACAGTTGTCCCATACTTAGCTCGCTCGACGAAGGATCCGAACTAAAGATTGGAAAGTTGCACAGGTCATACCAATACTCAAGAAAGGAAATAGAAATTATCCGATGAATTAAAGACCCATATCACTGATGTGGAATTGCAGTATGAATTAGGAACTTTAGGAATTACTTCGATGGAAACTGTCTATTGAGACGTAGCACGGCTTATGAAACTATCATTCTTGTGAAACACAACTAGCTCTTTATTCGTAAGAAGTAATGAGTGCTCTCTACGGGGGATCAAAAATTGATTCTACATTTTTATGCTTCCAGAAGGCTTTTGACTCTGTTCCTCATAAGCGACTTCTAATCAAATTGTGTTCCTATGGAGTATCTATCGTCTGAGTTGTACGACTGGATTTGTTTTTTCCTGTCAGAAAGTACACAGTTCGTAGTAACTAACGGCAAGTTATTGAGTAAAACAAAAGCAATATCTGGTGTTCCCCAAGGAAGTGTTATAGGCCCTCTGCCGTTCCTGGTCTACATAAACGATTTAGGAGACAATCTGAGTAGCCTAATTAGATTGTTTGCAGATGCTGCTGTCATTTACCGTGTTGTAAAGTCATAAGGTGAGAATTGTGCAAAAAATGACATTTGGCTCTAAATAGTCAAACGTATGAAGTCGTTCACATTGGTATTGAAAGGAATCTGCTAATTTTCATTTACACGATAAAACACACATATCTGAAGGCTGTGAATTCAATTAAACACCTATGAATCAGGGATGGCGGTTGTTGCTAAAACAACCGTTTTCTGTTATATCATTTTTTTCACCCTAGTATAACACGACTGTTATAACAGTTCAAAATAACCGGTTTTTGGAATATACGATCTTCAGTTTTCTATTCTTGCTATTGGTGCTGTTGTGGTCTTCCGTCCTGAGACTGGTTTGATGCAGCTCTCAATGCTACTCGATCCTGTACAAGCTTCTTCATCTCCCAGTACCTCCTGCAACCCACATCCTTCTGAATCTGCTTAGTGTATTCATCTTTTCGTCTCCCTCTACGATTTTTGCCCTCCACGCTGCCCTCCAAAGCTAAATTGGTGATCCCTTGATGCCTCAGAACATGTCCTACCAACCGATCCCTTCTTCTTGTCAAGTTGTGCCACAAACTTCTCTTCTCCCCAATCATATTCAATACCTCCTCATTAGTTATGTGATCTACCCATCTAATCTTCAGCATTCTTCTGTAGCACCACATTTCGAAAGCTTCTATTCTCTTCTTGTCCAAACTAGTTATCGTCCATGTTTCACTTCCATACATGGCTGCACTCCATACAAATACTTTCAGAAACGACTTCCTGACACTTAAATCTGTACTCGATGTTAACAAATTTCTCTTCTTCAGAAACGCTTTCCTTGCCATTGCCAGTCTACATTTTATATCCTCTCTACTTCGACCATCATCGGTTATTTTGCTCCCCAAATAGCAAAACTCCTTTACTACTTTAAGTGTCTCATTTCCTAATCTCATTTCCTCAGCATCACACGATTTAATTCGACTACATTCCATTATCCTCGTTTTGCTTTTGTTGATGTCATCTTATATCCCCCTTTCAAGACACTGTCCATTTCGTTCAACTGCTCTTGCAAGTCCTTTGCTGTCTCTGACAGTGCTGTGAAAGACATAAGAAATGCTATTATCTGTAATAAAAGTAGAAATCGAAAGACATCTCAATACTTTCGACTCTCTCAGTTTCAAGATATAAAGAATCAAAATACTAAATTAAGTAGACAAATAAAACTTTATCTGCTCACCATTCACTGATTTTCTCGAAAAGTGGTAAGTGGTTGGCTAACACAAAAATCACCAGTATTCTCCTATTGATTCTAATTTTTTGAATCTCTGCTCGAAAATCATGTTGTAATGGGATTGGTGGATATCGCTATTTGGGCATTACGAATAGTCAGTGCTAAAGGGTGAAAACTGAGATTGAAGAACTCTTTTTTTCGTGTTAATTTGGCTGTTTTCAAGGGCTAGTAGCAGATAATGGCATAGTATGTAGACACAGGCAGCAGATCAGCTCTTTCTATTTTTATTGTATACTGTGAATGAATTGTTGTTAAGTATTTTTATTTATTACTGTTACCATAATGTTCTTCATCTTTTATTATTTCACAGGAATGGCGAACAAATCTTAAATCTTTTAAAGGTAATGAAGCATCGTACTTCTTTGCTACGTCACTTGGTAAAAATGTTTCCGGGCTGTGGTTAGCCATTCTGCAATGCAGCGGATGTCCGGCAATGACAGCGAGAAAGTACTGTGCAGGATAGGTGGGGGCGAGCCTTGCACACTGCACGTAAAAGCATACTTTAAGCCACGACACACAGCAACAGGAACATTTTCGTCTCAGTAATGCTGTATCTATTCTTATACCATGTGTTTGTTGCTCGTTCCTGTGGGCATTGTTATTAAGATAGCACTGATCGCTTTTCCCATTTTCTCTCATAACGCAAATGGTTTATTTAAGAACGAAACATTTTAGCACTAATTCTGTGGCTATTTAATATTTCATTTTATTACTCGGTTAATAGCAAAAAAAATAAAAAAACACCTGTTATGGTCAGGACTAAACAAGTACAACAAATACGAGTTATTTAGAACTACAAAAACAAACAGTGGTGTGCAAAAAATTGTGCTGTGAAAAACGAAAGAAATGCGTAGTGCTGCAGAAAAACTAAAAATTAGACAAAAATTATCAGTGTGTAATGCAGACAAACAACGATGTGCTAGCAGACGGCATTTCCCGATTTAAGCGAAAATCACCATAAGTTCAAATCAACATATTCTTAACGAACTGTTTTTCGATCTAAAAGCAAATGAAAATGTAAGTAGCTTAATTACAGACTGCTGATGATGCTTTATCTCAATAAAGCGAAACGCGTCTGATGAAAAAAAAATGTCGCACATTTTTGTAGTTGCCGGAACGTGATAAGAACAATTGTGAAGTGCGGCTACCATGGTTGATTACCCTAACTTACTCTGGTTAGACTAGCAGCATCAAGTTTGGGACCCTGTGATGGTGGTTTACGGAAAAGGTGGATACCGAAGTTTGCATTAGTATTGTCTTTCATCGTTGGACTTCTTTTTTAATTTTTTTTTAGTCATCAGTCCTCTGTCTGGTCCGTGCGGCCCACCACGAATTGCTCACTTGCGGCAATCTGTTAATCTCTGAGGAGATCTTGAACCTTCGGTCCTCAATTATTTGTTGGATGTATTTATGTATTTTGATCTCTGTCTTTGCCTATAGCTTTTACCCTCTACACCTCATTCCAGTACCATTGGAGTTATTCCGTGGTGTCTTAACACCTGTCGTATCCGTTCTTCTTGTCAGTGTTTTTCGTATGTTCCTCTCGTCGCGGATTGTGTGGAGAAACTCCTCACTCAAAATTAAGTAGACTGATAAGATAAGGACTTTTCTCTCAAAAATTAAACAAAATCTGTAACATTTCTAATTTATACTGGAAAGTCACTAGGAGGGTTTATATGAATAAATATAAGAAATTACAGCCGCTAAATTAAATCGCTATGCATGTTTCCCACATGCACAATGCGTTTTAACGTGCTGCCGCGTCTACTATGGCGTGGCACCGTAACTTACACGAAACTATATAGTGTCTCAAAAGGCGAGTTACAAGTTCACTGTGTTATAGTACCAAAAGTAACTAAGACATTCACACTATATTTGGCTTATGCGGTAGACAAACTCACAAATTTTGCTTGTCTGTGTTCCAGGTTGTCGTGAGTGAAGAATAATGACAACGGTTCAAGTAAAGGCACAAATGTCTATTGGAATGGTTATTAAGATCAAATAGAACTCGCAGGTTTCATGGAACTTCCAAGCACAGTGCAGGAAGCAACCAGCCTAGCAGACGACGATACACTAGTGGTACAGGAATTTTATGCAGACAGGAAGCGTTGGTATGAAGCATCATACTGGATGACCTGGAACAAGTGAAACAGACATTGAAGGGATTGACAGGGGTGGTCCAATTCCCTAGCCTCCTAGGTCGCCCAGTATTAGAACGATAGACTTCTTTCTATCGGGTTATGTCAAGTACAGTCTGCCAAACGCCTGACAACCACATCAATGATTAAAGAACCAAATCGTTGCTGCCAGCTTGAATACAGCCTGGATGCTGTGCGTGCCACCAAAGGCGCACATGTTGAAATTGATTGAATGGCATAAAACCATTCTGGGATAGTGTCACATAAGCCAAACATGGTGTTATAACACTTTAAAGTTGTACTGTTCGTTTTGCGACATGCTGTATATTGTCTTAGTAAGTAGAAATGACTTCAGTGTAAAGTTTTTTCCCTTTCCTTTTGTTTTGCGTGTATTAGCTCAGAAGACGAGCAATGATTGATCGAAACTACTGAACACTTGTGATATTGTGCAGTGACTGTGCCAGTGAAATAAACACTATAAAAAACCTTAATCTGTCGGTTTTCCTCTTAGCACATATTTCCTTATATTTGCTACTGTTTCTCTGAAAGGAAACGGGAAACATTGTCGGCATTTGTACGAAGAATTCTGATTTTCTCTACACTCACAAAATATTGGAGAAAATTTTCTATAGGTCTTGTTCTGTCCAACCTCCACTACAGTGCTAACGTAAGCACGCCAGAAATATTCAGAACTCTAGACTATAAGAACTAAATATGATGCCTGTTTCTGTTACGCCTGGAACGCACACCTGGTGGCCAATGTCAGTGGCTCACGTGCCTAGTTGGGATGGTTGCAGTCAGATAAGTTACGTGACGCTTTCTGCTTCGTAGGCTGCCCATTGTAAACGCTGCCCCGTATCTCGCATCTTGTCATTTCATGATAATCATTACGCAATGGCTCATTTATATAGTATCTTAGCTGTACACATGCAACAAAATTATCATCAATAAGCACTCGTGAAATGGATACTTACAAGACATTTGTAGAGAACTGGAAGTGCAGCAATACACTCCTATCGTAAACAACATAAACAGCTGATAACGACCGTGGCGTGTGACTGTATACGTTGCATTATGCGATCATACTGTATTCGGCATGCCTGCAGTAACACACACTTTAAAACGGTCTGGAAACTAAATGTAAACCGGTCGTGTACGTAAGAAACGGCTTGATAGACAATTGCCGTTCTACTAAAAGAATTCTACAATGAAAGCATGTAGAAGCCTGTTATTTTTCTGATCGACTATTTGAAGTGCTCATCACGTCGTGTTTAACCAAATCGTCCAACGCATTCTGATACGATCGTGCTGGAATTGGGCAATGTATCCGATAACATTATATGGTTTTCTCAAGGAACTTACATGCAGACCTTTCGAAGAAAGACGAATTTGTTTTCACGAGATGCTTTTGGACGGATTATGTGAGACAGACTGAAAAAAATACCCTTGTGCTTCCATAATTTATTTCTCACTATGATCAGGGGAACATAATAGGAAGGATTGAGATGTGTAAACAGTTATGTAGACGGTAACATCTGCAAGAGGAATAATAAAGGGAGTGACAACAGTACCACGCAGTCAAGCTGCCCCTAACTATTGGTTTTGCACAACCCACAACACCTTAGAAAACTATGTGCAGTATTTTCATATTCTGCCTCTCGCTACGCACAAACTGTGAGTCCTATAGAAACAAACGAAGAGGACTTTTTTGTTGGACATTCAATGTAGTTAAATTTTGTAGTAGCATAAGCATTCTCTGGGGGCCACTGTTTTCGAATAATTCATGAAAAACGCGTCTGTTGACACTTCTGTTCGTTTTTCATGAGTAATGCGAAAACTACCACCTCTAGCGAAAACGTATCCCAGTACAAAATTTAGATACACTACACAAAAAGCCGTGTTCACTTTATCTGCACGACTAATAGTTTTCATGTAGAGATGGAGGAAATATGAACATCTTGCTTGTGTTTTTGGAAGGCGTTATGGGTTGCATAAAACCCATAGATAAGGGCAGCTGAATCACCTGGCATATGCAGATGAGGTACAGAAAGGAGAGCACGTTTCTAACTTTCGTTAGTTGTTATGGTTGTTGTGTATCGTTTCAGCACTGCGTTGCTGATATGGCAGACATTTGTCCTCTTCTGGACATTACACTGTCTTTCGTAAACTGCTTTCGTTCGACATGATTTGCAGAGGCTACTTATTTAAACGAAGTCATTTTCTCCCGGCCGTACTTGCTGTAGATCTGTAGTCCCAATTATCTGTTGGTCTGAGACATAATTATCACGTGTTTCACAACACGGTGGTAAGAACGACTCTACACTTACGTTTGTTCGTTAATGATTCAGAAGGTTTCTCCATCTTGGGATGTAAAGTAAGGCATGTGCATTACCTTACTCGTCTGCTTCTCTGTATAACTATCTTCTTGTTTTTGTCTCAAAAGTTGCTTCGCTTCAAACGTAAAGTACACTCCTGGTAACTGAAATAAGAACACCTCGAATTCATTGTCCCAGGAAGGGGAAACTTTATTGACACATTCCTGGGGTCAGATACATCACATGATCACACTGACAGAACCACAGGCACATAGACACAGGCAACAGAGCATGCACAATGTCGGCACTAGTACAGTCTATATCCACCTTTCGCAGCAATGCAGGCTGCTATTCTCCCATGGAGACGATCGTAGAGATGCTGGATGTAGTCCTGTGGAACGGCTTGCCATGCCATTTCCACCTGGCGCCTCAGTTGGACCAGCGTTCGTGCTGGACGTGCAGACCGCGTGAGACGACGCTTCATCCAGTCCCAAACATGCTCAATGGGGGACAGATCCGGAGATCTTGCTGGCCAGGGTAGTTGACTTACACCTTCTAGAGCACGTTGGGTGGCACGGGATACATGCGGACGTGCATTGTCCTGTTGGAACAGCAAGTTCCCTTGCCGGTCCAGGAATAGTAGAACGATGGGTTCGATGACGGTTTGGATGTACCGTGCACTATTCAGTGTCCCCTCGACGATCACCAGTGGTGTACGGCCAGTGTAGGAGATCGCTCCCCACACCATGATGCCGGGTGTTGGCCCTGTGTGCCTCGGTCGTATGCAGTCCTGATTGTGGCGCTCACTTGCACGGCGCCAAACACGCATACGACCATCATTGGCACCAAGGCAGAAGCGACTCTCATCGCTGAAGATGACACGTCTCCATTCGTCCCTCCATTCACGCCTGTCGCGACACCACTGGAGGCGGGCTGCACGATGTTGGGGCGTGAGCGGAAGACGGCCTAACGGTGTGCGGGACCGTAGCCCAGCTTCATGGAGACGGTTGCGAATGGTCCTCGCCGATACCCCAGGAGCAACAGTGTCCCTAATTTGCTGGGAAGTGGCGGTGTGGTCCCCTACGGCACTGCGTAGGATCCTAGGGTCTTGGCGTGCATCCGTGCGTCGCTGCGGTCCGGTCCCAGGTCGACGGGCACGTGCACCTTCCGCCGACCACTGGCGACAACATCGATGTACTGTGGAGACCTCACGCCCCACGTGTTGAGCAATTCGGCGGTACGTCCACCCGGCCTCCCGCATGCCCACTATACGCCCTCGCTCAAAGTCCGTCAACTGCACATACGGTTCACGTCCACGCTGTCGCGGCATGCTACCAGTGTTAAAGACTGCGATGGAGCTCCGTATGCCACGGCAAACTGGCTGACACTGACGGCGGCGGTGCACAAATGCTGCGCAGCTAGCTCCATTCGACGGCCAACACCGCGGTTCCTGGTGTGTCCGCTGTGCCGTGCGTGTGATCATTGCTTGTACAGCCCTCTCGCAGTGTCCGGAGCAAGTATGGTGGGTCTGACGCACCGGTGTCAATGTGTTCTTTTTTCCATTTCCAGGAGTGTATTTGTAATGGTATCAATGGTATAATCAAGTATGAAGGCCGTTTCACTAGAAACGGAATGGTAAATAGTTGCAAAAGTCATGTTTTTGCCAATGAGAATCTCCGCGCTACAGTTGTGAAGATCCATCAACATAGACTTTCAGTCAACGTGTGGCCAGGGATACGTACTAGGCCCGCTTATCCTTCCTCCTCGCTTGAATGCACCCGTGCACACAGTGTTTATCAGAAACATACCACCCCGATTTCTGGAACATAACCCACTTGTTATTCGTCAACAGACGTGGTTCCAACTTTGTGGAGTTACACCTTACTTTGGATTGAGCTTTGTGAAGCCTGGTTCGGATGTTCCCTGAAAAGTGGATAGTTAGAGAAGGTCCTATTTCGAGGTCAGCACATTCATACGCTCTAACCACACTTGATGTCTTCTGCATTGACGCTGAAAGACGCCATTTTGAACGAATGTTGTAAATGTAGCAGCCTGTGAAATTTGCGCAGGTAAATGGAATTCATTATTTCTCTACCGTAGACAGGGATTTCATCTCTTTGACATCAAGTTACACGAGCCGTTACTAGTCCATCAACAGGGGAAATTGTCTATGGGTATTCGAGGGTGTTCAGTGGAAATTCTGTACGTCTTGATAGGGTTCGGAAGTTGGGGCCCTCAGTTTGAGCGCTGCAGGAAGCTGATGTTGAAATTGAGCAGGTTTTCACTTTTAGCTTTCGAATTTGTCATTTCTGGACTACCGTGCCTTACCACAAATTGATACATTTATACCTCTACATCATCTGTGACATCATCACGGAATCACTTTGTATAGTCCGCAGCTCGTGGTCGTGAGGTAGCGTTCTCGCTTCCCACGCCGGGGTTCCCTGGTTCGATTCCCGGCGGGGTCAGGGATTTTCTCTGCCTGGTGATGAGTGGGTGCTGTGTGATGTCCTTAGGTTAGTTAGGTTTAAGTAGTTCTAAGTTCTAGCGACTGATGACCATAGATGTTAAGTCCCATAGCGCTCAGAGCCATCACTTTGTGTATAACCGACATGACAGGCAACGTTCGTTGCTTCTCAGTCTACGTGCAGACGACGTAATTATACACAGGTAGATCACGACGTTAAGAAATTGTTATAAAATGAGGAAAGGCTTGTAAGTGATGAGCACTCGATGCAAAGATTGACTACTGGCTCTCAACAGAAACAAATAAAACTTAGTGAGAGGAAATAAACGAAAAGGTTAGATATTGTTTCGCAGTTGGATCAACAGCCATTTCGCCGGAGTCAATCACAGTCATACGTATGAGTGTCTGCTGGAGTCATTCGCAGCCGTCGATAATGCAGAAGTGTCTGCAAAGAGCAGTTTGAGGTGGAAAGACCACAAAACGTAATCGCAAGGAAGGCAGCAGTTAGATCCTGAGTTATCTGGATAAAGAAATGTGAGTCAGCCACGAAGGAAGTTGTATACAAAACTCTCTTTCAACCATTTATTGAGTATTGTTTGTCGATTGACACACTTACCAAATCATCGCGCGTTGACTGTCAACGCAGAGATGCTCAACAAACACTGTTGGGAAACACCTCAGGATAGTACATACTCATACCCCACATTTTAATACAAGTCAAGAAACATATACTTTCTCCGATTTATTTTTGCGGTGGGAAATTTAGGCAATTTATTTCATTTTTATTTCTGTATCTAAAAAGCTGAAATTTAGTGCTTTCCACTTTACCTGCAATCGATTTTGAAGTCGTAAGCATGTTCAGGCATATGATAAGAAGATAGAAGTACACTTCAAATACTACATCTGCACTTGAGGCGGCTCTGGAGTAATATTACTGCAGTTAAGCCACATTTTCAGAGAATACACTAGCAGATATACTGTACGTCTATTCCAGTACTATCTGAAGATGGAGTCTCTTTTATTCGAAATCTGTTACAAATAAAATGGGAAGTAATAAAAATACAACAGTTCAAATATAGAAAAGAGAAGGGAATAAAAAGAATATATTTTGGACTGTGAAAATGTTAGCATCTGACGTCCCTAACTGTTCCATCACTTTGAAAGCTACAAGATTCTTCCGTAACGAGCTTGATGGGAAAATTTGAGAAATTAGGGCTTCTAAAGCGGTATGATGACAAAATTTCTTTCCATAGATGAAGTAGGGCCTGTGGAAAATAATTGTGGCACAATATACGTATTCTATCTCATACCATACAATGGATTTTATAGTGCAGATGTAGATCTGAGTTACCATCCATCAGCTTCTCTTTAGCCCCATTAGTCGCTTCAAACCAATGCCGAGATGTGAACCTACTAACAAGGGAACCTCCCCATCGCACCCCCCCTCAGATTTAGTTATAAGTTGGCACAGGGACAGGCCTTAAAAAACTGGACACAGATCAATCGAGAAAACAGGAAGAAGTTGTGTGGAACTATGAAAAAAATAAGCAAAATATACAAACTGTGTAGTCCATGCATAAGGTAAGCAACATCAAGGAAACTGCCAGCTTACGTGCGCCGTGGTCCCGTGGTTAGCGTGAGCAGCTGCGGAACGAGAGGTCCTTAGTTCAAATCTTCTCTCAAGTGAAAACTTCAATTTTTTATTTTCAGATAATTATCAAAGTTCAGGTACTCACACATAATCAACTTCGCTCTCCAAAATTCCAGGACATGTTCAGATTTGCTTGGACATATGCAGGATTTGACGGTCTACGCACGGAAACGTTTTAAAACGTAAAAAAAAAACATGTTTTGACAGAGCACAGGGAAAACTGTGTCACAGGGAAAACTGTGCGACTGTAAAACTGTTGCATTCATTTGTTGCAGTTTATGTGACAAACTCTTATGTTTTTATCACTTTATTGGGAGTGATTATCACATCCACAAGAAAACCTAAATCGGGCAAGGTAGAAGAATCTTTTTACCCATTCGCCAAGTGTGCAAATTACCTGGGTCGACAACATATTCCTGTCATGTGACGCACATGCCGTCACCAGTGTCGTAAAGAATATATCAGACGTGTTTTCCTGTGGAGGAATCGGTTGACCTATGACCTTGCGATCAAATGTTTTCGGTTCCCATTGGAGAGGCACGTCCTTTCGTCTACTAATCGCACGGTTTTGCGGTGCGGTCGCAAAACACTGACACTAAACTTATTACAGTGAGCAGAGACGTCAATGAATGAAAGGACAGATCGTAACTTTGCGAAAATAAAGAAAGTAAAATTTACACTCGAGAGAGGACTCGAACCAAGGACCTCTCGTTCCACAGTTGCTCACTCTAACCACGGAACCACGGCGCTCCTCAGCTTAGATTGTCTTTGATGTTGCATATCTCGCACATGGACTACTCAGTTTGCATATTTTGCTTATTTTTTCATAGTACCACAGAACTTCTTCCTGTTCTCTCGATTGATCTGTGTTTAGTTTTTCAAGGCCTATCCACTGTGTCAATTTATAACTAAATCTGAGAGGGGTGCGATGGGGAGGTTCCCTTGTAAGCATGAACGATGGCTCCAAGTGCAAGTAGGGTGTATGTCTGCCGCTGGCCATCCTGTATCGTGGCAGCAGAGGGCGCTCTTATACCAAAGCCACTGGAAGTGTGGCTCAGCAGGCACAAACCACTGGGTCCGCCAGATCCTGTGTAACCACAATCGGCATCAGACGGAAACTTGCAGTTCTGTTGCCAACAGTGATTCCCCTGGGATAGTATCGATACGCGATACCACAGCTCAGCCACATAGTAGGATATGTAGTGAAATATATAAGTCACTGTAGCTCGGAACTACATAATGATGTGTGGACTATAGATTTAAGCCTTGTAGAGTATCACGGAATAGGTTAAATTTCTGATATGAAGTGTAGTTTCTGTACATATGTACAGCTGAAATATGTGATGGATTTGGGTTCATGTAAAAATAATTCCATCTAAACTTGTCAGCAGTTAGTGTGAGCTATTCTTTCAGTTATGATTATGTACAATACGGCCCGCCGGGGTGGCCAAGCGGTTCTAGGCGCTACAGTCTGGAACCGCGCGACCGCTAAGGTCGCAGGTTCGAATCCTGCCTCGGACATGGATGTTTGTGATGTCCTTAGGTTAGTTAGGTTTAAGTAGTTCTAAGTTGTAGGGGACTGATGACCTCAGCAGTTAAGTCCCACAGTGCTCAGAGCCATTTGAGCATTTTTTTTTTTTTTTGTACAATATGTAAACACTGTACAGTCATCCTATCATTAATTCTTGAATAAACAAATGAAACAAAAGGGGAAAAAATAAATGACCTGCAATCAACAATGCGCTTACTTTTACATATTCTTCTAAATTTAAAATGAAAAAACGAAACTTCGAAATTATGAAATTGTTACATAAAAGGCACCGAACAAAATTTTATTGCTTAACACTTAATTACATGTCTCTTGAGTCGAACTGCGAAATTCGTTAGGTGAAAATATGTTATTTAAACAAATATATCGAAATAATATAGTAAAATATCTCACTAATTTTCGGAAATTTGGAAATTCGTGGTAAAGGCCTATGAGTCGTAACTGCTGAGGTCATCGGTCCCTGCTTACACACTACTTAATCTAACTTAAACTAACTTACGCTAAGGGCAACACGCACACCCATGCTCCAGGGAGGACTCGAACCTCCGACGGGGGCAGCCGCTCGAATCATGGCAAGACGCCTATGACAGCGCGGCAACCCCGCGCGGCCCACTACTTTTCGAACCTTGGTTTATAAATGAGAATTTAATTTAAAAAAGCAGAAACTGTATTTTTTGTTACAATTAGACTGCAGTTTGAAAACATGTCCATATTAATGGTAATTCAGTTTTCTTCAGAAAGTTGTTTGTAGTGGGATATATTTTACCTTCTTGAATGTTCGCACGCGTAACTATATGTTGTACATAAGCAGAAAGCGCGCCAACCGTAGGTGGTTCAGCATGTCAGTTGTTATTTTGACTGCCATGCAGATGTTAAGAACTATTTATGTGAATTTTCCTACAAAAGATTCGAGTATCTGATCTGTGGGCTGAATTTTTTAGAAAATGTGTTTAGAAGAAAAATAAAAAAGAATGGATTAGCTACAAATTAGTGTTCTAATGTCCACCTACAATCCAGGACTTCTTGACAACAGGATTACAAAAGCATCTGTAAACTAATTTCAAGTCGCCAGCGTAGAAGCGAGTACCTGCATTAAACGTTATTTATAATTTTCACTTTCCAAAAGGACACATCAAGTGCTTAACCCTAGAACATTAAAGGGGGGAATATGTTACATTGTTACTAAACCATCGTAAATTTTACTATTCCATATTTTATCCAAAGGAACTCATAATTGGCCGCGCGGGATTAGCCGAGCGGTCTCAGGCGCTGAGTCATGGAGTGTGCGGCTGGTCCCGGCGGAGGTTCGAGTCCTCCCTCGGGCATGGGTGTGTGTGTTTGTCCTGAGGATAATTTAGGTTAAGTAGTGTGTAAGCTTAGCGACTGATGGCCTTAGCAGTTTAAGTCCCATAAGATTTCACACACATTTCAACATTTTTTTTTAACTCATAATTTATAGTCTATGCGCTAGTTAATTACAATTATAAGGTCTCCAGTGTACGTCATATACAAAATAAGTGCAAAATGTCCCGCCTACACATTATACTGACAATACCAATGCGGGAACCACGATTTGCCACCAAAAATAATCACAAATTTTACTAGGGTTTGGTAATCCAGCGTTGGATGGCTGTAATTAATACTAGAGCAGCACTTAAAAGTACTCACATGACATGGGTTCTGAAGCATTGTTAAGCTACATGAAATCATTTGCCGGCCGGAGTGGCCGAGCGGTTCTAGGCGCTACAGTCTGGAACCGCGCGACCGCTACGGTCGCAGGTTCGAATCCTGCTTCGGGCATGGATGTGTGTGATGTCCTTAGGTTGGTTAGGTTTAAGTAGTTCTGAGTTCTAGGGGACTGATGACATCAGGAGTTAAGTCCCATAGTGCTCAGAGCCATTTGAACATTCTGAAATCATTTGTACGTTATGCAGAGGTACACGTTACAATAAATGTAGCTACATCTACATCTACATTGATACTCCGCAAGCCACCCAACGGTGTGTGGCGGAGGGCACTTTACGTGCCACTGTCATTACCTCCCTTTCCTGTTCCAGTCGCGTATGGTTTGCGGGAAGAACGACTGTCTGAAAGCCTCCGTGCGCGCTCTAATCTCTCTAATTTTACATTCGTGATCTCCTCGGGAGGTATAAGTAGGGTGAAGCAATATATTCGATGCCTCATCCAGAAACGCACCCTCTCGGAACCTGGCGAGCAAGCTACACCGCGATGCAGAGCGCCTCTCTTGCAGAGTCTGCCACTTGAGTTTATTAAACATCTCCGTAACGCTATCACGGTTACCAAATAACCCTGTGACGAAACGCGCCGCTCTTCTTTGGATCTGCTCTATCTCCTCCGTCAGACCGATCTGGTACGGATCGGAATAGGGAAGCGAAATTATAATTGCACTGGTCGTCCAGAGTTTATATATCTCGGGTTCCTAGCGGAAGGTGAACAAGTCAGTACCAGTTTCACGTGCGTATACAGCCCAGAGAGTGAACATGAACGCCGGCAGGTGCGTGACGTGTGTACCGGCTGCGGGTGACCTTGAGCATACGCAGGCAGTCGCAGCGGGGCGACCACCGCACGCACCTACTCATTTCGTGGGCTACGAGGCGGAGCTCCGACGCTGACGACCGTCCGCCGTCTTTTGAATCCCCAGTCACGTCTGTCCAGTAAGCACTCTGCATAAGGAGAGGGCCTTGTTTTCACTGACGGCGCGGCGAGAAATGTAAGGCAGCCCAGTTTTCTCATTGTCACTGCCGGGTTAGAGCGTCTCCAGCGAAACCTCTGCCAAACACTGTACAGTGATGGCGAAGCATTTTGTCGTGTCCTGACATAGGCGGGAGAAGGAAAAAGGGTTATTGGTCAGTCTGCGCTCCCGAGCGGTACAGAGCAGAAGGCAGAAGGACAGATCACAGTGAAGGCTTCTAATTGTTTTCTTCTATCTGAGCCAACACTGGTACAGGCATTTAATAGAAATGCAGGTGGTAAGACTCGGTAGGGAACTCGTTGTGGAGACTCTTGGACAAACAGGGTTTTGAAATAGTTGTTTATTCCAGACAGGACTAACTAATACATTGGAGGCTAGTTCTAGGGTTAGGAAAAGCATGAATGACACTGTTACAAGAGAAGCCAGTGCAGAAGTCCCAGGAGTGAATGCTAACCACAGTAGCAAACACTAGCAGCATCTTAAGGCAACAACTTAGTTGCAAAACAAAACATACTGAATGTGACACTGTTCACTGAGGCACTCCAAGTGAGGGAGTAGACTTACGCGGAGCTGGACCGAGGCTGGAGTCGACGGACGCGGATTCGGCGCCCAATTCCGGAACCAAGGGGTTTTAAAGAGTCGCCTGGGGACACTGTTTTTCCCACTTAAAGCCACCCAGCCAATCCCGTAGGTCTCTTGCAGGTGCCTGCCAATCACTGTTTAGTTAGGTCCCCTCTACTGCTGCCAAGGCGGGGATGTTAATACAGTTGCACTAGCTAAGTCCGTATTGGGTATCAACATTGTTCAGCTGAAAGCTAAACGTAACTGCTCTCCCCGGAGTAGGGACTGGTGGGTCAACAGTTTTTGGCGTGTTCGCTCTCTTTCTAACCCTTGTGAGCCTAATGACGTTGCTGCTCTCAGGGCTGTTAACAAGCTGGCTTTAAACGCTAGTACGTGCCTGTTGCTTGCAAAGTTCTACGGTGCTAACCTACTACAGCGTCTGGACGACATAAGAAGTTACATGTTAATTCCTTGAAGAGTACCTAGCGCCCTGGCACCGCTTCTGGGGGCGTCTGCAGTTTAGCAGGTCTCTCCCCTTACGGTTTACTTCATGTAACAATATCTCTCCTAGTTTAGTCTGCCCTCAGCATCGTCTCTGCTTCAGCGCCTTGAAACGCCTGTCCTCCTTCCTCACAGCTTCAAGATAACACTACAGTAGCAAGGAATAATCAATGTATTACAATTTATGTAGATGTCAGTCGGTTGTTATTTAGCCGAAACGTTGTAAAAGGCCATTTACAATGGCTGACCGTGTGTTGTCAGACTTCGTACATGACGCGAACATTTATGACTTTAAGGACACAGCAGCTGGCGTCACGTTACGATCGGTCAACTGACCTATATACGGAAACAAGAGAAATATTTCTGGTAGAATATGACAGAAAAATTGAAAAATATTTCGTGGTGTGAATGTTATTTGAGTAATAAAACCGAACTAACTTCGTACAGTTCTGAAACATACATAACCAAATCTTAGTTACGTGATTTTTGATGTGGTGGCTCTCGGAAGTCTGCGAATCCGATATCCCGCGTGTGGAATATTATTGTTTACGCATTTAACTTTGTTTATACATCACAATAAGCGCGCCGATTGTTCCGCTTCAAGCATGAACGCGTCCACCTAAATAAGCGGTGTATAAAGAAATCTAGTATTTCGACCACCACAGTACATACAGGGTGTTTCTGTGAGAACGTGCAAAAATGTAACAGGACACAGAGAATGCTCCACTGAACAATTTGAGGTAAGGAACCAGGTCGGAGAAGCCAGCTTAAGGAACTATGGAAGTAAACTTGTTTACCGCTTTATCTAGCTTTACTGTTTTCCAGCTTATTTCTAACTATAATTCACTCACGTTTACACCTATTGTGGTGTTCATTTACATGTATATTCTTTATTTCCTGCAGGGAAACATGGAGCACGGCCCTGATTATTAGGAAGTCTACGTGGCCGTCTGAATGGCCACCTGTACTTGAGGTTCGTGCAGAGAGTTCTACCTGAGTTGCTGGAGAAGGTGCCTTTGGTTGTTCGTAGAGAATGTGGATACAACATGACGGTACACCGCCTCACTTCAGTGTGAATGTCCACAACCATTTCAATGGTGGGTTTCCTGGTCGCTGGATTGAACGGGGAGGTCTTATTCGACGGCCTGCGAACTCACCTAACCCGAATCTCCTTGGGTTGGGTTGGGTTGTTTGGGGAAGGAGACCAGACAGCGAGGTTCAATAATGGTTCAAATGGCTCTGAGCACTATGGGATTTAACTGCTGTGGTCATCAGTCCCCTAGAACTTAGAAGTACTTAAACCTAACTAACCTAAGGACATCACACACATCCATGCACGTGGCAGAATTCGAACCTGCGACCGTAGCGGTCACGCGGTTCCAGAGTGTAGAGCCTAGAACCGCACGGCCACTGCGGCCGGCTCAGACAGCGAGGTCATCGGTCTCATCGGATTAGGGAAGGACGGGGAAGGAAGTCGGCCGTACCCTTGCAAAGGAACCATCCCGGCATTTGCCCGGAGCGATTTAGGGAAATCACGGAAAACCTAAATCAGGATGGCCGGACGCGGGATTGAACCGTCGTCCTCCCGAATGCGAGTCCAGTGTGAATCTCCTTGATTATTTCCTATGGGGATATGTAAAGTCACGTGTGTATGAGACCCCAGTGGATACGGAGATGGAATTAGTTGGCAGCATTGTAGCTGTCTGTGATGTGATTCGAAACACGCAAGGTATATTTGTGTGGGTGCGTCAGAACCTTGTTCGCCGATGTTGTGCTTGCATTGAGGTTGATGGGCGTCAGTTTCAGCACATTTTGTAAGACACGGTACAAATAGTACGTTATTTGTGTCAGTGATGGTATTTACAGCTACCTGTAACCAATGTAAATAAAAAAGTACCCAGTAACGTGGTTTCTTTTTTGGTCATCAGTCTTTTGACTGGTTTGAGGCGGCCCGCCACGAATTCCTCTCCTGTGCCAACCTTATCATCTCAGAGTTGAAATTGCATCCTACCCTCCTCAATTATTTGCTGGATGTATTCCAATCTCTGCCATCCTCTACAGTTTTCGCCCTCTACAGCTCCCTTTAGTACCCTGGAAATCATTCCCTGATGTTTTAACAGATGTCTTATGATCCTGTCCCTTCTCCTTGTCAGTGTTTTCCATATATTCCTTTTCTCTCCGATTCTGCGTAGAACCTCCTCATTCCTTATCTTATCAGTCCACCTATTTTTCAACATTCGCCTGCAGCACCACATCTCAAATGCTTTGATTCTCTTCTGATCCAGTTTTCCCACAGTCCGTCTTTCACTACCATACAATTATGTGCTCCAGACGTACATTCTCAAAATTAGCCTATTTTTGATAATAGTAGATTTCTCTTGGCCAGGGATGCCCTTTTTGCCAGTGCTAGTCTGCTTTTGATGTCCTCCTTGCTTCGTATGTCATTGATTGCTTCGCTGCCTACATAGTAAACTTTCTTAACTTCATCTACTTCGTGACCATCAGTTCTCGCTGCTCTCGTTTCAGCTACTTCTCATTACTTTAATCTTTCTTCGATTTACTCTCAATCCATATTCTGTTCTCACTAGATTGTTCATTTCATGCAGAATATCATGTAATTCTACTTCACTCTTGCTCAGGACGGCGATGTCAACAGCGAATCGTGTCATTAATAGCCTTTCATCTTGAATTTTAATTCCACTCCTGAACATCTATGTCCTGTTAAATATTTGCGCGCTCTTACGGAAACACCCTGTATACCAAGAAATCTAATTCTGCTCCTCTCATTACCACTTCGTTCAGTCTACTTACGTACCGCAGGAAAAAGCTACACTGCTCCCTACTAGAGAAATTTAGTATCGCGCGCGGTATGGTGTAATGTAGGGGTACATTTCCATGTCTCAGTAACACAGAAAAAATCGTGTTACATCTTGCGTCGAACTCACGTTAGGGATGGCTGTTATCGGTGAAACAACTGGTTTTCGTTTATGTCGGTTTTTTACAACTCCAATTTAACTTATTAAAATTGCTCAAAATAATCGGTTACTGGAATAACCGAGTTTCAATTTTTTATTCCTGTTATTTCTCGCAACAAACGTGGAAACAGAACAAAGTCAGAAAATTTTTGACTCTCTCAGTTTCAAGATACATAGAATCAAAATACAAAATTAAATAAGCGAATAAAAGAAACCTTACTCAGTCCATCGTTCGCTGCTTATCTCGCTAAGTGATAAGTGGTTGAATGCTACAAAAAATCGTCAGTATTCTCCTACTGATTCTACTTTTCTGCAGCTCTACTCAAAAATTATGTTTCAACCTAGGCTCACAACACCATTTGCGCATTACGAATAATCAGTGCTAAAGGGTGAAAACTGAGGTGGAAGGACTGTTTTTCGTGTCAATTTGTCCGTTTTCAAAATGGTTCAAATGGCTCTGAGCACTATGGGACTTAACATCCGAGGTCATCAGCCCCCTAGAACTAAGAACTACTTAAACCTAACTAACATAAAGACATCACACACATCCATGCCCGAGGCAGGATTCCAACCTGCAACCGTAGCGGTCGCGCGGTTCCAGACTGTAGCGCCTAGAACCGCTCGGCCACCATGGCCGGCTGTCCGTTTTCAAGGGCTAAGAGAAGATCAAGTCATATTGTGTAGACACAGGCAGCAAATCAGCTACCTTCTTTCTAATAATTTCCGGGTATGCAGCCGGATCCCGTCGACATTCTGCCACGATATTTCGGCCCAGAGACGTCCGGCCATCATCAGGTGAGTACACAACTACTGAAGAGCCCAGGTGCAGTCGCGGTATTTATGCCGAATCTCGCGCATGCGAAATGTACTGGCATCCTACAGCGCATGCGTCAGGTGTTGACATGCGCAGCATAGCCGAGTTGTACGTGCTGCCCTCGGTGGTGAAAATAAAGGTTCATCTAGTCATTGAGTATCGAATGACACTGTCGATTCCGCTGTGATTGTATAATTTTAATAACAGAATTCCAATTTTTATCCAGCTGAAAGCCGTTGTCACGATTTATAAGATTATTGGCAAGACGTATTTCCACTGATTCCTTGATTACGGAATCCCAAAAACCGGGGCTAAAATTTTTGTTCCATTGTATTCCATTGAATGTCCCAATGAAAATTATACAATCACAGCGGAATCGACAGTGTCATTCGATACTCAGTGACTAGATGAACCTTTATTTTCACCACCGAGGGCAGCACGTACAACTCGGCTATGCTGCGCATGTCAACACCTGACGCATACGCTGTAGGATGCCAGTACATTCCGCATGCGCGAGATTCGGCATAAATACCGCGACTGCACCTGGGCTCTTCAGTAGTTGTGTACTCACCTGATGATGGCCGGACGTCTCTGGGCCGAAATATCGTGGCAGAATGTCGACGGGATCCGGCTGCATAGCCGGAAATTATTAGAAGAAGAAATACGCCGGGAAAATTTCAGAAGTCACATCAGCTACCTTCTGTTTTCATCATAAACTGTAAGTGAATTGTTAAGTTTTAAGTTTTCTCTTCATGTGATGTCCCGTGTTTCTTGTGGCTCTTCCCGTTTTTAATATTTTAAAACAAATGGAACATTGTATTTCATTGATACCGACTTCATAAAATACTTCCAGACTAGGGATGGTGCCATTCATGTGATGCAGTTAATGTCCGACGATGACAAGGAGAAACTAGCATATAGGCCAGATGGGGGCAACTCTTGCACACTGCACGTACACGCTTGAGGGCTAATAGGCCGCCCAACATGGTGGAAGGCACGTTATTCTCGCAGCAGCGCTGTACCAATTCTCATGCGATGTGTTTATCACTCGTATCTGTCGGCATTGTTATTAAAGTATCACCGGTAGCTTTTCTCATTTTATATAGTAACACAACATTTCAAATCAATGGGAATTTTACGAATAAAAATTACTCGTTTTCTAAGAAAGGTTTATTTAAAAACTAAATTTTAGTACTGCTGCTACGGCTTTTTGATATTTCGTTTTTTTTTACCCAGTTATTAGTCAAAAATTAAAAACACCTGTTTTAACCGAGGGCAGACAAATACTGAAAGATACCAGTTATTCAGAATTAAAATACCTGTTTCGATTTTAACCGGTCGGTTTTCCCCATCACAAAATTTAGCTAGTGCAACGTAGAATTCCGACGAGCCTACACGTTAGACGCCGGAAAGAACTGTGATTGAACTGAGCTTATGTTTCACCTGAATCAAGAAACAAAAACTTTTATTAAGGAAAATACTACTATTATCATCGTGACATAAAAAGAAACAATCAATAATGATTATGTTGCGCAGGAAAGAAATCGATTCGATGTTGTGTGACTAGGGCCTCCCGTCGGGTAGACCGTTCGCCGGGTGCAAGTCTTTCGATTTGACGCCACTTCGGCGACTTGCGCGTCGATGGGGATGAAACGATGATGGTCGCGCTGACCACTCTTTTTTTTTTTTTTTTTTTAGCTCTCTGACCGAACACACTGAGTTACCGTGCCGGCTGACCACTCAACTACCGGGGGCGGACAGGAAAGAAATGAAATCTACGGAATGCAATTTGTAATCTACTGGAACAAAATTAAAAAAAAAAACTTGCTCTCGGTTTTTTTTAGAAAATGAAGGAAGACTAGTCTTTGACGTCCCGCCGACAGCGCGGTCATTCAAAGGAACCATCCCGGCATTTGTCTGGAGCGATTTGGGGAAATCAGGAAAAAAGTACATCTGGATAACCGGACGGGGATTTGAGCAGTCGTTCTTTCGAAATGCGAGTCCATTATGCTAACAACAGCGCTACGTCGCTAAGTCTCGGTTTTGACAAACACGCACAAACTTTCTAAAACAGTCTCTACTGTCAGTTAATCTGAGAAGCAAGGAAGGAAGATTTGGGTTTAACATCTCGTCGACAACGGTGCATGAGAGGTGGAGTCCTCTGTATTGAATTATGGGTTATTAACAATGACAATCAAGTTTATGTTTTAAATTTCTCAAAAACTGTAGAAAAATTAGGATGATGCCTTCAAAACGATAGGCAGCCATGTAAATTTCGACTCGCTGTATTGATACACCGGAGGCCAATTAATAAATAAGTAAAAAACTTTCAGTGTACTGATAATTAAGTTATTTCCATTGCATGTCAAATATACGATAATACTTCTTGTTAATGCTACGTAGAAGCATCTCTGATATCGCAGTTAGCACTGATCTTCAATAATAAATATTTCTTTTAACAGGACATGCAAGTGGGCGATTTGAATATTAATCGTTCTTAAATACTTTTCGTTGTA
The DNA here is from genome assembly GCF_021461395.2 of Schistocerca americana. Taxonomy (NCBI): domain Eukaryota; kingdom Metazoa; phylum Arthropoda; class Insecta; order Orthoptera; family Acrididae; genus Schistocerca; species Schistocerca americana. Next base: position 566,336,324 of record NC_060119.1, on the reverse strand, counting down.
AAGATTACCGCTTAACACTGACTTTTTACATGCTATTTCCAACTGCTGATCATTTCGAAACGTGGGCTAAAATACTGCGCGTCCTCTGTCTTTCACCATGGACGGATAACGTTGTCGTCGCTTTCCTGCTAAGTTAGTCAGTCAGTTGCTGCCGTATGGCACACCCTTCAATCTTTCTTCCCATCCATATTGGTTATGTTTAACATGCAACGAAAAATAATCATACAGTATGTTTTTGTCTTAATTTCTTAATTCCTATTTAAGTTGTAAATATAAATAGCTAAATCTTACGTTATGTACGTCCGCGATCAAAAAAATATTGGCATCGTCTGGAAAAACGAACTCAGTTACTTTCATCCAAAAAATCACAAGAAAGGTGACACAACATCATCAGTCATTTGCGGCATTATAGCTCACGTACAAGATGAGGAACTATACCACTGGCTTAAGAAACTGAGAAAATAACATTATCTTGCACCTGCTGAAATCACTTGGCGTCTCGTACACAACTACACTGCGTCGAACGTCGATCCCGTACGTATTCCAGTCTGCAACAGCCAAGGGCCACATGTGAGGAAGGGGGGCGGTCGCCCTACCCTAGTTCTTAGAGAAAGGCAAAAATATAGTCTACAAGGGTATTTCTCTTTCGTACATGGTTTAAAAGTCGGTATTACGTACGTTTTTGACAGGGTCGGAACCGGAACTTTTATACGGCTGCTTTCAAGTCGCCGTTCATCTTCCAAAATATTTAAAATACTTCACACCCTCAGGTCTTGGGTCCCCCCCCTCCCCCCCCCCCCCCCCCCCGCCCCTCCGACAAACTATGGTATAAGTTTTTTACAGTACAAGAGATACTTGGAAAGTAAGGTCGGACCGATGGGGAAATGGAAACCAATGTGAAAATCAAAAATTTTTTATTCGTAACAGTTAGCTACACTTTCAAGTTACTTCTCTACATAGTCACCGGTCCGACCTAGACCTGTTTAGCGTTGTACCAATTTTCAAATACCCTCGTCACAGAAGGCCGCAGCCTGTGCTTCCCGCCAATTCTCTACGCTGGACTACAGCTCGTTGTGTGTGCCAAAATGTGGCGTCATAGCCAACGGTGCATGTGAGCAGAGATGAAACTCAGGGGAAGCCGAATTACGGGCTGTATTGCGGATGATCAGACAGTTGCCATCATAAAAGCTGCAGGAGCATCTTCATTGCCCCTGCAAAGTGCGGCAGATAATTGTTATGAAGAAGGAAACCGTAACAGTTGTATTAAGTGGGCTGCATAGCATCAAGCGAAATCTCTCACCAGGCCCTCATGCTTAGGGAGATACAATTTTCTAGGCACCTTTCCGTGTTCACTTTGCGCTTAAAACTGAAAAGAGCAACGCGCTGCGATCTACGGGAATACTAGAGACATTGCCCAACACATCTGTGCAAAGCTTCATCAGATTTTACTGTGATTTCCATTTGGAAGCCGACAGGACCTTACTTTTCGAATAACTCCCGTATCCTTTTTAATGATTCGGTTTCTTTAAGATGATTGCTACAGTTAACAAGGTAAACTAAAATTTTTCCAAAGTCTTGCTAATGCCTTTTCGGATAACGGTCGCGCGTGGTTTGTTTGAAACAGGGAAACGTAGATACTACCCGTCTAAGCTAAGGCGACGGCCCGTTACTACGTTATCGCCTCGTCTTCCACCTGCATTTGTATCGCTACAGCGACAAATCCAGTATTGTAGGATGGAATCTTTCAAGACAGAGCGGCAAGCAATGAGATTATACCACCGAAGTGCCCACCGTGGTGTCAGTATGGTGATGAATGCTTCTATCGAAAAGACGAAAATCTCCTGAAGCGACTGCATAGTACCTCTACGTTGTTGCAGCAATGGAGAGAAATACCATCTCGTGAAGAGTGCATTACTTTTCACTCCCTGGTACTGCATCAGCTGGCAGCTCCTAGTCGTACCTACGTTCCAATCAAAAATTGTTTCTCAACAGTTGTTCTTTTTAAAAGTTGATCAGATCTGCTTTCAGCTAGTATTATTAAAAATCAAATGCGAGTGTCAAAAAATGTAATTCATAAAATATGGTTGGTGTGAGTTTGTATTACGTTTTCCATGATTTTCCACCCTAAATGAAGTCGACCTTCCAGTGACGATAAAGAAACACAAGTACAATGATTGGACAGCTAAAATTATTTGTGTGTGCGTGAATGTGTCGATGAATAAATATTCATTTCCTGACGATTCAGTGTTATACTTCGAATTTACCTCATCACGAATGTAGTCTACCACTATGACTATCATAATTATTATTTTTGTTCCTTTCCGAAAGAGTCATTCGCTGTAGCGATGCGAATGGTTAACGTGAAGTTAGGAAGGAAAAAAGAATGACGACACCTGAATGCAGTGCGGACAGACTGCTATCCTTTTTCAGCTGGATGTTCTGTCGTCGATGCCCGAGGGCTAGCATTCCCATGTGGTATTCAACAGGTTCGTAATATCTTTAAACCTCCTTTTATCGAAAACGCTTGGGAAGCAAATCGTATTAGAACAGCATTTGTTACATCCAAGTACGTACTACAGTCGTGCGAAAGATGAGAAAAATCGGTGATCCGTAGGATGTATATTTGCCTTCTCAGACTGGAAAAGTAGTTTGTTTTGGTCTTCAGCAGCACTATTCTGGCAGTGTGGCATGGACAGGTTTTCTGCTAAAAGATGCCATCGCCGCTGGGGATAGATTACCACCACAGGTCCCATGGAAGCCCAAGTGAATGTCCCTCATAGCATAATACTGCCCCCAAGGGCAGCGCCCATGACGTGGTGCGTGTATCGAAGAGCCGTTCGCCTGGATGACGGGGTACCCGGATAAGACCACAGATGTGGTGTAACGAGAAAGGCGACACGTTTTCACTGACGCACGGTCTAATATTAATGATCCAGTGCCGAAATGCGATCGGGTAATTGACGATGTCACTAGGAAACATGGGAACACATGGGGTTTGTCTGCTGCCAAGTGCCACGTTATGCAATATGTGCTGAACACTGAGCTCCGAAACACATGACCGTGCATCAGCATTGTACCCTGTTGTCAGATTTGCCGAAAATCGGCGCCTGTCCAGCCTTACAGAACAGGCAAGGCAAGCCCCCGACCTCGATACTCTGTGATGAGGCGAGCACGTCCAACACCTTGTCGCATACTCGTGGTTTCACTATCAGTCAAACACTTCCCGTGTATTCTGATGACAGTAGCACGCAAGAAGCCAACCACCTCGCCGTTCCCAAGATACTCGTTACCAGGTGCTGGGCCATAACAATCTGCCCCACATATAAGTCCCAAAAGTCAGTGGACTTTCACATTTTCAGCCTGTATCGTCGCTGGATCCGTTCTCCATTTGTCCTTGCTCAGCTTATGTACTTTACTTATGACTTCAGGTGCCCGCAGTGCCATCAGGCTGAATTCAGTCTCGTGGTGGGAGGTGGTCATAATTTTTGGGCTCACCAGTGTATTTTGCAGGAACTTTTCACTTTCCACGGAATTTCAGAAGTAGGCACCAAACTGTGTTGTGGTATTGTCCAGGGATCGTGGTGCCACAGCAAAGCCGGTAACGCTGAAACCTCCCCTTAGAAAAATTTATGAATTGCTGTGCTGGTAAACCTCTACGTTATTTGATTTTCAGCCAACTGAGCAAAACTGAACATACTCAGACATTTCTCTCTTTATTTATTCCGATCATCAGTAAACTGACATACAATATTTTTAGCGCAACGCAATCTGACTTTCAATAATCCCTACAAAAGAATGGTCGTGACTAACAATAACCTATACCTTTCATGAATCACTTACCTCACAAAAATCTTCGTTACTAGAACTACTGCAATACAGCGAGCGCCAATACTGCCAGTTAAATAAAAGATTCTAACTACTGAAGGCACTAACTACTGATAGGCATAGTTAGCAAATGAAAGATTTTGATAGAGAACAAACAATGTATTTACCTTAATAGCGTTCAAAAGTCATAATATATATATGTCAGTCTTACAAATTCGTTTCTCTGACGTCCAGATCGTCCGCTCTCAAAACTCTGCCATCCCTCTCCCCACATCCACCACTGCTGGCGGCTCACCTCCAACTGCGCAACGCTACGCGCTGTTCACATCCAACTGCACAACATTACAATAACGAACATTCCAACAATGCAAACCAGCCACAGGCTGCACACAGCACAGTCAGTGATTTTCATACTGAGTGCTACGTGACGTTACCAACATAAAAACCTAAACAGCCTACTTACAACGCGAATCGATACCATAGATGTTAATGAAGGCTCTTTGCAATCCGCAACAATCCTGAAGACCACGCTCTCCTCCAGTGCTGCAGCGCCCTCACACTGAGGTCAATATAGCTTTGAGAATCCAAGACACTGGCCAGTTCATGACCTCGTCTGAAAGACTCAGCATATAGTACAGGACAAATGGGATAGGGCATGTTTGTGATGGACTTGTTCATTTAAATGCGGAACATCGAACTGGATAAGAACAGTTGTTCAGTCGTGCGCCAAGTTACACTTTGCTAGTGTACGACAGTTTGGAATTATGCAATACTCCTGTGGCAAAGAAGTGTGTCAAAGTTAAGTAAATGTTTTATTTATTACTGTAATAAAGTGAACCAATATTTCATGTGTTCTAGTTTGATGAGTCTTCTCCCAGAGCAATCAAAGAACCCACAGCTGTGGGTGGACGAATGTAATTTCACCTGATCGCAACAAGTGTGTTTTAAATTCCCATCTCACACTCTGAGGACAGGAGGGACGGAATACGTATCATGTTGGATAGGAACCATTGTCCTGAGGACTACCTTTTCTTGTTAAAAATACAATCAAGGTGTACCATTTTCTAGCATCAACTGGTTGAAAGAGTGATTATAATTTACTACGGCCCTAGTAATTATTACGCCCAGTTATTTAATTTTGTTACATTGCGCACTCTGACGGACAAATAAAATATACGGTATTAGAAGGTTACCTTAAACCGAAGTAATAAGCTGGTTAAGAATGAAGTTATTACTAGATTCGCAGTAAATCGCTATCGCTATTTTACACGGTAAAAACTAGAGAGGAAGTCATTAGGAGAAGATCGGCTGCTATCCGACAAAGCATTTTCGAAATTATTGACTGTAAATAGTACTATGATATGTTAGTTAATATTTTCGATGCCATTATAATGTACGTTCCTTGACTTTGTATATTTTTCCAGCGTTTGCAATTTGATAGTTTAAATTTTCTTGTGGATTCTATGAACCATGAAATTGTAATGTCTAAAAAACTTTTTTCTTGCAAAAATGTTTTGATTGGTTCATAAGTAACTGTGAACTTGAACTTGTCCTTCAGCTCACTTAGTTTGTCAAAGACAAATTGTTCTTTGCTGAAATCTGCTCCTCGCTGCAAACTCGTGGATGCAGCTGTCCTCAGCCTTAGTCTTCATTCTTTACTTAAAATCATCGTAAAAGTCTGTATCCGGCTTCATTTTCGTCTTACTGGACCGATGCTTTACTGTCATTATGTTTATGAAGACACTGTTTTACTGTGCTTTATTTGGGTTATTCTGCGTAGTTTCATACTAGATTTAAGAACTCATCTTCACTCAGACGCATCAGCTAGCTATCTAAATTTTTAATGTGATCGAACAATTCCTTTTATTATTCGTAACTGAATGTTCCCGGTGAAGAAGTCAGTTGTTCGTTAAGATACAATAAAAATGTAATGCTTGTGGGTTGTAAGGCTACCTTGACTACTTGAGAAAGTGGATGTCAACTCAATAATGTTGGTTTCTACTACTCCAGGCTGGTATCGGAGAGAAACGCAAAGCCACAGATGCAATTTTGAAAAGTCGAGTGAATACCGCGATCAGTCAGCCGCGTTATGCTCTATGGTTAACTGAGTGTCGGACTCCGTTTCTGAGATACGGCATCCTGTAGGTTCATCGTCGCACAATAAAAGATGTAATAATATTCTAATTAGTATTTGGACACGTCAATGGCGGACAGCTTCTCGACAACACTTTTGCATTTCTTTCACGAATAGTTGCTAACAAAATTGATAATTACAGCAAATTAATACGATAGGATATATTTGGGTTGCGAAATAAATAAATCTGAAAGGTACGAGGGTAATCCCAAAAGTAAAATGGTTCAAATGGCTCTGAGCACTATGGGACTTAACATCTATGGCCATCAGTCCCCTAGAACTTAGAACTACTTAAACCTAACTAACCTAAGGATATCACACAACACCCAGAATCCCAAAAGTAAGATCTTCTATTTTTTTATAAGTGCATAGACCTGCTTATTTCTACAATGGTTTACTTCAGTTTACAGCTTGAACATTTAGCTATTTTTCGACGTAATCACCAACCTCTTCTTTCACCTCGTCGTCGGAGCTGAATCGCATTCCAGCCAAATGTTCTTTTAACCTAGGGAACAGGTGATAGTCACTGGGCGCCAAGTCAGGACTACAGGGCGGGTGATTATGTTCCACTGAAACTGTTGCAGGAGAGCAACGGTTTGCCGAGCGATGTGTGGGCGAGTGTTGTCATGGAGAATGTGTACGCCCTTGCTCAACATTCCTCTTTTCCGGTTCTGAATTGCCCGTTTGAGTTTTTTCAGAGTCTCATAGTACCAGTCAGCGTCAACTGGGGTCCAGTGGGCATAAAGTCGACCAACAATGCCCCTTTCCGATACCAAAAAAGTTGTCATGGCTTTACCGGCAGACTGCAAACTCTCTACACCACTTACGAAAATTTTTGACATCCATGCACGACTCACCATTCATTTCCGTCAATTGGCGATGGATTTCAATCGGCGCAGTGCCCTTTGTGTTCAAAAATCGAATAACTGCGCGCAACTCGCACTTGGCGGTAACATCCAACGGGAGCTTCACTCTCAACGGCTGCCAAGCCAAGACTGAGCGCCTCAGCGCGGCGTGCGCATGTTTACACACAGCGCGTGAAGCACTCTTCATAACAGTATGACCAACTGCCACAAAGAGTTCTGTACTTATAAAAAAAATAGGAGCCCTTACTTTTGGGATTACCCTCGTATTAATTCAAATATACGTAAATATGCTCATGGTTGTTAACGGGATAGAAGCTTCCACGGCGAAAGCTGAGGAAAAGAAGACAACATGAAACAGATAGGCTGAGCTTTCCTTTACTATCACAGAAAGTCATAGGAGTATTGGCCTATACATTTCATAAGCGTAAAGAGAGAAACATTTCTTGGAGGTCCTACATGTTCTTACTTACAAACAAAACACAACATTCCAAAATTGAGTTCGTGCACCGAAAAACTCAATGGGAGCAGGCAATCCGTTGCCACTGCACCGTTGTTTTATTTCAAAACAGCGTGAGCATTCTTGTTCCGCCATAGCTCACACGGCAGATGGCTCCACTAGCGCTAGAGCTCAGAACCAGTTCATCTCTGCTACAATGCGCTGTCCGATACAAATCGACCAGCTATTATATCACGTCTCTATTCTTGTAGCAGGTAAAAGGGTTGTTCTTCAAACACTTTCTTTCGTTTGAACTATTATCTATCCAGCGATCAGTACACATCGGAGGATATACAAGGGCAGACTGATTGATGGACGTCCTGTGCAGTCAACACTTTACATAGAACAGATCAAATGAATATAAAAGTTGTAGAAAACTAGCGAAGCATTCGCCGGCAACTGTGGTCGCGCGCTTCTAGGGGCTTCAATCTGGAACCGCGCTGCTGCTACGGTCGCAGGTTCGAATCCTGCCTCGGGCATGGATGTGTGTGATGCCCTTAGGTTAATTAAGTTTAAGTAGTTCCAAGTCTAGGGGACTGATGACCTCAGATGTTAAGTCCCGTGGTGCTTAGAGCCATTAGCGAAGCAGTCGCTACCAATTCTTGGCGTGTCGCCTGGTGGGTACTCTTAGGGATCTTCGGTCAACGGTCGTTTTGTGATTTTTCTGACGTTTTGCAAGTAACAGAGAGGAACATTGTCAAAGATTCCGCAGTGTCGGTGATATTTTGACAATGCTAACCTGTAGGGCAGGCGGAACCTCAGGCAGACCACCATCAAACGATCTTCGGCTGCATTTTCAGTTTGCCATACTAGCCGGCCGCTTCGTGTTGATAGCAGCCGCTGCTGGAGCCATTGGCCTGAAGATGGCAGCGGGTACGCGGAGGGCGCCGGCGGCAGCGCGCGTGTTTTGACGCCGACGCCAGTAACTTAGTCTGCTCCGAGCAAAAATGGTTACAATGTGTCAGAGTTTTTTTTGGGTGTCCGCCGAAATGTCAACTCAGCCTGAAGTGCTGCTGGACTTTGATCTGGCGGATTTCTTATTTGTTGACACCGGCACTTTGGCGATGTATGTGTCATTTAGTTTGTCAGCTGACGTTTCGAAACATTCGCCAACGTCATCAGGTAATTTTAGACTGTCACACGGAACACTGGCTGGAAATATACACACTCCTCTTAAAATAGTTATTGTGATACTCAACGGACACACACACACACACACACACACACACACACACACACACACACACACACACACACACACACACGCACTGTTTTCATTCAGTTCACGACACATAAAATAAAATATTTTCCAAAGAAAATTTCCTATTGAGTCTCCACTCGTTTGATATTTCCGGACTCCAACTCTCCATAGAGACCAGTGTTTGTTTCTTCAGACAGAATAACAATTTTTTGATGTACATGTTATATTATTTTGACAGTAGGTTCAAGAGAATTCTGTCTCTTGGGGTGGGGGGGGGGGGGGGGGGGGGAAGTCAGCGCAGTTGAAGAATGCCATGGAACGTTATTCAATTCCGCAAGAAATCCTACACAATATTTATATTAACATTAACGTAATAATAGTTGACCAAGGACCCCACCATAACAGATACACGGTTTGCATAATACAGTATGTGGACACTACAATAACCTGGGAGAGATTAGGGAACGAGACGAGGATTACGGTAATTTTTCCCTCGCTGAATAAAGAATTTCAATGGCACACAAAACTGCGATGATATGTGCAAACTACCATCCGTCACGGAGGATTAGGCGAACAACCCAATTCTCGAAAAGTGATCTAATGTACAAACGTCTTTTATTTCCCCCTCACACCACAATATTTGTATTCGGTTGGTGCATAAGTTCGTAGCGTTTTTCCATAAGTTTAATAAACACAACAGATGCAAATAACAGAAACTTTAGTCATCACTAATATATTTTGCTTCATTATTTACAACAATCTGCCAACGTTGGGATGTGAGTGTGATTTCGAGTCACAGGCTCAAGTAAACTATATCTTGTTTCCGTGTTCCAAATTTGACAATGAACGATTCTAAATTTTTGAGGACTTCTTAATGAGTATGGGTTACCTTCTATCTCAATCTTCTCTTTTAGCTTCTAAAGAAATTCGACTGTATAAAGTGATTGTCAGTTTTCTTAAGAGTATAGGGAAAAATCTCTAGGACTCATATTTTCATTTATCTGTATCACTTACTATCAAATTTAAGAAGTAACTTGAACTGATTACATAAATATGTCTAATCTACTTATAATTCTCTTTGTTAAACATTTGTTGTGGTAAAAGTTGACAGCTTACACTTTCAGTTCTGTGCATACGCATTTTTGTATTCTGTGTAAACATAGGTTCTCGATTTGCTAAATAGAGTACAAACTCCGGACGCCAAATAAATAAAAGCAAACAACAAACAAATTTTCGATTCCGCAACTGTAAAAATCACACGGTTTTGGGGCGAAGAACTCGTCGAGTCATATCCGGAGCACATTTTCATCCCGAAAGCTAGTTCCTTGAAGGTTGTGCGATGGAGAGAGGAAAACGTGAAAATCTGATGGCGCAACATCAGGTGAATAAGATGGATGTGGAATGACTTTCAACCCAATTCGTGTAAAGTGCTTTCTGTCAGTCTAGCAGAATTCGGGCGGGCGTTATCGTGGAATAGGATCATCGCTTCACGCAGCCTTCCTTGTCATTGTTTTGGATTGTGCCTGCAAGACGTCGCAGCTGTTGAAAGTAAATGACAGCAAAGATCGTTACACCACAGAGAAGCAATTCGTACTGGACCACACTGCCTCTGTTGCACCAGATGCATAACATTGTCTTTTGTGGATGCGCGCAAGTCTTTGTACGGGGAGTTGCTGCTATGTTTGGACTCAACCATTCGCTTCTTTTCGTTATTTTTGGCGTAAAGACGCCATTTCTCCTCACCATTAACGATACAGGATAGGAACGGTCGGTGTTGGTCAAGAGCTAATTGATGGCTAGCAAGCAGCGATGCACGTATGACCACCCACAGATTTGCGTGATTTTGGCTTAGAGTATGCGGTACCGGTACACCCGATTTGGAACCCTTCCCATCGCATGCAAATGTCGCACGATAGTGGAATGATGACAGTTCTTCACGTCTGCCAATCATCGTGTACAATGACTTGGATGATCGTGGGTTAATGCGTTTAAACGAACTTCATCAAATCCGAAGGTCTTCCTGAGCGTGGAGAGTTATTGAGGTCAAAACGAGCCTCCTTAAAACAAGAAAACCATTTCCTTGCCATGCTCTGTCCAATGACATTATCCCCATACAAGGCACACATTTTTCTGGCTGCTTTCGCTGGCATCGCGACTCTAATGATCTCAGACAGAAGAATATGTCGGGAGTGTTCCTATTTCTTCACTTGGCACTCCATTTCCTAGCGCCCCAGCTCCACTCGTTGGCTCCAAATGACAAAATGGCAGTTGATTAACTCAAATAGGAACAGTGAATTATAAATAAGAAATGAAAATCGATAAAAAAAACGCATATCAGACGGAATACCAACATGCAAATACAAAACGCCACGAACCTAAGCACCAACCTAATAGAACTGTTCACACCTTCCACTACATCTGCGGTCGTTGGAGTGTTGTGTTGATGTACCACCATATCCTCATTGACTGCTTGACAAATTGTCGGTGCCAGTTGAAATGATTTATTCAATTCAGTCGCAAATCTACAACGGATATCTAACTATCGCACCTATGTTCCTGTCAGCATTTAGAGTTCACGAAAAACCTAAACATACTGACGTTATACATTGAATTGTCATCTTAAACTTCTGCATCCACTTGGTGTAGCTGGGATTCACAGTCATAAAAATTTTTTTGAAGGAAATCATCTTTACGCCAGTGACTGTTATAAGTTTTTATTACACACTGCAATTTCGGTTCAAATGGTGCAAATGGCTCTGAGCACTATGGGACTCAACTTCTGTGGTCATTAGTCCCCTAGAACTTAGAACTAGTTAAACCTAATTAACCTAAAGACATCACACACATCCAAGCCCGAGGCAGGATTCGAACCTGCGACCGTAGCGGTCACGCGGTTCCAGACTGCAGCGCCTAGAACCGCACGGCCACTTCGGCCGGCTGCAATTTCGGCCTTAGGCCATTATCAAGTGCTGATATTATGGCTTTAAGCCATGTCACCGTAATGTAAGCTGACCCATTTGTATGTCGTCGTCAATACTGTTAAATACACTCGTGGCGTTGTCGCTCGGACTGTGTAACAACGTCACGAGTGTGTTTAACAGTATTAACAACGACATACAAATGTGTCAGCTTACATTACTTGACATGACTTTAAGCTACAATAACAGCACGTGACAATGGCCTAAGGCCGAAATTGCAATAGTGTAATAAAAACTTATAACCGTCACTGGCGTAAAGATGATGTCCTTCTGCATCCACATTAGAGAAATATGCTCGTGAGTAGGACTGTTGAAAATTTTAAACATATCGGGAATCCAATATATCGATATTTAAAAGAATATCTATCTGTCCACAATATATCGAATACAGTACCCATGTATCGATAAAGGCCGGCCGCGGTGGTCTAGCGGTTCTATGCTCTCAGTCCGGAACCGCGCGACTACTACGGTCGCAGGTTCGAATCCTCCCTCGGGCATGGATGTGTGTGATGTCTTTAGGTTAGTTAGGTTTAAGAAGTTCTAAGTTCTAGGGGAGTGATGACCACAGCAGTTAAGTCCCATAGTGCTCAGAGCCATTTTTTGAACCATGTATCGATAAATCTAAGGAAGAGACATCGACGTACCGGCCTATAAAAATACGGTTGCAAATTGTAAATATACTGCCGGTTTTAGAACTGTATACTTAAGTATTGATTTATTATTATTCTGCAGATCTACATGATAGCAGCCTGCTTTTCCCACTTGAACAAAAACTGAAAGGAAGACGATGCACGTTCACGATTGGCAATAACCACTTTGCTAACAATGGTAAATGCATGTAAGTGGCACAATAAAAAGGTGTCCGGCCGGCCGAAATGGCCGTGCGGTTAAAGGCGCTGCAGTCCGGAACCGCAAGACCGCTACGGTCGCAGGTTCGAATCCTGCCTTGGGCATGGATGTTTGTGATGTCCTTAGGTTAGTTAGGTTTAACTAGTTCTAAGTTCTAGGGGACTAATGACCTCAGCAGTTGAGTCCCATAGTGCTCAGAGCAATTTTTTTTAAAAAGGTGTCCGATGGGTATATCGTTCCGTTTCGTCACATATCGAACTCAACCGAAACACTTCATGTCGACTTCCCTGTTTTTTCATTTCTGCAAACGCCATCGAACTAGCAGTTTTAGCGTCAAAATTACGTGGTTAAGTTAAACGTTGCAGTTTCCGTTGGCAGCGCCTAGCGCCAATGTCGTTGGCATTTCTTCTCATACGTCTCCGCCCACAGCAAAGAGCAATCTCGTCATTTAGGTTTTTGAACAATGCCGATGCGAAGAAGTAGTGTACTATGTTCTACCACAAATTCAAAAGAACAATTACAAGCATTTACCGAAAATTGCAAAAAGTATAAAATAGCAATATCGACATTCGACACTGCCTTTCGATATCGGTGATTAAAGATCGCCGAATTGTATCGATAGGATTTGGAAAAGTATCCATGTATCAGAGTTTCATCAACAGTCCTATTCGTGAGTACTGGCCACTTTCATATACAATGGCAACTGTGTATGACAGTTTTCAGATTTTTTCTTTTGAATTTTGTTTGTAATTAATGTTGGATTTTTTTTGTATTCTTAGATACACCTGAAATGATTATCTATATTGTAGTCTGTGACAATGGCCTGCTCTACTAAAAGCCATGGGATGTTAAACTACCAAAGCAGTACGTTCAGTTTGTATTGGACAACGTGATTACACGCTATACTGGAATAAACAGTAAGCACAAAATCTTGAATTTTTACTGTTTTTCTTCTTTCACAGGCAAAGATGGAGACATAAATGAGATGAAAATGCAAGTGAGAAAAATTCATAACCAAGAATTACGTTAGGTGATTAGTGTAAAGATTTACGGGAAAACATGGAATCTGTTTTAGAAAATGCGAAGTTATTTCTGAGAAAATTCAGTGACAAACAGTTAAGAACATTATACGACATGATGAAAGTTTAAAGAGATAGAGTATACTGAGATGACAAAAGTCATGGGATGGTGTACACGAGGTATAAAAGAAAGTGCACTGGCGAGGCTGCCATATGTAGTCAAGTGATTCATGTGAAACAGTTTCCGACCTGATTATAGCCGCACGACGGGGAATTACGACACTTTTAACGCGGAATTGTAGTTGGAGCTGGAGGCAGGGACATTCCATTTCGGAAATCGTTTGAGAATTCAAAATTTCGACATCCAAATTTTTAAACGTGTGAAGAGAATACCAAACTTCCAGCGTTACCTCCCACCGCGGACAACGCAGTGATCAACGGCCTTCACCTAATGACCGACAGCAGCGGCATTTACGTAGAGTTGTCAGTACTAACAGACAAGCAACACTGTCTGAAATAACCGCAGAAATCAATGTAGGTTGTCCGACTAACGTATCCGTTAGAACAGTGCGGCGGAACCTGGCGTCATTGGGCTATGGGAAGACGACCGACGCGAGTGCCTTTGCTAATAGCACCACATCGCCTGTAGCGCATCTCCTGAGTTCGTGCTCATATTGGTTGGACCCTAAACGACTGGAAGGACGTGGCCTGGTCAGACGAGTCCCGATTTGAGTTGGTATGAAATGATGGTCTGAGAGTGGCGCAGACCCCACGAAGCCATCGATCCAGGCTGTCAACAAAGCACTGTGCTAGCTAGTGATGGCTCCGTAATGGCGTGGCTATGTTTACATGGAAGGACTGGGTCCTCATATCCATCTGAACCGATCATTGGTTGGAAATGGTTATTTTCGGCTACTTGGAGACCATTTGCTGCCATTCATGGACTTCATGCTTCCAAGCAACGATTGAAGCGAATGATTTAGCTATCCAGATTGCCTGACATGAATCCCATCGAACATTTATGGGACATAATCGAGATGTCAGTTTGTGCACAACATCCTGCACTGACAGTACTTCCGCAGCTATGGTCGGCTATACAGGCAGCGAAGCTCAGTATTTCTGCAGGGGACTTCCAACGACTTGAGTCCATGCCACGTCGAGTTGCTCCACTACGCCGGGAAAAAGGAGGTGCGACATGGTTTTACTAGGTATCTCATGATTTTTTCACCTCTGTGTATGTCTGTGAGTAAACATGAGTTCTTAAATCTAGTGTACAAATATACGGAGCAACTCAAAACAAAAAATCAGTTAAATAAAACAATAAAGAAAGCGTATATACACTATTACTGTGCTTTTATGAATACTCTTGTTGATTTATGGATGAGGACAGCAACAGGCTACAGCAAAGAAAAGTTTGACAGATTCCTTGGGAACCTAGCTGAGTTAACGGACAATTTGAAAGATAATACCAATTAGGATCCAATTAAAACTCCAAAAATTTCAAGGATAAAACCGTTTTCGATCCAACTAAAACTTTTTTGCTGCAGAAAAGACTTTTTTTGCACATTAAAACTTCATGTTCGATACAGCCCTCAAAAATTTAAACGACCAAAATGCAAAGAGGTGGAAAAAATAATAAAATGTCAACGAACGTATGTTCATACGGAATCTAGTTTTGTAATTCTATTAAGGAATGTGTCATAATACTGTTCAGTGTGAGTAATACTGTAATGCAACCTTCAGGAAGTATTATAATCTCGGAAAAACTTACGTGTCCAATAGTAAACGATCTTCTTCTATGTAAACTGAAGGCGTATTAGCAATACTGCCACAGAGCTATTCTCTACGACAGAACAGAGAGTATTAAACTCACTGCAAAGGAAATTCTTCCGAAATGGACATAGAGAAAACTGATATTGACAATCCGTATTATACTATACGTATAAACTGCTCAAAAGAAAGTATTGCGCCATCTGCACATCTGCGGACGTATGTAGGCGTAACACTTGGATGCATATCAGGGGTCTTTTGGATCCAACAACCTTCCATTTTATCAATAAATTGTCTTAAAACTTGTTTATTTTAGCTTCCGTTATGTGTAAGCCTTTGAAATGTAATGATCTTCTTCAGGAAAAACATTATCTGATACTAATAAAAATAATTTTTGTTTATTAGTTTTGCAGTATCACACGTCTAATCCAAGGCAGGGGTCTTTTGTGCCCCTTGGGGAAAAAGTCATTTATAGAATCTTATCTTTACGCTGGATGGTGCGCTATATTGGCAATATTGCTGACAAACAATTAACAGGATGAAATTTTCACTCTGCAGCGGAGTGTGCGGTGGTATGAAACTTGCTGGCAGATTGAACCTGTGTGCCGGACCGAGAATCGAGAACTTGCCTTTCGCGGGCAAGTGCTCTACCAACGGAGCTACCCAAGCACGACTCAGGACCCGATCTCACAGCTTCAATTCTGCCCGCGAAAGGCAAAGTTCCCAAGTTCGAGTCTCGGTCCGGCACATAGTTTTCATCTGCCAGCAAGTTTCAAACAATTAACAATTTGGAAGTTTTAGTAAAAAGTAAGAAGTACCGCAAAAGGTACACCTGGTTGTTATCTTAGAAGGTAAGCATGGGTATCCGCAGAAATTTGTCCATATAGGCTCAAGATCGTAAATCGTGACTTTTTTTATGTAAGTGATCCGCTCAATTTTAAAACGCGTCCTACCTCAAGAACTAATATTGACGGGTTGCATACAAAAATTACGTTATCTCTAACGATTGATAGTTACCGAGTAGTACATTCAAAGTACATTAGTTTAATACCTAAGCGTAAGCCTATTTCAATAGTATATGCAATATTGATGCTTTTGTAATACTAATATGAATATGGCTATCGCCTTTTTGATTCAACACTCTTACAGATACATTACCATATCATTAAAAACAGTGCGTCACACGAGTTACGAAACATAGAAAATATTTGCAGAAAGTTCGTTGATAGTCCAGTCATGTCACTGAAAATTAAAAACCTGGAGTTTAAAGAAATGGAGACTGTGAACGTTTTGGTGAATATCAGCAAACATAACTAACAAAATAAATGACACGTTAATCCTCCTCGAAGTAAGAAACACGGTATAATCTTAACAAGGACGCTTATTCAACTCATGACACTTTGCATACAGAAATTCACAGCTAATTCTGTTTTCTTTTTTTATGTCGATTGCCGTTATCAAAGTCGAACAAAATGAGTTCTGTAAGCTACATTTTTTGGGTTTTCTGGTGAAAATGTAACGAAGGGTGAGTATTCGAATAGAGGAATGTGGGAAGTCTCTCAAATCCATCCTCAAACTAGCCTGTAGAATCGACATTTAACAGCCTAACACTGGACCATGGCAGTTCTTCTCTCTTCAGTTTCTTAAATTATTGGGCATCATGCCACCTGAAGCGCTGCGTTGCACCCCACAGCGTTCGAGAAGCTGCCAGTTCCCGAAGTTGACATTTTTTGGACCTTAAAATTTCATTCTTTCTTTTCCTAGCGTATAAAACGCTATTTTCTTTTTCGACTGACGGCTTCATAGTTAAGTACAGCTATCTATGTCCGGTAGAACAAGAGTTACAATCACTAGTCCGAAAGGAATCTTCTACGTTCACAGACACACATGGGAACCGGGAACGGACGTCGGTCAGGTATATTTTGCCAGGTTTATGCTGTCCTGGAAATGGGGCGTCGGAATCAGCTTACCGATGTCTTGAACTGATACCATCCTGCAACTCGATAAGAGCTGTACGAGGAGTTGACGGGCAAAATATTGGGGACACTACAACAGCATGGCTGTGTAAAGGTTCGCACTTATCTTGACTACAGAACAGCACCGAAACCGCCGTTGCTTTTAGCAATCGACATAATTTCCCGTGAACAGCGTGACAAACAAAAAACCCCAGACACATAATGATTATGGAAGACAAAGAATTTCCCATCACGCTCGGCAATGTTAAATCTACAGTTTACTGGAATCGCGGAAGATCACTGGTGTAAATTAACGAAAATTCTGTTATGACTAAAAAATGAAAACCCATATTTCAGGAGGGGGGAAAGTACCTTGCAGACGCCTAAGAAGGGAAGTGTAGTTCCTTATGCTGCATTATGTCAGGTGAGTATAAGTTTAATTGCGTGAAAATAACTATGCAAGATACTTTTATCCTTTATTCACGGCATGGATTCCATTTTATTTGTTAGAAGCAAAATAACATCATCTGATTCCAGCACAAGTGATAAATTTGAATGAAAGATTCCTGAATTACTTGAAGCTGAAATTCTTTCTGATCAGCAAAATGGCAGTGCTTCAGATATAACTGGTCCTCAGCATATTAATTCTGCCTCTTCTAGTGTCCCACGTATACCAGACTACAGAAGTTCCGATTTCTTTATTGGTCGTGATGGAACTCAGTGGAGTAAATGTTGTCACCATGCGGCAGAAATCGAGTACACAATATCTTGAAAAGTCTACCTAGCTGAACCAGTAACAGGTAGTAGAAATATCACTCTAAGAACACGTGGGGCTGTTTTATTTCGGAAAGAATTTTAGAGGACATCTAGCATTTTAGTAATTTAGAAGGTTAGTGCATGGCTAGTATCGTGAGAAAAGTCGGCAGAAAATTACTTCCGAGGAAGTGGACACATTTTTTGGACCCTGACCAGACAAAAAACGATGTCACTTCTGCTGCATCGAAGACTCTAACAAAAACGTGGGGAGTGGGCAAGTACAGCAACGGATAAATTTTCACATGCAGTTCGTTATTTGAAGAACTGTTGCAGGAAAAGATCACAGCAGCGAGAATTTTGAGACAAAACAACAAGAAAAATGCACTAAAAATGAAGGGTTCCCAGACCAGAGAAGTTTTGTCGTCATCACATGCTTTGGAAAAAGTTTTGATAACTGTGCGCTATGTGCCCAAAAAGAACTGCTCATTTCTCTGCACCACAGTGCCATAGTAGATGAAGGACGTAAAAAGAAGACAGAAATCGTTATATTCAAGAAGAAAACTAAATCAGGAGTTGATTCTCTTGACCAGAACGAATGTGCGTACAAATGCATGAGACAGTCAAGAAGATAGCACTTTGACTTACATGGACAAATGTAATGGGTGTAACACCCGTAAATATTGTTTGTTTATTTCACAGCAACCTCCAAACTACCAGGGAGAGAGATATGATGAAAGGAAAATTTTCGTCAAGATAAGAAATGATATTTCCTCATACGGAGAACAGAGTCAACAATCTGCGCCTCCTAAGAATGTTGCACAAGACATGGCACATTGTGAAGTTACTCGTCTACAGTCGAAGATTATGTGAAATGGAAGATCTCCAGAAACAAGATTTTCTGTGTGCCTACAAAGATTAGACAGAGAAAGTTACCAAAACAAAATAATAACCAAAATAAAGGCAGTCTGTTAGAAGTGCAAGATGTGCTGAAAGTTTCAACTTAGTTCAGACGCGTTCGGTACTGTTCATATTAGCAGAGCGGGCACCCCGTTCCACACTTCGACTGCTGCCACCTGCAGATACATGTTCACGAGGTAGGCACAACGTGGTCATGCATTACCATCTTGAAAGTCGAACCCATCGCCGAAATACTGATAATGGTACTGGTCACTCCTTCAACGGAGGATATTACCCCTACACAATGTTAGAGAGCCTGTATACAGAGAGAGTGGCCATAGGTGAAGTTGCCCATGATTGGTTGATTAGCTTTGGCAGAAAAATGGCGCCAAACGTCTCTCGCGCTTCCTATGTCCGCCGTGCTTTTGAGTTGAATTGAAATTCAGAGGACTTTTGGAAACGATTAAAAGGTATTTGAATTATTGAGATACTTGTTATGCGTTGTGCATGCATGCTCGATTTAGTTATATATCGTTTTTAGTACGTAATTAACGTTTGCGGTCTTAAATACGAGTTGAAATAATGAAGCGTTTTGTGATGAAGTCGGTAGGCCTACATGTTTGAAGTAAACACGTTAGTAATTGTACAGTATTGTTTTTGACATCTGTAATTCGTTCTGTAGACGTTCGTAAACGATGCCAGGTTGTGCTGCATTTGGTTGTTCCAATAGAGGCGAAGGTGGATTTCGCATATCAGCATTTCCACGTAATGAAGAAAGACCAATGTAGGTAATAAGAAATTTAAATTTCCGTGTGCTGATTTGACTACTATTGGAATCCGAGAACTGTAGACACAGAAGTCGAGTGCCGAATGCTGACGCCTGTTTTGACAACTAAATTTTTGGTTATGTGTAGTAAATGTAAATGTGAAAATAACGCTACTATCTCGTTGAGTATTTTTGTTCATTACTGAGCAGGAAAACTACGCTCTTAAGAAGCTTTTGAGGTTAGTTGAAGTTCCTGGATTCGGCTGTTAATTGCAAGACTCACTTTACGATAAAATACGGCGGAGAACTGCGGACTGCAAGTATACTTAATTCGGCCTGCGTGCGACCCGCGGTGGTGGTGGTGGTGGTGGTGGTGGTGGTGGTGGTGGTTAGTGTTTAACGTCCCGTCGACAACGAGGTCATTAGAGACGGAGCGCAAGCTCGGGTTAGGGAAGGATTGGGAAGGAAATCGGCCGTGCCCTTTCAAAGGAACCATCCCGGCATTTTCCTGAAACGATTTAGGGAAATCATCAGGATGGCCGGAGACGGGATTGAACCGTCGTCCTCCCGAATGCGAGTCCAGTGTGCTAACCACTGCGCCACCTCGCTCGGTGCGACCCGCGGTCTACAGTTTCACGATGAGTGGTCTACACTGTAGGCACGTATCTTTCCCACATGTGTACGTGACGAAACCACAATCTTTGAGATTACCTGTGAAAGAGCCACGGTGGAGGCTTTCAGAGGCGGCCACGTAATCGGAAGGAAGCCAGAAGGGCAGGGCGTTTGCCGGTCGCTGCGTCCCGTCCGTTGGTGACCAATCCCGGCGGACCGCGTGACTCAGAGACTGCACGCAGCCCACGTGTCCGCCCATTAGAGCGACACGGGCGAGCTTTTATCTCCGAAATGGAAAGCCGCGCCTCGGCTGAGGCAACTCCAGCGTGCCTCACCTGCTTCACGAACGACGCGTCAGCTCGGTCGTTCTCATTAGTCACTGCACGTCAGCGTCCAACATACTGACAGTTTGTTGTTGCAGCTTCATTCAGAACAACATTACATCCAGTGTTGGTGGTATTTTGCAATGGGTAGGGCTTTTCATTTACGGCTGGGTTTTTAAGACGTATAGCAGGCATAGAATGAAAATGTCTCAGGTGGTAGATCTGAAATGTGCGAATTCATATAAGGTGAAGAAGCTCATATGTAAATTAAAAAATATTCCGAGCCATCAGAGAGTGCCATTTTACAGCTTACTCATTTTAATATTTCATTCCCGCGACTGGAGTCTTCTGTGGGAGTATCCTTCATGAGTTCTCGAACTGCAGTAGCTTCTACAAAGGACGTTCAAAAATTTTTGGTCATCTCTAATTTTTTTTATTTTTTGCGGGAGGAGAATGAAATTTTTTATGAACATACTTGGAACATTTAGCTATACATTGAGCCTACTCAGTGTATCTTCCATCAACTGTGATGCATCCGGCCCAACGTTCTTTCCATGATGTAAATGCACTTTAATAAAATTCTGCGAATTGACTTTTACACCATCGCTTGACACAGGAAATAAGGTGTTCCTCACTATCTAATGCTTTACTGCTCAGGCGGTCCTTCAGACGACCAAGAACATAAAAATCAGACGGAGCCAAGTCCCGATGTAGGGAGGATGAGGAACAATTTTCCATCCCATTTTCCTGATTTCCATAGGGGCTGTATGGGGTTTGGCATTGTCATGGTGTAGTCTGATGAGCTGACCCTGAAGCTGCGATATGTGGGTCTTGATGGCACGTCGCAGCTTGTCCCGTGACAAACAGCAATGGTCCCAGTTAACTGTGGAGCCAGGTTCCAAAAAGTCAATGAAAACGACACCGCACTGATCCCAGAAGAAGGAGGCCATCACCTTTCGGCCCGCTGTTCGTGAAAGTCTTGGTTCCTTCTTCCGAGAGGAACCCGGATGACGCCACTCCATGAATTGGGGTTTGCTCTCAGGTTCGGACAAAAACAACCATGTTTCATCCTAGGTAATGACGCCGTCAAAGTACTGTTTCCACTCTTCACTAAAAGTCTTCATGAGACCCTCGCAAACATTCTTCCTCGTCGTTTTCATTTTTCTTGTCAATAAACTAGGCACCCAACGTGCACAGATTTGTCTGTACCCTAGTGACTGTACCAGTGATACCACACTACCCAATGACAAACAAGTCATTTCAGCAAGCTGTCGTGTCGTCACACATCTGTCATTTTGGATGATTTGATCAATGGTCTCCTTATTCACATCACTCACTAACCTCGGTGGTCTGGTGCATCGTGGATTGTCCAGTAGAGAGAAATCACCTTCTATAAACCTCTGCAACCACCGCTGAATACTGCTGCGATCCACTGTGTCCTCTCCATAAACACGGAGAAACTTCATGTGAGCCGGCCGAAGTGGCCGTGCGGTTAAAGGCGCTGCAGTCTGGAACCGCAGGACCGCTACGGTCGCAGGTTCGAATCCTGCCTCGGGCATGGATGTTTGTGATGTCCTTGGGTTAGTTAGGTTTAACTAGTTCTAAGTTCTAAGGGACTAATGACCTCAGCAGTTGAGTCCCATAGTGCTCAGAGCCATTTGAGCCATTTGAAACTTCATGTGAATCGATGTGGCAGTGTCATCGCCGGTCTTGAAGAGGAACTGCATCACCGACTGCTGTCGCAACCTGACATCTACTTCACGGTCCATTATGGCTCATATGTAAACAAAAGAGAATACTTTTAAATACCAAGTTATAGTTAAATGTTCCAAGTTGTTCACAAAAAATTTCATTCTCCTCCTGCAAAAAATAAAAAAATTAGAGACGACAGTGCAAAACTTTTTTGAACGCCCTTTATATGATGCGAAATTCCCTTGGTTTTGTGTCGTGAAGGGCACTTCATATACCACTGTTACTTTACTTCTTTCCAACTCCAGTCGCGAATGGTGAGCGGGAAGAACGACTGCTGGTTAGCGTCCATACTAGTTTGAGTTTCTCCAGATTTACCTTTAGATCTTTTCTTGTGCTATACACTGTTGATCCAAAACATTATAAATTCAAAACATTGTAACCACCCACTTAATACCATGTTGCTACAGCCATTCTGCATAGGATGGATTCGATATCTCCTTGGTATGTTTCCGGGGATACAATGTAACCTATATTATAGGAGCAGATATCTACACCCTATTCACAAAATTTCCTTAAATTGCAATCAGGTGGATTGTGGGCTCGGAGCTACCGCCGGATATAGTCCCATATGTCTTCTGGCGCATACAGATCAGACGAATTTGGTTGCCAAGAAATCAGCGTGAGTTCACTGTAATGCAACTCAACCTATTGGTGTTCCGAGTACTGCAGTGTGGGTTGTACACATCGCAGGTCGCTGAAACATAGCAGGTGTGTGTTCATTAATCGGTGTGCTCGTGGAGTATTCTAAAAAAGTAGTAGTCCCACTTCCTCCCACCAGGCGAAAATATGGCTCTGTAAGCAGTCAGAACGCGATGCGTGTGCAGGAAAAGAGGAGGAACTACCAAACATATGATAAGAGCGGTTCTGGTGCGTTTATTAGGATATGGTCACAAATTACAAAATGTATTCAGTATGGTCTCCCAACTCGGCAACAGTGCATGGTCGACAGCTACTCGCAGCATTTCCGGTGTAACCAGAGTGGTATGTTGTATGCTGTCCTTCATATCAGGAAGAGAGAAGTCACTTGGCTTTTAATCGGGGGGTATGGACAGTCACACATCTTGACATTTCCTGGAGATGATGCGATATCTGGTGAAGGTTTCTCTAAGGAAATCTTTCACCTTGCAAGCGGCATGTCGAGTCCCCCCATGTTGCAAGAAAATAGTGGTATAGACACATAGTTCTTGCAAATCTGGAATCATGTGTTGCACAAAGAGGTCCTTACAGCGCGCAGATGTCACTGTACACCTAACAGGCCCACAAGGTCTCATCTCCTCGAAGAAAAGTGGACCGAGAATGAAGGAGCTCCTGGAACCACACCACACAATCAAATCAGCTGAGTGCAGAGGATATTACTGCACAAAGTGTGACGGAGTTGAGCCCCATATATGACAATTCTGTGCATTCACAGCACTGTGTAGAGTAAAATATGCTTTCTACTCCCAGAGAATATTCCCCAGCCACATGTCATCCATTTCCATGCATGCCAAAGGACATCTATCAATGGCTTCATTTGGTGCACATAGTCAATGTTGTAAGGATACCAGTGTAAAATGCGTCGCAAAATCTTTTAAACTGTTGACCAGGAGTGAGAAAATTCCTGCGACACAGCTCGAGCATTGGCTGCACAATTTGAGGTATGTGCTGCACGGTCAGGTATAGCTACAGCAACTTCATCAACTGCCGTGGGAATGGGTCCCCTCCTTCTCCCGGCTGTACCACCTAGTTCACCTGTCTCTTCAAATTTCTTGATCGTATTCTTTTCCCCCATTTATTGACATCTGGCTTCTTCACTGCTGTTTCTTTTCTGTCGGCCATGTTCTCGCAATGCAGTGCTGCTGCCGTTCTGATAAGACTTTATCGGCAGTGCACAGTCTTCCGTCTCAGTAGTCATTGCCTTTCGTATGCAAAACTTCAACCTTCTTAATTCCTTACACCGACAGTCACATCACAAAAGAAACCAAATGCATCGCCAAGCGCCAAAAAGTATACTGATGTCAAAACAGAACGCCATATTTTCGTCTGGTGGGAGAAAGCGGAACTATTGTTTCTTCAGCACACTGCATGAGCGCACTGATTAATGAACATACGTACAACCTTTCAGCGTCCTGCGACACGTACAACCCGCACTGCAGCACTAAGAACACCGTCAGTTTAATTATAACCAACCGGTATTATTCTACTGCAAGATGCCACCGCCACTGGGGAAGACAACAAGCATGAAGGGATACAGATGGTTCGCAATAATGTTCACGTAGTCCACGTCTGCCATGGTGCCTTCGGTTACAGCCATAGCCTCACAGACGCCCAGGTCAACTTCTCCCATAGCATAATACAGCCCTCACCGAAATACATATGGTGAGTGGTGCATGTTTCGTGTAGCCGTTCGCCTGGGTGACGTTTCCGGACACGACCATCGATCTGGTATAACAAGAAACGTGATTCGTGCGACCGGACGACCCGTTTACAGTGATCCACGGTCCAGTATCCATGATTAATTACAATCGTAACTGACGATTTCATTGGGTCACCAAGGGAACATGCAGATGTCGTCTGCTGCGGAGCCCCACATTCAACAGTGTGATGAAACTTGACCTCATCGGCATTGTACTCTCCTGTGAGATCTGCCACGGACCACTGCCTTTCTCGAGCCTCTGTTTTCCGCTTGTTCTAATGAGATGTGCACGCCCAACACCTTGTCGCCTACTCGTGGTTTACTTGCCGTAAATGCTCTTGACAGTTGCACGTGAACAGCCGATCACCTTCGTCGTTTCCGAGATGCTCCTTCCCAGGCGAAGGGAAACAGCTATCTGATTTTTCTCGAAGCTACTTACGTCAGTGCATTTTCCGCTTGCGGTCCATATCGTCGCCTCATTGATTCCCCATTCGTCTCTGCATCACTTATACACACTCTAAGACAAAACAAAAAAACAAAAACAAAATTAAGAAAAAAGAAAACACAACGATGGAATTATCCAAACGGTATGGAAATCGGCAGAAGTAATGTGCATGTACAGGCAAACAAATTACTACAGTTTCAGAAAAACTGGATGATTTAATGAAGGAGTCAATAACGCATTGGTCCGCCTCTGGCTCTGGCAGTATTTCAACTTGGCATTGATTGATAATTGTTGAATGTCCCTCTGAGGGATACAGTGCCAAATTCTGTCCAATTGGTGCGTTAGAACGGCAAAATCCGAAGCTCGTTGGACGGCCCTGCCCATAATACTCCAGACTTTCTAAAGTGGTGAGAGATCCGACGACCTTGTTAGCCAAGGCAGCGTTTGGTATGCATGAAGACAAGCAGTAGAAAGTCTCGCCGTGTGCGGGCGGACATTGTCTTGCTGAAACATAAACCCAGGATGGCTTGCCGTAAAGAGCAACAAAACGGGGTCTGGATTATCGTCGACGTACCGCTGTGCTGCAAGGATGCCGCGGATGGTAACCAAAGGGGTCTTGATACGGAATCAAATGGCTCCCAGACCATCACTCCTGATTGTGGGGCCATATGGAGGGCGACAGTCAGGATGGTACCCCACCGCTGTCCGGGGCGTCTCCAGACACTTCCTCGGCGAGAAATTTCATTGACTGGAGTAGCATTGTCTTCAGGGATGACCCCTACTTCGGATGAGCCCCAACGATCAGGAAAGGCGTGAGTGGAGCGACACCGGACAGCGGTGGGATGCCAGTCTGATTTCCGACCGCCATACGGCCCGCCAACCAGGAGTGATGGTGTGAGGTGGCATTTCATTTCGTATCAGGAGCCCTTTGGTTGTCATCCGCGACACCCTACAGCACAGCGGTACATCGACGATATTTTGTGCCCTATTTCCATGCCCTTCATGGCAAGCCAACCTGGGCAAGATAAAGCCCGCACGCACACGGCGAGAGTTTCTACTGTTTGTCTGCGTGGTTGCCAAACCCTACGTCGCCAACAAAGTCGCCGGATGTCTCCCTAGTTGAGACTGGGGTGCAGGGCTCTTTAAGCAGCTCGGAGTTTGACGATCTGACTCGCTAATTGGACAGAATATGGCACTAAATCACTCAGGAGAACATTCAACAACTCCTTCACATAATGCCAAGCCAAACAACTGCATGTATAAGGGCCACAGTTGGATCAACGCCTTATTTAGTTGCTCAGTTTGTGAAGCTCTTTCTCTTGAATAAATAATCCAATTTTTCTGTAATTCTAATCACTTTTCCGTCTGTACAGGTACATCACATCTACCGACTTCCTTCTCATTCGGATAGTTCCTTCGTGATGTGTCGTTTTTGTCTTAGAGTGCAGTTCGATTACTTTTCTTGGCACGTGACATGGTGCAACAGGCGGTATTCAGTGACGCGGTGGGCAGAGGCCATAATGTTTTGGCTCGTCCGTAAGCAGAATGTACGAGTAAGCAATGTATTGGTTGACTCTTCCACGAATGGACGCTTTCAGTCTGTCACTGAAGTTGGTTGAGCATCCGCGTGGCTATTGCGGTTATTAAAGGAGTCCAAAATTAAACGGGATGCACTTTTTTGCATCTTCTCTACTTTCTCCATCCATCCTAACTGTGGAGCAATATTCAAGTATCGGTCGAAGGAGCGTTTTGTAACCTATCTCCTTCGTCGACAGACTGCTTTTTCTGAGGATATTACAAGTGAATCTCATTCTGGCACCTGCCTTGCACAGTTATTTTGTTGGAGCCGTTCCACTTTAAATCCTTCCATACGCCTACGACTAGATATTTCATATATGTGTCTGTCTCAAGTGATTTTCCGACAGTCGTGCAATCAAATAACAACGGGTCTTTCTGCCAATGTGTGTGGGACACGATAAATTTAAGTTGAGTAGCAGTCGTTTAGTAAAGAAACGCCGCACAGACGTAATAGTTTTAAGCGTCATCCCAATAAAGAGGAGTAAAAATGGAACTATGAATAATTGCAGTGTATTTTCCACTAAAACAAACTTTAAGTTTTTCCTTAATTTGTTGTGTAAGGTGTGTTCTGCCACTAAGCAGCACTTCCAGAGGGAAGTGCAGGGTTTGAATCGTATTAACGACAATAAAGCACTGGATGTATCTTTCGTAATGATTGCTATGTGTATTTCTGTATCAAAATTGTGGTCTACATGTGACTGAACTTCATATCAATGTGACCACATCAGGTGTTTTGTGGTGTATTTGTTTCACTCATATTTTGTATAGCTGTATGACACTGGTTATAATTACTGATAATTTACTCACTTTTTATCCTTTGTACTGTTTTTAGCACTGATGATGACTATTCTAGGAAATCGATCTGCTATAAATTCAGATTGTTCGAAACTTACAGCTGGCCTTCCTTCCTGAACAATAAAACTTTTCATCATGGATTGCATCAATGAATTATATTGTTAATTTACAGTTCACCCTTACATAATGCGAGTCATCTCGAGTAATTCCGTAACAGTCCCAAACACGGTTCCAGGACAAATATTCCACTGCAAGAAAACGCGTTTGACCGCTGTAGAGAAGAATATTCTAGGCTGACGACGTAACTCCCTTTATGCCTTATGGCTTGCGTACTCGGAAGTTAGAAAGCAGTCTCCTAAAGTGGCTTTTATCAGATCACCTGAAATGTGATAATCACACTGCAGGAGATCCGGCTTCCACTGCTGATTCATTCGAATTGTGTGGAACTGTCTAGTGACATCTTCATGATAAGGCACTCCTAAGCATTTCGAAACAGGTGAGTGATACAATTCAGGTATTTAGCCGGTAAACACTTGTCCCACAGATCAGATACGGTGACATATACAAAGAAATGAAGAAATGTTTTCGTGAAGCCGGTTTTGGGACGATAGCGGGCAAGCACTACTGGGCACAGATATGCTTCCATTAGATAACCAGAAAGAATTCTTATGAGAGAAGATAGTCATTGTCTCCCAGAAGATTGAATCTCTGAAGGATTACGAAGATTAAATTATAAATACATCATCAGTAAATAACACATTAATTGCAACTGAGTCGATTTAGTTTGGCGTCCTTTGTTACTGAGCTATTGACTTCAACTTAATCGAGAGAATACGAAAGATCTAGGAAAATAGCAAGAAAAGTAAAAAAAATTCCTCAACAATGATAATAATAATAATAATATTAATATTAATAATAATAATAATAATAATAATAATAATAACAACAACAACAAAAATAATACTGTGTGACCGTATAGTATCGTTGTATAAAATAGTATGGACGCGCCACTTACAAAGTGTTTACAGGCTGCAGATAACGAAGCATGGAAGCAAATTTTCGTCTTTATTCAATACCAATGCAACGTAACTATTATTTCCTGATTCATATCTTAATCATCTCGAGTCTCCCTCCCTCTCCATCCCTCCCTCCCTCCCCCCCGCCCAACTCGCCCCCCTTCTCTCTCTCTTTCTCCCTCTCGCACACACACGCACAAAAAACTGACACCTATCCAGAGACACTACACGTAATTTCACCCACGCAATTACTATTGTTCTTTGCCAGTTTGACTTAAGTAGCTTTCTTAGTTCCAGTCTGCCTGAAACAAAAACAGAAGCAACAGCAGACGCATTCTTTGTGTAAAAGTCATGGTAAAACACATAGCTTGTATTTTTGAACAATGTGTCATTGTGAATAATTTATATGATCAAATATGGTTCAGATGGCTCTAAGCACTATGGGACTTAACATCTGAGGTCATCAGTCCCCTAGACTTAGAACTACTTACACCTAACTAATCTAAGGACATCACACACACCCATGCCTGAGGCAGGATTCGATCCTACGTCCGTAGTAGAAATTTATATAATCAGCAGCTGTATAATCACCGCTGAATACTAACAAAGTTTACAATTATTTTTTACATATCCGTAATGTTTTATGTTGTTTATATTGGAGTCAATGCAATGAAGATTATTTTAGGCCTATATCGCATATTTTATGTGATATAGCACTTTGATGTTCTGTACAGCGCTCAATGAAAACCATTCCTACTCTTAGAATAATTGTGAACTTGTATAATGCTTAAAATTCCCTATACGATCTGAGGTAACAGACACTCTGATTTATGTACAAGTCTGTAGGACTCAGAACTTTGAATTCTTGAAAACTGTTTGTTCATGATTTCCTCACGGTAACCTCATTCATTGTTCTTATTGTTTGTTTTTGAATTTGAAATGATTGTTTTGTATAACTTGTTTTTCCGCAGTAAATTAAATTTCAGAAAATTGAGAAAAAAAAAATTTCGGAGCCCAACTTGCTACTACGAAATACTGATCGAAGCTTCAGGAAGGGGACATCTCGTCGAACATCAAACGCTGAGGCTGAAAGTTGTGATCGATTATGGGAGTGGTTTCCTTCACTTTAGAAAACTTCGTTGGTGGCTGTACTCTGCATAATCCAAACTTTGAATTTGCACTGTTGTTCGAAACGTATACTTTTTAAAGTCCCCCAAGTTACTGAATGGGTAAGCTGGTTCAGGAAGTGGAAGCTGGCAAAGCCGTATCACCTCCAGCGACGCCACAAAGACTAGTAAAGTACTATGGTGGTGAAGCTTCGTTCACCGTACGGAAGCGAACAACTGTAAAAATACATAACAGGAAGCTTTGCGCTTATAGTTCTGTAGGAGGCTCTTGGAAATTTAATTGTTCAAAAATGTGTGTGAGATCTTATGGGACTTAACTGCTAAGGTAATCAGTCCCTAAGCTTACACACTGCTTAACCTAAATTATCCTTAGGACAAACACACACACCAATGCGCGAGGGAGGACTCGAACCTCCGCCGGGACCAGCCGCACAGTCCATCACTAGCGCCCTAGACCGCTCGGCTAATCCCGCGCGAAATTTAATTGGCAGGGATATTATGAAACAGTGTTGTACTGAATGCAGCAGGTGAAAAACTAAATATATATTGCCAGTGATACTAGGATTTCGAAGGGGATGATGATGATCTTGCCATTGGAGGGATGGCTACAACGGCTCTCACAGCAGATGGAGTCTCAAGATTGTGCTTAGCGCTTAGCTTAGAGTTACTTACGTTCTTTTCTTTGGAAGTAAGCAGCGAACAGTTTGTGTGTGCGTGGAATGGTTTTTCGTATTTGCCAAAAGTAATTTGTGTGTTTGAGGTCGCAGTGTATTTGGACGCAGCTATCCGATCCCCTATCGTCTGGCTGTGTGACTCAGAAACCATTAAAGACTCCGCTGTCCGTCCGTACACATTCCACATCAGTCGTCCACCCCTTCCACCCTCGGTATACTTTAACAACGGCAGCACGCGAACAGTTTAAAAACTTAGCCGTTTCGTAAATGTTTCCACTCTTGGACCGAAAGCCAGTGGTCATGCCCTTTTGGCCGTCAGATGAATCGCTCCGCTTCCGCATGATAACGACTGCACTGTGTCCCGCATCCCCCTAACCTCCCTCCTCCCCCCAACCCCGACACACATTATATACCCTCCACTGCTAGTGTAACAGTCTGCTGTCTGTGAGTGGTTATTCCACGACGACGACGAACATACGCGGTGGTCACATTAACGAGACTAGGCCTTTGTCGAAGAGAGATACGGGCGCGTACAGAGAAACATAGTCATGTTCCCCTCGCTCAATATGCGTACGTTTCTTCTTCTTCTTCTCCTCCTTATTTTAGCGGGGTCGGAATACTAATTACTGGATTTGGAGCAATGTTAGTGGTAGACGGTGGCCGGATGCTCTTCCTGTCTCCACCCCCACCCACCTCCACCACCAGCGGCGCCGATTTTGTGTACCCTAACTGCCTGCGTCTAATATAAACCCATTTGAACGTTTCCGAATCGTCTGAAGTGGGATGGGATGCCAGCGCGGTATTCACTTACTAGGATGTGGGAGACCGCCTAAAAACCACATCCACAGTGGCTGGCAATCTGCAGATTCGATTCAGTCCGGGTCCGACTCACCTCCTCAAATCCCAAGCGGGGTGTACTAACGCACCTGGCTATCCGCACGGGTCGCGCAATACGCGATTGTAATAGGACAGTAAAATCGATAAGTTTGTGACGAAGTATCCTCCGCCACGCGCTGTACGACAGAACAAGGCGGCGCAGTGGTTAGCACACTGGACTCGCTTTCGGGAGGATGACGGTTCCATTTCCCATCCAGATTTAGGTTTTCCGTGATATCCCTAAATCGCTCCAGGCCAATGTCGGGATGGTTCCGTTTGAAAGGGCACGTCCAATTTCCTTCCACATCCTTGAAACTAATCAAACTTGCCTCCTTCTTTAATGACGTCCTTGTCTACAAACATCAAACACTAACCTTCCATATTTTCCTTGCCCTGTGCAGTGATTTGCGGAGTACGTATATTGGCGTGGAAAAAAATCTTTCACAATTAGCAGCAATGTTGTGCCACAATTAACTGCTTCCGCTGCCAAGAGTATTCTGGAGATATCTTTTTTTGACAAACTACAGCAGGTTACGCTAGGACCTACTATAATTCTTTCCAGTCAGTAATTTACTGTGTATTTTCTTTTGTAGTAGTATAGTTTGTGTTTCCGCTCTCCCATTCCGTTTGCGTATGCGCTTTGTGTTTTTGCATGCTTGTGTGTAGGCGTGTCTATCTGTGTATATGCGAGCACGCGTGTGTCCGTTTTTTATGTTATATTAGAGACTTTCTCCATAACTTTGACACTGCCGTAATAGAACTTTTTTCTGGAGACTGAGAAGAACAGCAGCACTACTAAATTTAATTGACTATCTTTCCCTTCAGAAGTCGCCTCTTTATTTAGTGCAGTATTTTCGTATTATGAATTAAGGATCTCTCTTCGGAACGCTCATACAGGACAATCAAGCAATAATGTTCTCTCATAAGAACTAAGAAAACTTCTTAATTGTTTTCGAGTGTGCTATTAATCTCTCGGCACTATTACCCATTGTGTAGAGTTGCATCAGGTGCTGTGTGTACACAGGGGTTATCGAGATGAGTTATCACCCATTGTAAGTAGTCCACCGGTCTCAGCTGTCGATTGCTCACGAGACAGAACGCAACCGCCTATAGAAATCACATTCTAAATCATCATGACGTGTACGTTAGTGCGACTCGCTGCAGAGTGAAGTGTGCTACAAAAATGACTGTTAAATCCCCTGAAATAAGTATTTGTTTTCTCTTTTTATAAGTTGTGTGAACTATCTTTGGTATTACAGAAGCGTATCGTGCAGCAGAGAGACCTATTGTTCGTTCTGCATTGCATGGTTTGCGCTAATGGAAGTGAACACAAGCGAACCAGCATTCGCAGTTAATTCGCCAGTGTTCACTACCATTCGTTCACTTGGATCTGTGAACAAGCGTTTACACTAGAGGTAACTAAAGGGAACACCAGATAACGGACACGGCTTATGAATTCTGCGTTGTTGTTTACTGGAGCCAGTAATCAGCACACAGGACACAACTCTACTACAGCTGTAAAACTACAATAGGCTACCGAAGACAATCATAAATAATCGTAGATTGCGGTAGTTTTCATAGTAGTCTTGGTCACTTCACATGGTAACCGTGTTACCTGTACTTTGGTGTGTTGCACACCCATCGGCCGTTACCTCATTTCGATCGCCGTGTTTGCGTAAGTGATCAATGTCTTATTAGATTCTCCTGGAACCCGGAAGCGGTGAACCGTCTAGATAATGAGTGAGGATATCTAAAGGGCCACATAAACTATGGAGCACTTTTGTTCTAATTATTTAACCTCCTGTCTGTTAATAAAATTACAATAATTATAGCAAAATTGCAATTGTCAGTACTGAATCCAAGTGTTATTCGAGAACTGTTTATTTGTAACTTCAAACAGAGGGATGCTGTAGTAATAATAATAATAATATTGAAAAGATAGTAGAGATTTATTATATAGAACTATAACATTCAATTTACTAAAAAAAGAATAAAATGAAAAATAAACGCGAAGCAAAAATATATCAACCAGCGCTTCAGTACTTCGTCGAGCTTATATAACAACATAAACAACTTTTGCATTTATCAGTACAAACAGGAAACTCTTGTCTCCGATCATGATGAAGCAAATTCTGTTCAGTACAAAATAACAACAATAATTATATAGATTATTTTATATTTGTGCATATAAACTGTACTTTTATCAGAAGTAAATGCTTTATTTACATAACAGCACAGAAGAGCAATTAATTTTTATTACTTATAAAATGCAGTTAATATTTGGTAAGGCTATAAAAGACACAACGGACTAACACCGAACGAGGTGTGGTTCTAATTACACTGGTGATCAAAAGTATCCAGACACGTGGCTGTAAATGACTTACAAGTTCGTGGCGCCCTCCATCGGTAATGCTCCAATTCAATATGATGTTGCCCCACCCTTAGTCTTGATGACAGCTTCCATTCTCGCAGACATACGTTCAATTAGGAGCTGGAAGGTTTCTTGGGGAATGGCAGCCCATTCTTCACGGAGTGCTGCACTGAGGAGAGGCATCGATGTCGGTCGGTGCGGCCCGGCACGAAGTCGGCGTTCCAAAGCATCCCAACGGTGTTATGTAGCAATCAGGTCAGGACTCTGCGCAGGCATGTCCATTACAGGGATGTTATTGTCGTGTAACCACTCCGCCAGAGGCCGTGCATTATGAACAGGTGTTGAAAGATGCAATCGCCATCCCTGCATTGCTCTTCAACTGTGGGAAGCAAGAAGGTGCTTAAAACATCAATGTAGCCCTTTGCTGTGATGTGCGTCGCAAAGTAACAAGGGGTGCAAGCCCCCACCATGAAAAACACGACCACACCATAGCACCACCGCCTCCGAATTTTACTGTTAGCATTACACACGCTGGTAGATAACGCTTACAGGGCATTTGCCATACCCACACCCTGCCATCGGATCGTCATCTTTTATACCGTGATTCGCCACTCCACACAACGTTTTTTCACACTTAAATCGTTACGCTCCTTACATCAAGCGAGGCGTCGTTTGACATTTACCGGCGTGTTGCGTGGCTTATGAGCAACCGCTCGACCATGAAATACAAGATTTATCACCTCCCGACTAACCGTCACAGTACTTGCAGTGGATTCTGACGCAGTTTGGAATTCCTGTGTGGTGGTCTGGATAGACGTCTGCCTATTACACATTACGACCCTCTTCCACTGTCGGTGGTCTCTGTCAGTGAGCAGACGAGGTCGGCCTGTACGCTTTTGTGCTGTACGTGTCCCATCACGTTTCCGCTTCACTATCGCATCGGAAGCAGTGGACATAGGAATGTTTAGGAGTGTGGAAATCTCGCCTACAAACTTATGACACAAGTGATACCCAGTCACCTGACCACGTCCGAAGTCCGTGAGTTACGCGCAGCGCCCCATTCTGCTTTCTCACGATGTCTAATGACTACTGAGATCGCTGATATAGAGTACATGGAAGTAGGTGGCAGCACAATGCACCTAATTTGAAAGACATATGTTTTTGGGGTAGTCCGGATACTTTTGATCACATAGAGTATGTGGCAAACAAACAAATTTCAAAGAGAAGTCGTCGACTTCCACTTTCTCTCTCCCACATTAAAAAAAAAAAGGTTCAAATGGCTCTGAGCACTATGGGAATTAACATCTGTGGTCATCAGTCCCCTAGAACTTAGAACTACTTAAACCTAACCAACCTAAGGACATCACACACATCCATGCCCGAGGCAGGATTCGAACCTGCGACCGTAGTAGTCGCGCGGTTCCGGACTGAACGCCTAGAACCGCTAGACCACCGCGGCCGGCCTTTTTTTTTTTTTTTTTTTTTTTGGCAAAATTTATTGCTCACACATTCATTTATGTTTCTTTCCCTACCAGTGCCACCAATACCACCGATAATCCTCCCATTGACGACGTCATTTATGTACTGTACCAAAACCATCGAACCGTAGTTTTGGAACAGCGCATCTCTAAGCACGACATATTAGTATCTGAATTTGTACGTACGACTGAAATTAATGGATGTAGTGCACTTTAACACTGAATTGCTGCTCCAGCTTTCCTTGGTATCAATGCAAAACTTAGCACATATGTCGGTAGACGCTTTTCAATGGCACCGTATTGCGACTGAAGAGGGAATTTGAAAGTA
This sequence comes from Schistocerca americana, assembly GCF_021461395.2. NCBI lineage: Eukaryota > Metazoa > Arthropoda > Insecta > Orthoptera > Acrididae > Schistocerca > Schistocerca americana. Next base: position 566,301,042 of record NC_060119.1, on the reverse strand, counting down.
GAATGCAAATTACCGACGACAAGCATTAATCTGAACAAACCCTAGCGTTTACACTCTCGGTAATAGCAACTGGAGACATTTGCGTTACTGATTGTTTCCAATTACAGTAGCTGCTATATCCCAGACAGTTTTTAATATCTGCAGGGATAAACGTGAAGAACTTCATGAATGTTGTTAAAGCAAGATAACACCAATAAAATATGATTAATGAATTGTGAAACAAAGTAAAATCGTATGGCTGGGAGCCCCTCAACATGGATGTTGAGTCGCCTGTTCGTAAGTTCTTTCTACTGAAACCACTTTGGCTACTGCACTGAGCGTTCAGTCTGTATAGGTTCTGTGTCTTCCTTTGACGAGAAGCTTGGACATTGCCCTCGAAGGAGCCGGATAATCACATGCGTGAACGTCTTGGGATTCGCCATCCGGTCCATCACTGCGATGAGGAATGCATGATTGACAGTCAAACGCCTTGTTAAAGACGAAGGAGATTAAAAGGCCTGGAGTCGGGACTATGTTGCCACAGCGACCAAATCTCAACATTCACTGATGGCAGCCTAGACGTCATTATCGCCGCCTAGGGATGTTTGTTCATGGGAAACGATTTGTCGTAATACATGTTTCAGTCGCAGAGCTAGAAGTCGTGTGAAAATCTAGAAACCTTCTTCAGGTTTCGGGACTGGCACGAGAAAGCCTTCCATGAGCGTTGGTGGCGGGAATGCCGTGCCGGACGGAAGTTCCCAGTACGTGTCTCTCCATTGTAGCAACAGAAAATCTGGGAAAGTTAAGCAAAACTCGATTGGTAAACCATCTGGGCCAAAAGACCAATTCAGTGATCTTTTGGCCGCAGTGCCAAGGACATCATCTGTGGTTCATCAGTTAGGTCTAAAGTTGACATTAAGGCCTGTCAGCGTGAACGAAAATTTTGAACGATATGATGCATACAAGGTTCTTCAACGTTAATCTTGTCTTGGCCGCACATTCGTATAACGCCTCCTTACAGACTGCACTTGGTGAAGGTTAAAATTTTTGTCTTGATGCGTTGAGATTCATTTTAACGGTCCGAGGACGGAGGATTGTTCATGAGGTCGTTTAAAGCGCCATAGCAGAAATCTGTTGTTTCGTGGTCCCACCTGACTTTGGCTCTGCAGTATTGTGTCCAGGTACGACAGATGCTCGATTTGGTCCATAGTGTGCAGCAGTGCAGGGTGGTGTCGTAACGAATGATGGAATTAACACACGTATACAACGTGCCTATCACCTGTTGAGGACATTCAGGGTCTAGCAGTAGAGCGACGTTGAGCTCCCAAGTCCTGCACTGCGTCATATATATATTGTCTACGTAGGCTGATGGTGCAGATGTCGATGTAATGATCGCAAAAGGCACAGAGCCAACATTCTGCATCGAGAAGATCGGGTTTTCGAGCATCATCGATATGCACTGAACAGTCAAAAAACTGGAACACCTACCTAACACCGTGTAGGGCCCCGCGAGCGCGCGGGAGTGTTGTAACACGACGTGGCAAGGACTCGACTAACATCTGAAGTAGTGCTGAAGGGAACTGAGACCTTGAATCCCGCAGGGCTGTCTATAAATCCGTAAGAGTACGAGGGAATGGAGATTTCTTCTGAACAGCGCGTTGCAAAACGTCCCAGATACGCTCAATAATGTTCAGGTCTGCGGAGTTTGGTGGCAAGCGGAAGTGTTTAAACTCAGAAGAGTGTTCCTGGCACCACTCTGTAGCAATTCTGGACGTGTGGGGTGTCGCATTGTCCTGCCGGATTTGCCCAAATCCGTCGGAATGGACAACGGACATGAACTGATGCAGGTGATCAGAAAGGATGCTCCATTACGTGACACCTGTCAGAGTCGTATCTAGACTCCTACTGCACACGCCCCACACCATTACAGAGCCTCCACCAGTTTGGACAGTCCTCTGCTGACATGCAAGGTCTATGGATTCATGATGTTGTCTCCATACCCTTACACGTCCATCTGCTCGATACAATTGGAAACGATACTCGTCCGACCAAGCAACATGTTTCCAGTCATCAACAGTCAAATGTCGGCGTTGACGGGCAAAGGTGAGGCGTAAAGCTTTATGTCGCGCAGTCATCAAGGGTGTGTGATTGGCTCTTCGGCTCCAAAAGCCCATATCGATGATGTTTCGTTGAATGGTTCGCACGCTGACACTTGTTGATGGCTCAGTATTGAAATCTGCGGAAGTTTGCGGAAGGGTTGCACTTCTGTCACGTTGAACGATTCTCTTCAGTCGTCGTTGATCCCGTTCTTGCTGGATCTTTCCCGACCGCAGCTATGTCGGAGATTTGATGTTTTATCGGATTCCTAATTTTCATGGCACGCTCGTGAAATGATCGTACAGGAAATTCCCACTTCATCGCTACGTCGGAACGCTGTGTCCCATCGCCCGTGTGCCGACTGTAACGCCACTTTGAAACTCACTTAAATCTTGATAACCTGCCATTGTATCAGCAATAACCGATCTAACAGCTGCGCCGGACACTCTTTGTCTTATATGGGCATTGCCGACCGCAGCGCCGTATTCTGCCCGTTAACTCAGCTCTGTATTTGAATACACATGTCTGCACCAGTTTCTTTGGCGCTTCATTGTATATTCCATCGAGTCGCCTGGAGTAGTGATTCGTGATGTGTGTATGCCCCACTCTCAAAGTATCGACAAGACGAAGGCGACGGATGAGGAAGTGAAGTTCGAGAGATGTGGTGAAATAATCATCCTGTGGTGCAGTTCTTCTTGTTGTCTCCGTGCTTGCTAAGAAAATGGGATGAGAAGTTCCACCTTATGCAAGACACCTTTTTTCTTTTGTTTCACCCATACATGTTTCAGTACTTTTGTGCTATCATCAGTGGGTTCTACTTTTATTTTTAACTGTAAATTTGTTGTTAACATATTAACATTTTCGTCGTTTACAACATTATGTAAAAGTTGCATTTATAACTTAATTGGCGAAAAGTAACATACCTTACATTATATTATTGTCCTCTTGTTTCGGTAGCTGTTATGCTACACAATATACAACATGTCATCTGCAAACAGCAAAACGTAATTTATTTTCTATTTGTTATGTATTTACGAACGGAAATAAGACTGTATCACGTTTTCTTTCTGTAACTTACAGTTTTGAAGTTGTGGTACGTTTTCCTGTTTTGTTGGCGAAGTAAATAGGCTTACTTCTTTGCCTGTGTTCGTGTGGTAATGCAGTTTTTCGATTACTCAAAACATAGGCGGAGTTTTCGCTGCCATTACGTGTTGTTGTGGCTGTGTGGCGTTCATTTGTTTCGTAGCGTGCTCTGCTGGCTGAGGCGCGCGAGTTTGAATTGTATTTGGTGTTAGTTGTGTGTGGTTTATGTGGGTTTGCCTGTGTGTGATGAGTACTGGGGCAGAGAGAGAGTGTATATGTGTGTGTGTGTGTGTGTGTGTGTGTGTGTGTGTGTGTGTGTGAGAGAGAGAGAGAGAGAGAGAGAGAGAGAGAGAGAGAGAGAGAGAGAGAGACTGAAAGAAGGAAAGAAAAGAGAGAGGATTTGTGTGTGTGTGTTTTTCTTGTGTAGTTCTTCTATTGTGGCGAAGAGAGTTTTGTTGCACAGTGATGTGTATTCATTGAGTACTTTCTTTCCTTGGGCTATTGATTTTTGGATGTGGTAGTTTTCTTCTATAGTTAATTTTTGGTATATGCTGCTGATAGTTTTTAGGATGTGAAGGTCAGTTTCAATGTTTGTTGGGTGGTGGTTGTGTGCTACCAGGTGGTCTGCAAATGTTGAGTGTGTGCTATTGCTTTTCAGTGCTCTGAGGTGTTCATTATATCTGGTTCTGAAGGTCCTGCATGTTTGGCCCACATATACAGATTGACAGCAGTTGCAAGTAAGTTGGTAGATGCCAGACTGGCTGTATTTGTGTGTTGGTGGTAATTCTTCCAAGTCTGCTCTGTATTGTGTTGTTGGTTCTGTATGCTATGTGGAGTCCCTGTTTCTTTAGTATATTACCCACCCTGTGTGTGACTTTGTTGTTGTAAGTCATTATGTGCCATTTGTTGCTTACAGTGTGTCGATTTGTTGTGTGATGAGTTGTGTTTGTATGTGTGTGTGTTTCATGGTTATGTGCTGTTTGTTTTTGTATTTTGTGGTTTATTTTGTCTACTCTCTTTGCATCATATCCATTCTCCTGTGCAATTTGTTTTGTTGTGTTCAGTTATTGCGTGTAGTCATGCTTATTCATGGGTATTTTGTTCAGCCTGTGAAGTAAATATCTGAAGCTGGCTTCTTTGTGGGTTATGGGGTGATTGGATTGGTTATGAATAATGGTGCTGGTGAGTGTGGTTTTTCTGTAGATTGTGAATTCATGTTTGTTGTTTCTCTTGTGTATAGTGAGATCTAAGAAATTAAGTTTTTCATCTGTTTGTGTTTCTATGGTGAATTGTATTTGTGGGTGGATGGAGTTTATGTTATCATGAAGTTCTTTTATGCGGGACAGTGGTTCATCTATTAAGCAAATTATGTCATCTACGTATCTGTACCAATATATTATTTTGTACTGTTTTGGTATTACTATTTGTTTTTCTATCTGGTTGAGGAAAATGTGGTGAAATGTGGTTATTGGTCTGTACGCTCGAGACCACGGTACGGTAAGGTGATCGTATCTGTCGAGAAATAGAGGCGTGATATCTTCTGCGTACATCTGGGAGCAATCCCTCCGTTTATCTGTATCCCGATGGGGCATACAGATTTACGATTCTGATTCCCTCAACTGTTAGGGCCACCCTTCGCGCCGAGGGGAGATATATGACTTCGGAATCTGCATTCCCTTCTTGGTGGAGGATGGCTGCACCTTTGGTTCCATATCCGCCAGGATGGCGTACGTCTCGTATCCATAAGACCTGGAACAAGTTGCTGTCTTCAGCTTTTGTAGTAGGGCGATGTCGATGGTTCAAATGGTTCAAATGGCTCTGAGCACTATGGGCTCAACTGCTGAGGTCATTAGTCCCCTAGAACTTAGAACTAGTTAAACCTAACTAACCTAAGGACATCACAAACATCCATACCCGAGGCAGGATTCGAACCTGCGACCGTAGCGGTCTTGCGGTTCCAGACTGCAGCGCCTTTAACCGCACGGCCACTTCGGCCGGCCGATGTCGATGTTTGCTGCTCTTAGCGCGTTATGAAGCAGTTGAAGTTTAACTTGGAAGCTGACATTACTGGTGTTGATGATAGCTATTGGGTACGCCTGGTGGGGGATACGTGCTGCCGTGATGTCGATATGCTCACAGCTGGTGAAGGCTGTCGTGGAGGATTGTGGAAGTCCATAGTGGTCGCAGGAATCATTGTAGGAACTTTCCCCATTTTAGTGTTGGTCTAACAAAGGAACATATTTCATTTCTGAATCAGATGGAAGTCCATATTGGTCGTAGGAACATTTTAGTGTTGGTCTAACGGAGGAACAGATCTCTTTTCCGCATCAGGTGGAAGTGGCAAATTGCCGTCATCCGCCCACGAAAACGGTGCGTTAGTTTCAACATTGATGAGAGGTGGCGGTGCTGGTCGAGTCAGCTCAATCGCTTCGACGACGACGGGCGTGCTACGTTCCGTGGCTTCCGGGCGCAATTGTTCCTCACAATCTCTGTTGGACGGTTCACCGTCTTGTGGAGGACGGGTCTCTGTGGCAGCGGAGAAAGATTTTCGTGTATTCCGTTAGATGCCATGTCTTGGGGCGTTTCTTGTTGCGTTTAGGAGACTTTTGCTTCCGGCAACGTGTATCGGTGTCTGACAAAGGAAGAGATTCGTGTCGTTCCGGTACAAAACCCACGGCTGCTGTGATGTGGTCTTCAATCTCCATAAGGCTCTCGCGGATATCCTTGTGCACTTCGAGCGTTGGTGTGCCCAGTTGCAAATAATATTCGCGGACGGGACTGCCAGTGGAAAGGTGCTGCGTCGTCTCCAGGTGTATCGGTCCTGCAAGACGCTCATGAACTGCATATTGTGAGGATTGGACTTACGGTGTTAATTCAAAGGTGATTGGGAAGCAGTTGTGGCTCAGTCGGTGTTCGTATCACCGTGCAGTAATTGTGTGATGCGGTGTTGCTGGCATTCATTATGCACGTGGCCTTCTTTGCCACACCTGGTACATGTTCAAGATTGCCAGTCGTAAATCACCACGGCTCGGCGGCCGCCCCTGGAAATTTGCGATGGGAAGTGCTGTTTGAGACCTATAGGACTTGGCTCACACCTGTAAGCACCGGATACGTCGTAAATTGTACCCATGTTTCGGCTACATGTCTACGGACTTTCCCTAACTGGCTTAGAGCCGCGATGACTTCGTCTCCATGCACATAAATATGGAAAGGCCAAGTCCTACGTGATGCACATCCACAGGCCCGACGTTGCTATCGGAGTGTCGAAATTTTAGTCCATGTCGCGTCTGTTGGATAATGTCGTTGCCGGCAGCGTCGGAAGTCAAATTCAAATGCCTCTAAGCACTATGGGACTTAACGTCTGAGGTCATCAGTCCTCTAGACTTAGAGCTACTTAAACCTGATTAACCTAAGGACATCACACACAGCCATGCCCAAGGCAGGATTCGAGCCTGCCACCGTACCAGCAGTGCGGTTCCGGAACGAAACGTCTAGAACCGCTCAGCCACAGCGGCCGGCTGCCGAGAACTGTCATGAAGAAGCAATTGCATGACAGTTATTTTACGTGGACGTGCATGAAATCAGGCGAAATCTCTCGGTTCGTACCTGTACTTGGCGGGATTAAATATTTTCTAATCGTCATAACAACTTAACATAAACGGCGCTGCTAATGATCGATATCTGTATGAGAATGAGATCGTCACATGGGATCTTCACATCTCCATGGAAGTAAACAGACTGTGACTTGGAAGTAAACAAAAGCTGGGCGCACACAGCGATGTGAACGGCAGAGCCCGGTCCGCAGTGCTGCCTTGCCAAAGGCAAACTGCCTCCCGACTGGCTGCCTCGGCTAACCGAGCACGTCTGCCGTCCGACCGAAATCTCCATATGCCTCACGCTACAGCGTAGCGCCTCCTATCCATTAATCCACTTGCTTGTAGCCTAGTTGTGTTCCTGCAAGGGATCGGAAACTTTTGTGCATTCGCACTGAAATATTGTAACGGAGCTACACTGACGAAAAAACAATCGCAGTGACAAGAAGGAGTTGTGCGACGTAAAGGGAAACTGGCGGGCATGTTTCTAGATCTGTCACGTGATGCCTATTCACATTCCGCACCAGTCACGTAAGAGTCGCGCTAGTAGCGCCACTATGAGGATGCAAATCAGGTTTGCTTTAAATACACGGTGCAACAGTCGTGAGCGCAAGTTGTCTTGGTGATTGGACTTGGTGAGTTCATGTCAGTCAAGAATACCATTAAGGCGACAAAGGCATAATTATCAACACCTCACTGAGTTTGAACGAGTTCGTGTAGTAGGGCTACAAGTAGATGCCTTCTGCAGTAGTACAGAAAGAAGTAGCGGGAATGTAGCCACTGTCCATGACTACCGGCAGCGGTGATCAAGAGAATATACAGTCGCTAGAAGACCGGGCTCCGGACGGCCATTTGACACTACTGAGAGAGAGGGCCGTCGTGTTAGGCGTGCGGTCCCGGTACATAGTACTGCATCTGCAGGAACAGTATAGCTTAATGGCTCAAAACATCTGCAGGGAGTTTCAACGACTTGTTGAGTCCATGCCAAGTCGAGCTGCTTCACTAATCCGGGAAAAAAGAGATCCACCAAGATATTGGGACGTATCCCATGACTTTTGTCACCTCAGTGTATTACCAAATGTTTCAATGCATGTAGTTAGGAAAAAGTAAGTGTCAGAGAATGCAGATATCTCCTGGAAAGAGTTGACTACATGGTGTTACAAAAAGGTACGGCCAAACTTTCAGGAAACATTCCTCACACACAAATAAAGAAAAGATGTTATGTGGACATGTGTCCGGAAACGCTTAATTTCCATCTTAGAGCTCATTTTAGTTTCTTCCACCTACGCTCAATGGAGCACGTTATCATGATTTCATATGGGATACTCTACCTGTGCTGCTAGAACATGTGCCTTTACAAGTACGACACAACATGTGATTCATGCACGATGGAGCTCCTGCACATTTCAGTCGAAGTGCTCGTACGCTTCTCAACAACAGATTCGGTGACCGATGGATTGGTAGAGGCGGACCAATTCCATGGCCTCCGCGTTCTCCTGACCTCAACCCTCTTGACTTTCATTTATGGGGGCATTTGAAAGCTCTTGTCTAGGCAAACCCGGTACCAAATGTAGAAACTCTTCGTGCTCGTATTGTGGACGGCTGTGATACAATAGGCCATTCTCCAGGGCTGCATCAGCGCATCAGGGATTCCATGCGACGGAGGGTGGATGCATGTATCCTCGCTAACGGCGGACGTTTTGAACATTTCCTGTAACAAAGTGTTTGAAGTCACGCTGGTACGTTCTGTTGCTGTGTGTTACTATTCCATGATTAATGTGATTTGAAGTGAAGTAATAAAATAATCTCTAACATGGAAAGTAAGCGTTTCCGGACACATGTCCACATAACATATTTTCCTTCTTTGTGTGTAAGGAATGTTTCCTGAAAGTTTGGCCGTACCTTTTTGTAACACCCTGTATAAATGTGACAATGAATGTCTCTCAACAGAAGATAACTGCCGAGTTTTCAGGAAGATAATTCGCAGGTCTGAATACTTGCAGGAACATAATCACAAGAGATATTATAAAATGTGAAGCAGGGAAGTTTTCACTAGTGTTGGAGTCACCTAATGAAGTAGTGCGATGTTGTGCTGATCTGGTAAGTCCTTGTTTCTGCGTATGTTGCTGACAGTGACGTAAAGTTTACAACCAACAACAGGTAAATGCGAGAAAATTCAGAAAGTGAGTCACACGTTATTGTGGTAGGCCATGTAACGTTTATTGAATGCTACACTACGCTCCAAAGTGAGACAGATCCATAACACTATTTTTAAATGTTATGGGCTGATAGCGACATTGCGTTTGGTCCATATACCATAAGAATTTCACGATCAAACTATGGGAAATTGAGGCACCTCTCTCACAAGAATCGCATTGTCCCGCATACCCGCATACTTCAACTTTGGCGTACGGTTCCATTTGGCGCACCATTTCAGTCGCACGCCGTGATACGCCTGTTATCCCTACCACAGCTGTACTGCGTTTTCAGGTAGCTTCTGACATGCCCTCTCTTCTGACAACGTGCAACTCTTGTCATGCAAATGCCTTAGCGTGGGAAGTTACCACGTAATTATTACTTGCGTAAAAATGGGATTGAAATGTAGACGACAGGAACCTCCAGGTAGGCGAAATCTCTGTGCTCCAAGACCAGGGTTCTCAGTGCAGGTAGTATGGAGATCACTGGTGTTCAAATGTTCAAATATGTGTGAATACCTAAGGGACCAAACTGCTCAGGTCATCGGTCCCTACCCCTACACACTAGTTAAACTAAGTTATGATAAGAACAACACACACACCCATGCCCGAGGGAGGACTCGAAACTCCGGCGGGAGTGGCCGCGCAATCACGGATATGGCGCCTCAAACCGCGCGGCATTCCGCGCGGCGATCACTGGTGTATTGTTATGTAGCTAGTATTTGGTAGAAACGCCATGTATCCTTATGGAGGCTACAGTTTTCATAACTATCACAATAAAATTTGTAATGGATTGTGTTTGTCTTCCACCTTAGCATGTACCACTTCATTAGCAATACGACCATTCCTTCATCGAACGTGCTCTTCTTGGTTTTCGTTCTCGCTTCCCGCACCCGGGTTCCCGAGTTCGATTCCCGGCGGGGTCAGGGATTTTCTCTGCCTCGTGATGACTGGGTGTTGTGTGATGTCCTTAGGTTAGTTAGGTTTAAGTATTTCTAAGTTCTAGGGGACTGATGACCATAGCTGTTAAGTCCCATAGTGCTCAGAGCCATTTGAACCATTTTTTTTCTTCTTAGTTTTCTTTTTTCATTAAGTGAACAAATATTGTGAACTATCTGTTTGAAGCATGTAGTGGCGGGGGATAGTAATTGAGTTTCCGGTACACTTGTCGTTATTTTAATTACAAAAAATATGGTTGAAATGGCTTTGAGCACTATGGAACTTAGCATCTGAGGTCATCAGTCCCCTAGACTTATAACTACTTAATCCTAACTAACCTAAAGACAGCACACACATCAATGCCCGAGGCAGGGTTCGAACCTGCGACCGTTGCAGCAGCGGGGTCCCGGACTGAAGCGCCTAGAACCGCTCGGCCACAACGGCCGGCTTTTTAGTTACAGAATGGACCGAATAACTTAACCAGAAAGCATGTAAGATGATATTTGGTTTCTGGGCCGCTCAACTGCTCCGTCATTAGCGCTCGTGCAAAGTCCCAATTTTTACGCTGTCCAATCTAGCCACTGTCACGAATGATGATTATGATGATGATGATGATGATGAAATTGTGAGGAAAACACAAACACCCAGTCCCCGAGCAGAGAAAATACCCAACCCGGCCGGGAATCGAACCCCGGACCCCGCGATCCAGAGGCAGCAACGCTAGCCACTTTTTTTTTAACCGCATTTTGTCCTACATAGTTCGTTGTATTTGTTCGGGGTGGACGTCCCATGACACCCGTTCAGGTTTTTCGTTGATCCGTTCACTCAGTTCCTTTATTACAGAGGATAGCTAACCCTCTGACCGAACACGCTGAGCTACCGTGCCGGCGCCACTAGACCACGAGCTGCTGACGAAAGCATATACGAAAATAGTCGCATAGGCCGCTCATCATCTCACAAAGTAGCTCATCGATCGATCAAAAAAATGGGTCAAATGGTTCTGAGCACTATGGGACTTAACATCAATGGTCATCAGTCCCCTAGAACTTAGATCTACTTAAACCTAACTAACCTAAGGACAGCACACAACACCCAGCCATCACGAGGCAGAGTAAATCCCTGACCCCGCCGGGAATCGAACCCGGGAACCCGTGCGTGGGAAGCGAGAACGCTACCACACGACCAATCGATCGATCGCCGGCAGGCTTCAAAAATGTGAGTGAAATCTTGTGGGACTTAACTGCGTAAGTCATCAGTCCCTAAGCTTGCACACTACTTATCCTAAATTATCCTAAGGACAAACACACACACCCATGCCCGAGGGAGGACTCGAACCTCCACCGGGACCAGCCGCACAGTCCACGACTGCAGTGCCCTAGAACGCTCGGCTTATCCCACGCGGCGCCAGCAGGCTTCATTAGATGATCTACTGCCTTGCTTTAATACGTGCTTACGGTATCAGTTCGCCTCGCAGACAGTTCTGCATGATGTTCGTTATGAGCATAATGGCACACTGACGTCAAGGTATTTGTTGGATGAATTTGAAGTCTTGCCATCCAAACAACAAACTAAAAACAAAGTTATGAAGTACATTCGCAACCTGCGAACACGATATTATGTCATTTGTATGATTCACTGTAGACACATGAAAGTTTCTGCTGGAACTCGGTTTCCCGCTTATCGCAAGCAGTCGTCTTAACCACCTGGGCAATCCGTGCACACATCGAGTCCCGATCCAGACTTCCACGTCCCATTGTGTCTACGTCCTTACAGTTCCCGCATAGAGTTCGTGTGATTCCCGCGTAGAAAGAGGAATGTTTATCCCATCAGTTTGCCTTGCTTTGGCATGAAATTCACTTAGTGCATTGTCTGTATTTCACAATGTCTGGGTATTTCGATGCAAATGTTCTTTAGACAAGCATGTGACAGACAGGAGGTCCCGGGATGGTGTCAATCTTGTGGACCATCCCGCTCCGTATGGCACTTTGCGTAAATTACACTCACGCCAGTGCGGTGTGTGTGGTAACACACTGAGCCGACGCTGAAAGAACATGACCAGGATGCACATTACCAACCTGGGTCGTATGTGGAGGCATTATTGCCACGCGTGCTGTGGTGATAGGTGTCCCCGTTGCCTGAAGAGAATTTGCATCGAACCGTACTGTAAGACATGGACGCTGCACTAACTAAAAGCAAAATGATGTTTGCCTCCAGTTCCTGACGGCGTTTGCATAACAGTTCGTGGCTTCGCGCAAGTGTGCAGTAAATCCCGGTTAACACAAAGTGGACATAAGCAAAAATGGTTCAAATGGCTCTGAGCACTATGGGACTGAACTACTGTGGTCATCAGTCCCCTAGAACTTAGAACTACTTAAACCTAACTAACCTAAGGACATCACACACATCCATGCCCGAGGCAGGATTCGAACCTGCGACCGTAGCAGTCGCGCGGTTCCGGACTGCGCGCCTAGAACCGCTAGACCACCGCGGCCGGCGGAAAGCAAACGAACATCAGCTAACTACAGCTCTCTCTAGTGTAAACGGTACGCGTGCGCACGCAAACGGCATTCGGTCGCGTTCGCTAGCGTTCGCCAGTCTCCCTATCGTTATTCCATCTTTTCGAAAACCATCAACAGATGTTCGCGTCCTCTCCACTTCCTCGGTACCCATAGCTTTAGAGTGTTATGTTCTGCACTTTTATATTATATATGGATGATGTTTGTTCTTTCGGAAATGCATGTGCGAAAAAACAAATACAATCTTTATATAATACACTCCTGGAAATGGAAAAAAGAACACATTGACACCGGTGTGTCAGACCCACCATACTTGCTCCGGACACTGCGAGAGGGCTGTACAAGCAATGATCACACGCACGGCACAGCGGACACACCAGGAACCGCGGTGTTGGCCGTCGAATGGCGCTAGCTGTGCAGCATTTGTGCACCGCCGCCGTCAGTGTCAGCCAGTTTGCCATGGCATACGGAGCTCCATCGCAGTCTTTAACACTGGTAGCATGCCGCGACAGCGTGGACGTGAACCGTATGTGCAGTTGACGGACTTTGAGCGAGGGCATATAGTGGGCATGCGGGAGGCCGGGTGGACGTACCGCCGAATTGCTCAACACGTGGGGCGTGAGGTCTCCACAGTACATCGATGTTGTCGCCAGTGGTCGGCGGAAGGTGCACGTGCCCGTCGACCTGGGACCGGACCGCAGCGACGCACGGATGCACGCCAAGACCGTAGGATCCTACGCAGTGCCGTAGGGGACCGCACCGCCACTTCCCAGCAAATTAGGGACACTGTTGCTCCTGGGGTATCGGCGAGGACCATTCGCAACCGTCTCCATGAAGCTGGGCTACGGTCCCGCACACCGTTAGGCCGTCTTCCGCTCACGCCCCAACATCGTGCAGCCCGCCTCCAGTGGGGTCGCGACAGGCGTGAATGGAGGGACGAATGGAGATGTGTCGTTTTCAGCGATGAGAGTCGCTTCTGCCTTGGTGCCAATGATGGTCGTATGCGTGTTTGGTGCCGTGCAGGTGAGCGCCACAATCAGGACTGCATACGACCGAGGCACACAGGGCCAACACCCGGCATCCTGGTGTGGGGAGCGATCTCCTACACTGGCCGTACACCACTGGTGATCGTCGAGGGGACACTGAATAGTGCACGGTACATCCAAACCGTCATCGAACCCATCGTTCTACCATTCCTAGACCGGCAAGGGAACTTGCTGTTCCAACAGGACAATGCACGTCCGCATGTATCCCGTGCCACCCAACGTGCTCTAGAAGGTGTAAGTCAACTACCCTGGCCAGCAAGATCTCCGGATCTGTCCCCCATTGAGCATGTTTGGGACTGGATGAAGCGTCGTCTCACGCGGTCTGCACGTCCAGCACGAACGCTGGTCCAACTGAGGCACCAGGTGGAAATGGCATGGCAAGCCGTTCCACAGGACTACATCCAGCATCTCTACGATCGTCTCCATGGGAGAATAGCAGCCTGCATTGCTGTGAAAGGTGGATATACACTGTACTAGTGCCGACATTGTGCATGCTCTGTTGCCTGTGTCAATGTGCTTGTGGTTCTGTCAGTGTGATCATGTGATGTATCTGACCCCAGGAATGTGTCAATAAAGTTTCCCCTTCCTGTGACAATGAATTCACGGTGTTCCTATTTCAATTTCCAGGAGTGTATATACTGACTGAAAAAGTCCCAACACCAAAAAGTAATTAATGTGGGGTAATGAAATTTCGGGAATTCTTTTATCTAGGTAACATATTTAAGTGACTAACATTGCAGCATCACAGGTTTATGTAAGCGCGAGATAAGCCATTGCAGGTGTGAAATGCTGGTACATTAATAACCGGTGCAACCGACAGAATGACGAATGCCACCACGCAAACGTGCATGCAATGTCTCGTAGAGGTGTCGGATATCAGTTTGTGGGATCGAGTTCCATGCCTGTCGCAGTTGGTCGGTAAACAGACGGACCATTACTGCTGTTCGAAGATAAGGCTAGAGTTGTCCGATGATGATACATACCCGGCTGGAGAGGGATCTGGTGAAGCCAAGGTAATATGTCGACATTTTGTAGCTCATATTGGGTTACAACAGCTGTATGTGGGCGAGCGTTATATGTTGGAAAACAACCCCTGGAATACTGTTCACGAATGGCAGCACAGTAGGTCGAATCACCAGATTGACGTAAAAATTTGCAGCCAGGGTGCTCCTCCTGTCATCGAAATCACACCCCAGACCATAATAACACGTGTAGCTCCAGTGTGTGTAGAATGCAGACAGAATGGTTGCAGGCCCTCAACTGGCCCCCTCCTAATCAACACACGGCCATCATTCGTACCGATACAGACCAAGCTTTCATCAGAAAACGCAACAGACCTCCACTTTGCCCTCCAATGAGCTCTCTCTTGACACCACTAAAGTACAAATGGCGGCAATTTGGGTCAGTGGAATGTACGCTACAGATAGTTTGGTCCGGAGCTGTCCTAGCAGTAACGATTTGTAACAGTTCATTCTGTCACTGTGGTGCCAACTGCTGCTCAGCTCCCTGCATGGGATTCATGTCGGGCGATGTTGTTCCCCAAACCATTCGCTCGAATTGTTCAGATTGTTCGTCATATCAACTGTGAACGATTGTGGCCCCGTGATATGGCGCATTTCATCCTTATAAATTCTATCGTTGTTTGGCAGCAAATGGTCACCAGATAGTCGAACATAATCATTTCCAGTCAATGAACGGTTCAGTTGAACCAAAGGACCCTGTCAAATGTTCAATGGTGTGTGAGATCTTACGGGACTTAACTGCTAAGGTCATCAGTCCCTAAGCTTACACACTACTTAACCTAAATTATCCTAAGGACAAACACAAACACCCATGCCCGAGGGAGGACTCGAACCTCCACCGGGACCAGCCGCACAGTCCGTGACTGCAGCGCCACAGACCGTTCGGCTAATCTCGCGCGGCGAGGACCCTGTCCATCCCATGTAAACACAGACACAACCAGCATGCACACTGCCTTGTTGACAACTTGGGTCCATGGTTTCATGGGGTCTGCGCCACACTCGAACCCTACCATCAGCTCTTACCAACTGAAATCGGGACTCATCTGACCAGACCCCGGTTTTCCAGTCGTCTAGGCTCCAACAAATGTGGTCGCCTGGCCAGGAGAGGCGCTGCAGGCGATGATGTACTGCTAGCAAAGTCACTCGTGTCGATCGTCTGTTTGTTGGAACTGATAACTCTACGACAACGGTGCTGATCTCACTCGTTAAGTGAAGGCTATCGGCCAATTCGTTGTCCGTGGTGAGAGTTAATGCCTGACGCGTGGCACTTCCTTAACACTGTGGATATCGGAATATTGAACTCCGCAACGATTTCCGTAATGAGCGTGCCATGCGTCTGCCTCCAACTACCATTCCGCATTCAACAAAGTATGTTAACTGCCGTCGTGCAGCCATAGTCCCGGAGGAACTTTTTCACATGAGTCACTTGAGTACAAATGACAGCTCCGGCAATGCACTTCCGTTTTATTCCTCGTGTACGCGATACTACTTCCTTCTGTATGTGTGCATATCGCTATTCCATGCGTTTTGTCGCCTCAGTGTGACTGGAGTGAAGACAGCACGAGAATAATGAAAATTTCGCGCGACACTCTTAGCTGTACCTAAGATAGTTTTTGTAGGCCAGTTTGAGGTTGTTTCTCGACCTGGTAGGCCAAATGTGTAAGGCATCAAACTGTTCGTGTTAAGATCCAAAGAAGAGCGGCGCGTTTCGTCACAGGGTTATTTGGTAACCGTGATAGCGTTACGGAGATGTTTAATAAACTCAAGTGGCAGACTCTGCAAGAGAGGCGCTCTGCATCGCGGTGTAGATTGCTCGCCAGGTTTCGAGAGGGTGCGTTTCTGGATGAGATATCGAATATATTGTTTCCCCCTACTTATACCTCCCGAGGAGATCACGAATGTAAAATTAGAGAGATTAGGCTTTCAGACAGTCGTTCTTCCCGCGAACCATACGCGACTGGAACAGGAAAGGGAGGTAATGACAGTGGCACGTAAAGTGCCCTCCGCCACACACCGTTGGGTGGCTTGCGGAGTATAAATGTAGATGTAAAATGTAGATGTAGATGTACTACTGTGGCACGTTATAAACAATGACGAAGTTTGAATAATACAGAAGATAAGAATCAATGTACATTAAATGTGTTCTATCTCGAAACCATTAGGAATAGGGCGAATGTTCATAAGCAGTTTTTTATTCAGAATCTCTAACAAAAAATGGCTCTGATCACTATGGGACTTAACTGCTCAGGTCAACAGTCCCCTAGAACTTAGAACTACTTAAACCTAGCCAACCTAAGGACATCACACACGTCCATGCCCGAGGCAAGATTCGAACCTGCGACCGTAGCGGTCGCGCGGTTCCAGACTGTAGCGCCTAGAACCGCTCGGCCACTCCGGCCGGAAATCTCTATCATCCTTCAGTGCTTGTACGTTTCCTCCTGATTCAACCTGTTTTGCTATGGTCCAACCTGTTGTTGGGGCTCGCACGACTCCTGTTTGAAATTGCTAAACAAAGGCCAAGGGGACAACATTGGATAATTGTCGACGAAATACAATGTGTCTTTCAAATTAAGTAAGGCCTGGTGCAGGAAAATAACTTATTTTTCAGACTGTGAACACTACGATAAAAGAATCTATTTAGATTTTTCGATCATCCTGAAGAATGATCATCAGGATCTATTATTGTACAAGAGTTATCCTCTGATACTGACTTCATAATATGCACATCGTTTTCCAAAAAGAAGAAGAAAAAAGACAAAAGCGACGTTCAATTTGGTCTGTTTGGAGAACTTCATCGGTATTCGATTGGCTCTAAGCACTATGGGACTTAACATCTGAGATCATCAGTCCCCTAGACTTAGAACTACTTAAACCTAGCCAACCTAAGGACATCACACACATCCGTGCCCGAGGCGACCGTAGCAGCAGCGCGGTTCCGGATTGAAGCTCCTAGATCCGCTGGGCCACAGCGGCCGGCTGGTATTCGATTAAAGTTACATGGGATGAACGTGGAAACTGGGAACGAAAACAACGTGACGGAGATGTGAACTGTGCTGACCCTCACATTTATTACAAATGCTTTTCAGTTACAAAATTTCCCATCAGCTGCTTGTTTTTCATCAATATAATTATTGTTTTATATTCAGAGGCAAAATACTGCCAGGAGTATAGATCATATTGCATAAAATTTGTAAGAAAATAATGGCCACTAATAATTAGTTATGAAGGAACGCTGGTAACTGTTTGTACTAAAGCAGGCTAGTTTCATGTCATTTTTTTGTAACGCTTTTAATGGCTACAGAAATGTGAAGTCACTAAATCAGCGTTTCAGTTAAAAACACAAAGCGTATTATCTAACTTGAGAAAATGTATGCTTCTTGTTTTCCGAGGCCTTCGATTGTGGAAATGCTATCTGATCTTACCAATTATAGATATTAGACATAATTCTAGTCAAGAATTACGAGCCCCGCCTCCGTCGGCACTGCAATAGCGTCTCATTGTTCAGTGTTCGGGCCTTCTTTGTTTGCGATAATTTGACCGCACTGGCCCGCAGTCACGACGCTGCAAGATTGCCGGTGGCGGGGAATACCGCTCTGGCTTCCGCTGGCCCGTCTCGGATTTGAGACCTCACAACATGAAGCGGAGGACGGGGATTTCCCACCAGCATTGCTTTCGTCTTATTTCTTTCTCTTTCCCTAGTACATTATCAGGATACGATGACTTGAGACATTTGCGCATGACGGGATACTACAAGTCATCTTCAACATGCACCCTGTTCTGACAACGTCATGAACTGAACATGTTATTCTGGGAAGATTCGTAAATCTGACTACCGATTGTTTCATTAGACAGTTTTATAAGAGGTCCGTTTTCTGCAGTTTAGCAGTTCCAGCTTACAAACGCAACTCACGGAAGACTGGACTATGGCAATATGCAAGGCACAAATTACAAAATTCGCAAATGGTTAGCAGCTTATGCAGTCTCTCTTGAAGTATGACATACGGAGAGGTGGGCCATCACAGAAACGGCTACTTGGATCTGAGGTGATCGGCGGTCTTAATCTTTACGAATACACTCATAAAAGGACGAAAAATGCCACTTGTCTTAAAATCAGTTATATTGAAACATAAAATGGTTCTGCAACAATTGTAGTCGTTATGCTAGGAAAAGTACTGTCTCTTGCAGAAGTGTTCTACACCCTTCCTCTTTCGGGCGGTCATTTTCAAATAGCCCGTAGTAGTTGGTGACTGAAGTTGCTATTTGCACTCACTGTCACGATGGATATCAAAAAAATGTTCAAATGTGTGTGAAATTTTATGGGACTTATCCGCTTAGGCCATCAGTCCCTAAGCTTACACACTACTTAACTTAACTTATCCTAAGGACAAACACACACACCCATGCCCAAGGGAGGACTCGAACCTCCTCCGGAACCAGCCGCACAGTCCATGACTGCAGCTCCTGATACCGCTCGGCTAATACCGCGCGGCGCGATGGATATCAAATAAGCAAGGACTGCAGAACTAGTTCATAACAATCCGTTAAAGTAGTTAGTAATAGCAGTTACTCTCTACATCTACGTCTATACTACGCAAGCCATCTTAGGGTGTGTAGCGGAGGGTACTTTTGGTAGCAATATCTTTTTTCCTCTTACCCCGTTCTGTTCGCTAATGGTCCTTGGGAAGAAGGATTGTCGGCAGGCCTTCGTGTGAGGTCCAATTTCTCTGATTTTGGAAACGTACACTGATGGGGAAAAAATTCGTAACACTAAGAAGGAGCTGTGCGACATAAACGAACTTCTGTAGGCGTGTTTCTACACCTGAAATATGGTGTCAATTCAGATTTCATTCCGGTAGCGCCACTGTGAGGATGCAATTCATGTTTGCTTTAAATATAAGCTGTAACGATCACCCGGCAGGTCAGCCGAGAGCGCTAATGCGCTGCTTCGTGGACTCAGGTAGGCGCGCCGGCCCCGGATAGAATCCGCCATGCGGATTAACTTGTAGGCCGGTGTGCTGGCCAGCCTGGATGTGGTTTTTAGGCGGTTTTCCACATCCCACTAGGTGAATACCAGGCTGGTTCCCCCCCCCCCCCCGCCCCCCAATCTCTCCTCAGTTACACGACTCACAGACACTTGAAACACTTTCGCACTATTTCATGGTTTACACTAGATGCAGACTGCTGGGGTACACTGATTCCTTCCGGGGACGGTACAGGGTAGTGGCAGGAAGAGCATCCAGCCACCCCTTTAAATTAACCATGCCAAATCGGTTTGTAACAATGCCAACCCTGCGAAAACTGCGGGACAAGGCACAAGCGAAAGAAGAAGAAGAATACGTTGTAACGATCGTGAGAGTTAGTTACCTTTGACGTAGGATGCGATGAGTTCACGTTAATCAGTAAAGTTTTTAAGGCGGCAATGTTGTCTTTATCAACACCTCACAGAGTTTAAATGAGGTGTGGAAAAGGGCTACGAGGGGCTGAATGTTCCTTCTCCGCAAAGACTTGGCGGGAATGCGGAAACTGTAAAGTGATTTGGCAGCCGTGGTCACGATAATGTACAGTCGCAAGAAGACCGGACTCCAGACTGCCACGTGGTACTACCGAGAGGGGATGACCATCGTGTTAGGCGTATGGCTGTGGCGCATCGTATTGCATCTGCAACAGCAATTTGAGCAGTAGCTAGCACCACAGTGACTCAACGAACTGTCACAGAGCGGTTACTTCAAGGACAGCTCCGAGCCAGACGCCCTGCAGCGTGCATTCCACTAATCCCAAAGCATCACCATTTGCGTCTTCATAGGCATCGAGCGAGAGCTTACGGGAGGGCAGGGTGGGTGTCTGTTGTTTTTTATGATGAAAGCTGGTTCTGCCTCAGTGCCAGTGATGGCCGTGTGTTGGTTAGAAGGAGGGCGGTTGAGGGCCTCCAACCAATCTGTCTGTGTGATAGACGCACTGGTCTTACACCTGCAGTTATGTTCTTGGGTGCGATTTGGTATTAGAGCAGGAACACTCTCACGGTTATCCAACGCACTCTGACTGCAAATTTATACGTTAATCTGTATTGATCCATTAAAAATGATGTATACGAGGTGTGGCTAGGAAAAAACCGTACCAGTACTGGTGAAACAATAAAACGAATGCAATAAGGCTGAAAGTCGCGTGGCCTGTCACGTGACTCTCGCTTCGCCTACTGCTCGAGTTTCATCTGCCTCCTGCACTCAGTCTGCCCGTGGCGTCTGTTTTAAGTAGTTGACGTTTTGTCTGTGCGTCGGAAAATGTTGAGTGTACAGAAAGAACAGCGTGTTAACATCAAATTTTGTTTCAAACTAGGAAAATCTGCAAGTGAAACGTTTGTAATGTTACAACAAGTGTACGGCGATGATAGTTTATCGCGAACACAAGTGTTTGAGTGGTTTAAACGATTTAAAGATGCCCGCGAAGACACCAGTGATGACACTCGCACTGGCAGACCATTGTCAGCAAAAACTGATGCAAACATTGAAAAAATCGGTAAACTTGTTCGACAAGATCGCCGTTTAACAATCAGAGCAGTGTCTGAGTTAACAGGAGTTGACAAGGAAAGTGTTAGGCAGATTCTTCATGAAAGTTTCAACATGAACAAAGTGTGTTCAAAAATGGTTCCAAAGTGTCTCACAATTGAACAGAAGGAACGCCGAAGAATGATTTGTTCTGCCATACTGGAAAACATTGAAAGTGATCCCACCTTCTTACAAAATGTTATTACTTGCGATGAATCGTGGTTTTTACTTACGATCCCGAAACTAAACGCCAATCGATGCATTGGAAAACTCCTGGTTCTCCACGACAAAAAAAAGCACGAATGTCAAAATCGAAATTCAAGGCAATGATGATTGTTTTTTTTTGACATCAAAGGGGTTGTGCACATTGATTGGGTACCAGAGGGACTAACAGTGAATCAGCATTACTACATTAGCGTCCTGGCTACCCTACGTGAGCGAGTACGGAGAAAACGGAACGATTTGTGGAGAAAAAAGTCATGGATCCTTCACCAAGACAATGCCCCAGCTCACAGTGCGTTGTCAGTGAAGACGTTTTTGGCAAAACACAACATTCCCATCTTAGATCATCCACCCTACTCACCTGATTTGGCCCCCTGTGACTTTTTTCTTTTCCCTAAAGTCAAGTCAGCTTTGAAAGGAACTAGATTTGAGACTGTTGAAGCAGTAAAAGAAAAAAACGACGGAAGTAATGTATGGACTTACCGAAAATGATCTGCAGCATTGCTATGAACAGTGGAAAATTCGTATGGAGCTGTGTAGAGACCGAGGAGGAGAGTACATTGAAGGAGATAACATGAAATTGTAAATAATTGTAAATAAATGTTTTTTCCAGCATCAGTCCGGTTTTTTCTAGCCGCACCTCGTAGATTTCTATCTGTTGTGCTGCCATTCACGGACAGCATTCCAGTGGGTGTGTTCTTTTGTATACCGCCTGGAAGGCGGCGCGTGGTTAGGAGCAGGAGCAGGAAAAAGTAATACACGTTGGTACTGCAAGAAAGTAAAGGTGGTTTACTGGTGCAAGAAGCGTAATACGTAACTTTGCACAGATGAGCACAGTCTCAAGCTGAAGCGGAGCGTCCCGGCAGTCTGCTCTTGATCAAAAGGGTTGAAACTCAGTGGTGCTCGTAAAGCTGAACAGCGCCTGCTAGCGGGCGCTGTCGTCGTTGTCTGTCGTAGTGCCAACTTAAATGGCAGCTACGCTGTAGTATCCTAGCTATCTATACCACATGTTCCAAAAGGATAACGCTCGCCTTCATATCGCTGTTGTAACCCAGCATGTTCTACAGAGTGTCGACATGTTGCCTTGGCCTCGCCAGTCACCAGATCTGTCTCCAGTCTAGCACATGTGGGACTTCATCGGACAACTTTCGCGTTGTCCACAAGCAGCATTAACCGTCCTTGTACTGACCGACCAACTGCAGCAGGCAGGGAACTCCGTCCCAGAAACTGACAACACAATGCAAGCACGTTTCCATACTTGCTGTCAACGTTGTGACAGTTACACCGATTATTAATGTACCAGCATTTTACATTTGCATTAACTTAACTTACATTAACCTGTGGTCATGCAATGTTAATCACATAAATATGTTACCACGACAAATCTATTCTAGAAATTTCAATACTCTTCATTAATTACATTTTGGTGTTACGACTTTTCTCCCGACAGTGCGTGTGGGAGAAAGTAATGTGTTACCCGACTGTTTCCGAAATGCTCTTGCAACTTTGTCAATAAACCTCTGCTTGCTGCACAGTAGGGCTGCCAATCATACCGATTTATGTACATTTTGCACATAAGCAGTGCATCATACTCTGGATTATGTCCAATTTGAACTTGATTGAATGCTACAGGAAACTGGAGACAAGTGCATTAAACATTTCCAATCACACCGAGTAAACAACCCTGAGATGAACCGCGCCGCACTTCATTGAATTCTCCTGCACACTTCTGCGAAAAGCTTCGTGGAGGTTGCGACATGATGCACTATATCATTTATGCTGTGCCATTCTTCCTGGAGGGAGTCCTGAAAATACCTTTCAGTCTGTCGCTTTTGATCGTTTCTATCTTCGAGGAAGTCATGTCCACCTTCATAGGTCACATCTTCGGCAGCTGTGATTGAATTGGAAACGGGTGTTTATGACTTTTGAGCATGAGTTTGGTGGTTCTATTTTTTGTTTGTTTGTGTGCGTTAAGATTCACAATTGTTACATATTTGATAGATAAGATTTTTTTCGTAACAGTCATAATTTCTTGCTCAGTTCAGTCACAATGGGCCAAGAACTCCGAAACTACAGAAGTGATCATGAGAGAAGGATAATGAAGCTGAGACAACCAGAATAAGAACTTGATACGTAACAAATAATTGTCAGAACATACTGTTGACGGCGCCGAACTTAAAATAGAGAAAGATGTTTTACATTTACGTCATGACGTCAAAGATGCGACACAACATGTTCTCGATGGCTTGTGGAATTTAAAAGGTGTTTCAGTGACTGAACTGCACAGGCAGTATGGTTTAAGTTTTGAAAACGGTGGCGGAAATTATTTGTGTCTCCGCAATTACTGTGTGTTTAAGTTTATGAAGCAAATTTATTTTTGTGCAGGGCAAAACGCAAAGACGCGAAAAATTATTCAACAGAAATTTACGCAAATGAAGAAAATGTGATGTTTAAACGACTCACGATTGAAGGTAAAAGATCATTTACCACTCCGGAAGGAAAAGCCAGACACTCCTTATCAGATAAGCGTCCATAAATCCCTCAGGCGTCATCGGCTTTGTTCTTCCAGTACAACACACAGCTTGAACCACCATAACACATTTCGTTGAAACCAATTTCCGAAATCGTTCTACAAATTGGACAGAATCCAGAGTAAGATGGACTGCTTATATGCATAATGCATATGTTACTGATTGCGTTGCAGGTGAGCTGCAAAAACTTGGCCAGAAAGAAAGAATTACATTGACAAAAATCGTATACATTCTATGCACAAGGGTACATAGCTGCTGACTGGGTAGATCAAAGTCTGACACAGCATAAATGTTACATAGTGGCAGTCTGTCATCGGAATCTGAAAAAGAGAGTAGGAATGTACCTGATGTTCCTATTACGTATGTATCTTTCCATGTGAAGATCAGATTTAAATTGATTTAGTATTTGTGTTGTGCGTTTCATGTCAATTTCACAACACGTATATGCTCTTTCAGGATACTGTGCTAAAATGAAGAAAGAAATACTACTAAAAAACAAAACAGCTGAGTGGTCAGTGCAGCAGAATTCCATGCGGGGAGCATAGGTTTGATTCCCGTCTGGGTCGAAGATTTTCTCCGCTTGAGGACTGGCTGTTGTGTTGTCTTCATAATTTTGAGCCACATCGACAGGCAAATCGCCGAAGTGTCGTCAACTACAATGATCAAAACAAATCTTGCATACTGCCAACGTTGTGATCCAGAAACATGATATCAATACATTGGTTTATTTGTAATATAATTGTAGTGGAAAAAGTCCATGTTTCCACCGTAAGCGGGCAGTACATGCAGTCTACGGTAACCGTGTCTGCCTGTAAAAATTGGCGTGTGATGTGTGTAGAATATAGTACAAGTTTCTGATGGCAGGATCTGTGGCCGCGTAAGAAAAGCAACAGGTATGCAGGACCAATATCTGTGTATGACAGCAAGCAGAAACCCTCAGTACAATACTGCATGTCTAAGGCGGCAATTGCAAACAGCTACAGGACTGCAGGTATCAACACAAATAATACGAAGTAGGCTCGATGAGCAGGGATTAAGTGCCAGAAGGCCTTTCACGGATCCTCCTCTAAATAGGATTTGGAGAGGGGCTCGGGTCGCATGGTCACGAAACCACTCTTTGTGGACTAGGCAGCAGGGGGACATACACTTTTTTCTGATGAGACATGTATCAGTCTCCACACTGACAATACTGATATTCGTGTGTGGAGGCAACGAGTACAATGCTTACATCTTAACTGTATCGTAGACGCCCATTCTATCAAAAAATAGCTCCAAGCGCTATGGGACTTAACATCTGAGGTCATCAGTCCCCTAGAACTTAGAACTAATTAAACCTAACTAACCTAAGGACATCACACACATCCATACCCGAGGCAGGATTCGAACCTGCGACCGTAGCAGGCCATCCTTAACAAGGTGGCACAGTCAAGTTTTGAAGTAGAATTACGTATGGCCAGAGGATATCCCTAGTGCCAATATCTTAATAGTGGAGCACAGAATCAGTCGGATGGAATGGCCACCACATCTCCAGATCTCAACTGCGTTGAGAATTCATAGGCCATGCTAAAACAAGCGGTTTGCAATCGTACTGTCCCTCCAAAGACCTTTAGGACCTCATAGAAGTCACTATGGAGGAATGGAACAATACCACTCAGTGACCTTAGTTTCGCAAGATCTCTTTTTGCGAAATCCATCCTACTTTTTATGGATGAGATTTTCTTTTTCCAAAAACATAACAAAACGTTGCAACTGGTTATTATATATTTCAGCAGATAATTTTGGAAACAAGAATTTCGCAGGTATCCTCTCGGTAATTCGAAACCTAGTATTGGCTTTACCCACAAATGAGTTGACGTCATCCTCCCGTTTCGTATTTCTGCTCATATCAGCAGCAGGTATTTGCGGGACATGACTCACTTTAGGTTGTGACTCGTTAATCATCTTGTCAAATGTTATTTCATTATTAAGATACGTGATATGCTCTTCTTTACACTTCTTTGCATTAAGTGCTAATAACTAATCTATGCATCAGGCCATTATTTTTGTCGAGACAATGATGGGTATTACTAAAACAATAATCAGTTAACACTTCTTCGTAGATAACCACAAAATCTGCGAAAAGCCTGCGATTCGAACTGATACGTCTCTCTAAGCTATCAATGCAAAACGTGAATATCGGTGCTCCTGTCACATTTTTTTGAGAAATGCAGACGCGATATCACATTCTTGTCTCTTTATGCCCGGCCAGACAGGAAATATTCAATGTATATACAAACATGATTGGAAATACCATGCGAACATGTTTCTATTAGTAGGTGTTTGTGTGGTATGGAAGAAAAAGCTTTTGAAGTGTCTAGAAATACCAAATACGCTCCTATGCCTCTACCAGTGGCAGTTTATATATTATGTAGGATCAGGAGAAGTTGTATTTCGCGTCTGCAATAGTATATGAATACATTCTGATTACCAAGTTGAAGGCAGTTTTCTTGCAGATACTTCACGATGTTTGTACTTAGTGTCGTGTCCGACTTCTTGGACACTGAGGTCACTAATAACAAAACAGTTAATTAGGATACTCTGAATAAGTGATACTTCATTAACATAATAAGTGATACTTCATATGAGAAAACTAAGTCTATTTCGTGATAGCAATACACAAAATATTCATCAGCTCAAAACAGTTCAGAGATCAACACGATGATTTACAAATTATCACACATGATACAAAGAATAGAAACTCACACTCTGTCTGTACTCAGTTCCGTAATACAAGTGGAAAAAGTTACAGTCCTACTCTGGAGCAAATTCAGACCTCTCAAAATATAAAGTCTCTTCAAAAGTTAGAGTACTGTAGTAGCCGTTCACCACTTACAACCAATCACCTGTACAAGTGAATCACACACGTTACCGTAAGAAGATCTGCCTTCTTCAGCACTCGACCTGAAGTGACCAGAGTCGTCCCATGAGCTCTTCCCCTGAGGTCTTCCCTCAAAAAGTCCCAGTCTCCACTTGACTTCCACAATGTTCCACTACTGTCCGCTTTTCCATTGGCTGAAGACTGTCCCTGCCAAAAATACATCGCTCTTAAGCTCTACAGACATGATTTGACTCAACATGCCTACTTTCCGAACCAAACATATGTAGTACAACAATATTTAAGTAAAGAATGCTATAAATATTCGGTCACACTCAGGTCGTACACAGTAATTACAAATAAAGGTTTGTTCACATATAAATAAACTAGTAATCTTGTACAAAAGCGCTCATGTTGACTAACAGTGAATTATCATTAAATTATTTCTGCGTTTTTGACAGTGTCTCTCGGTTCTCTTTACATTTGTGGTGACCACTAACACATGTGACTGACCATGTTAAATTAGCATTGTTGTAAACAGCACTTGCAGTCAACATTTAAATAAAGTTACTAACAAAACAGTAATCTATTCATTAAATAATCACACAAGTATGACAGTGTGTGATATATTCATGTTGTATTCATTTGGTGTGTAATTATGGACTATACAATGTTCTAATATGGACTTGCATAATGAAAAGATGTAAGAAACGTAATAAATCAAGAAATAAAGTAGATTCAGATGCAGCATCACAATTACTGATTTATATGGAAAAATCGTCATAACTTCTGAGCGGTTTGCGTTAGGACGTACAGACTGCACGGTTGGCTGCAGGGCATAATGGGAATTAGTATATTTAGCATGCTTTGGTTTAGCGACGAAGCCTACTTTCGTTTGGATGTGTTCGTCAATAAGCAAAATTGGTGCATTGGGGACCGAGAACACGCATTTGGCGATCGAGAAGTCTCTTCATCCTCAACGGGTGACTAGGTGGTGTGCAGTGTTCAGTAACAGAATAATCAGTGTAATATTCCTTGATAGCACGGTGACTACTGAACGATACGTGAAGGTTTTGGAAGATGATTTCATTCCCGTTATCCAAAGTGACCCTGGTTTCGACAATATGTCTTTCTTGCAAGATGGAACCCGACCTCATCGAAGCAGGAGAGTGCTTGATGACCTGGAGGAGCACATTGGCGACCGCATTCTATCTCTGGGGTATCCAGAGGCCACTAGCATCGTCCTCAATTGGCCGCCATATTTCCAGATCTGAACTCACGTGACTCCTTTTTATGGGGCTGTATTAAAGACAAGTGTACACGCAGAATTTCGCTATTCGTCCGCGTCGTATCATCACCAGTGATGAACAGACACATCGAACACGTAACCTCAGTCTGTAGTGACGTTTATATGTTGAATAAAGTGTGTGCAAGCCGTAGTTTGTAACTAATTTATGTTTATTTTCAAACAGTTCAACAATTGTTAGCCTCTATGTAGCTTTCAGAGATGAGAGCTATACTGCAATGCTATCAAATGCAGTATTGTATGTTCAAGTCGTAAATTCGTAGGTTCATAGTGAAAATGTTCATTCACTGCGAAAGATTAACTTCCGTAGTTTTATAGGTATTAAAATATTATTGTGTCACTGGGTGCGTCTCATTTTTCTGAGATTGCAGATGTATTCAGGTTTTCTTTACTACTAGACTGTGAATTATTACAGATTTATGTAGAGCTGTAAGAAGGCATCTGTCAGCTTCTCCGACACTCCGCCGTTTCTTTGAGCACTGTCTGTCCTACGCAAAGGCCTTGCGAGCGCAGCCGTCCAAATTCCCAGCTCTGGGATCTACCCATTTCCGGCGACGCACTCCTTTTCTCCTCTGCACCTGACCTCAGCTGGGGCGGCCACGTGATGTCCCACCGACTCGTACCCAGCCAAGCAAGCAAGTTCAATGACCCTCAGTGCCAGCACTAGGTGGACGAATAACTCGGCCGCATACTTGTATCGTTGTATGTTGTATGTTAACCGGGGACCTAGAAACGACCGAGAAGCTCCGTCCCCGCCGCAGCCGCAGTGGTCCACAACCCCACGACGAATACCGCAGTCCACTTCATCCCTTCACCGCCCCACACCGAACCCAGGGTTATTGTGCGGTTCGGCCCCCGGTGGACGCCCACAGGGAACGTCTCACACTAGGCGAGTGTAAACCATATGTTGGCGTGTTAGAGTAATGGTCGTGTACGCGCACGTGGAAAACTTGTTTGCGCAGCAATCGCCGACGTAGTGCAACTGAGGCGGAATAAGGGGAACCAGCCGGCATTCGCCGAGGCAGATGCAAAACCGCCTAAAAACCATCCACAGACTGGCCGGTTCACCGGACCTCGACACAAATCCGCCGAGCGGATTCGTGCCGGGAACCTGGCGCTCCTTCCAGCCCGGAAAGCCGTGCGTTAGACCGCACGGCCAAACGGGTGGGCTACTCGTAACGTTACAACTATACAGGGTGGTCAGAAATTGTATGAAAAGCGTGTACGGTTGTGCAGGGTGGGTAGTGCTAAGAAATACCTGTTAAGAAAAAAATTGGATATGTTGGCCATTTCTTAATAGCCAATCAGGTCGATGCGCGCGCAAATTCAAGCGGCCTGCAGGACACAATTGGTGTAAGTTGTTCTCACAGCGTAGATGACAGCATACGAGAATGTTCAGTCTTTGGATCGGGACCAATTATTGTATTGCTCTCTTGTTCGGTTCTAGGAAACCAAACGAGGTACACTTTTGGCGATACCATCTCTGGCGAGCCACTTGAATGTGCACATGTTGATCGGCTAAATTAAATGCTAATTAACTAAAAAATGGTGCAACGTATAGAATTATTTTCTCAGTAATTATTTCTCAGCCCAACTTACCCTGCAATACCCTTATACGCTTTTCAGACTGTTTCTGAACATCCTGCATAACGAACATGGAGCGAATGTTGGTAACTCAGGTAAGTGTGTGTACAGAAGTGCCGTCTGTTGGAAATTAGGAAGGAACAGCTCGAACGTTCACCACTGTGCCATATGTCTGTTAGACGCACTCGACGTGAGGTCAGCGAGTCATATATGCGTCCGACTTCATTATGGAGGCCGAGAAAGAGGAACATCGAGGTGTAGGGCAGTTTTTTCCTGCGCATGAGCCTCAGGAAGTGAAATTTGTGCCAGAACGTCTGTTCTGTGTGCCGACCGCAGTATGTCAAGTGCGCATGTGTTTGCGAGCAGTGAACGATTTCGAGAAGGTCGGGCGTCATCGAAAGACAGCAGCAGGCCAGCATAGGTGCATTTCGATAGGGTGCGTTTCTGGATGAGGTATCGAATATATTGCTTCCCCCTACTTATACCTCCCGAGGAGATCACGAATGTAAAATTAGAAAGATTCGAGCGCGCACGGAGGCTTTCCGGCAGTCGTTCTTCCCGCGAATCATACGCGACTGGAACAGGAAAGGGAGGTAATGACAGTGGCACGTAATGAGCCCTCCGCCACACACCACTGGGTGGCTTGGGAGTATAAATGTAGATGTAGATGTAGATAGGCTCATCATGTCACTGCAGCTTCAGTCATTGCTGCGGCAGATGCTTTCGTCAGGAAGGACCGACGGCGGACGGTGGAAGACGTTCGGCTTACGTCGGGCATCAGTCACGGCATTGCTCAAGCCTTAAAATCTGTGCGTAGGGGGTTCCCCACTGCCCGCAGCTTAACGGAAGAGCAGAAGCTGAACAGACTGTCGATATCACTATAACGGTATCATGATGAAGAATATCGTTTCCTGCCACTTATTACGGCGGGAGATGGAACACGGTGTCATCATTTTGACCAGGAGAGCAAGCGTCAGAGCCAGTAATGAGAGCACACGGATTCACCCCAACCGAAAACATCCAAAGTCGTGCACGCCAGCTACGGGAAGGTCATGACGATCTTTTACTTTGACCGCAAGGACTTGCCACTGGCTGACTTCGAGGAACACGGCGCCACAATCATCTCACAGCGGTACGTGGGCACTCTGAAGAAATTGTAGCGTTCCATCTAGTGCAAGCACTCAGGAACGTCGCAGAATAAAGTCCGCCCACTTGTTGCCACGGTTATTTCGATTACGCGGCAGAGGTTTCGATGGGAAGCCATTCCATACCCTACATGCAGTCCCTATCTCCCCCGTGCGGTTTCCGTATTTTTGGAGCCCTGAAGGAAGACATTCGCAGCCGTCGATTACCTTTGGAGGAAGAGGTGCCTTCCTGGGTACAACCATGGTTCCGTAAGCAACCGGAAACATTTTTCCATGACGGCACGGAACGTCTTGTTTCACTGTGTGATAAATGTATTAATAGTTACGGCGATTACGCTTGAAATAGCAAAAAGTTTATTTACTTTTTTTCCCATCTTTCACGTTTTCAGTTGACTGCCGTTATATCACCCTTGCAAATCTCTTTTGATATTATTAAGTAATCCGTGTCATTCTGAACAGACGAAAAAATTTTACCCTGCGCTTGCGAAAGTTAATCGTTGTCAAAGTGTTTTTGAGTCAGACTGCGTCATCACATGGGCAAGGCTGAAAATTGTCTATTAAGCAGCTAAATAGATGTTTTAGAATTTTAGTGAAATATTCAAGTTTAAGTTTCAAGATAGAAACGATGAAATGACTTCCAAGTTCTCTAAGGGTGTAGACACTGTGATAATAAATACCACAATAGGCAGTTCAGCCGAAGAGGAATGAACACCTCTAAGAAGGGAAAACACAGAAGCTGGACAGACAAACATATATTCAAGGAAGGCGACTATGAGGATACCTAAGCCAAGAGAAGAAATACTTCAATTGCTCGACGACAGAAGGAAATATAAAAATGTTCAAGAAAAGATTGGAATACGGCAATGTAAGTCAGACAGGAATAAAATGAATAGAAACTGCAGGGGCCACAAGAGGAAATGGATACACGAAAGCCGGCCGCGGTGGTCTAGCGGTTCTAGGCGCTCAGTCAGGAATCGCGCGACTGCTACGGTCGCAGGTTCGAATCCTGCCTCGGGCATGGATGTGTGCGATGTCCTTAGGTTAGTTAGGTTTAAGTAGTTCTAAGTTCTAGGGGACTGATGACCACAGATGTTAAGTCCCATAGTGCTCAGAGCCATTTCTGATACACGAAAAATGTGAAGAAATCGAGAAGGAAATGGTTGTTGAAATAACTAGTTTAGTATGCAGGGTGAATCACCTAAAACTTACAACGCAAATATTGCGGAAATGGACAATGCTATTGACGTGCGGTTTTCACAGAATGCGTTGGCAGTCAGGTGCTCGTACTGTTAGCCAAAAAACAGACTGCAATAATACATAGAAAGTGTGCTTTTGTGTAAACATGCACTTTTCTAAACGGAACAATGCCTATTGACATCAACAGACTAAAAGTAACGTGAATTAGCATGTCAGAGGGTTTATTGCAGGATTATAGTGCGAGTCATTTAGGAGTTATCGTATTTTCCACACCGACACTTATTTGTGACATTCACCCTGCATAGTTACTACGTACGATGTTGTTACGTTTGCTTACAACACGCTTGTGTGTTCCTTGAGTACAGTGCGACTTGTTAGGCAGTGTGTGACTGGCCAAGCAGTAGGTCGTGAGTGGACGATGGGATTTAGCAATGCAGAAGAAAACTAATGGTGTATGGAGAGTGTACCAAGAATGCAGTTCGTTTTCGTATCTTGTATGCGGTAGGATATCCCAACAGACGTCAACCATCTCGGCAGTTATTTATTAACCTCCACGCAATCCCACGAGAAAGTGACATGAGTCAGGCAAGGATCCTATGCATTCCCTATCGACATAAGTTTCATCCATTTCACAGTTGTCTCCATCAAGAGCTGCATGGATGAGAATCATGTTAACTTCTGTACATGGGCATTAAGACAGGATACTCCAGATGTATCACGTTTCTTGTTTAGTGATGAGGCCGCATTTACCAATCATGGTCATGTAAACCGCCAAATCATGCGCTGTTGGTCTGTTGACAATCCCAGTTCGTTTCGTCAAGCGAAACTTCGACGTCTATGGAGTGTATACGTGTGGTGTGGGACAGTGGACCATCAGCTCATAGGTTCGTGTTTTATAGACGGAACACTGAACACTCACAAATGTCGCAGCCTCTTAACAGACCATCTTCCACGGATGCTAGAAGACGTTCCTCTGCAGTCTAGGAGGAACCTGTGGTGCCAACATGATGGCTGTCCAGCCCAGAGTGCACGAATTACTACAGCATGTCTTCAAGAATTGTTTCCGAATCGTCGGATTTCACGCAGAACATCTGAGGTGATCAGTCCCCTAGAACTTAGAACTACTTAAATCTAACTAACCTAAGGACATCACACACATCCACGCCCGAGGCAGGATTCGAACCTGCGACCGTAGCAGTCTCGCGGTTCCGGACTGAAGCGCCTAGAATCGCTCGGCCACCACGGCCGGCCTGTGATAGTCAATTGCCTTGTTTCTTGTCAGAATGCACTCAACTAATGTGTGCAATTGCGTTATTTTTAGTGTCTCCTACCACACGTCTTGCACAACTGTCGGTGTGGGAACTTTCCAAAATACGATATCTTGTAAACGACTCGGACTATCTTACGGCAACAAACGCCACTGATATGCTAATTTACCCTACTTTTAGTTTGTTAAGGTCAATATGCATTGTTCAGTTTAAAAAGTGTTCGCTTGCACAAAAAACAGTTTCTAAGTATTATTATAATCTGTTTGTTATCTAACAGTACGAGCCCCCAACTACCAATCCATTCTGTGAAAACTGCACCTCAGTACCACTTTCCATTTCCGCAATACTGGCGGTTTAAGTTTCAGGTGATTTACTCTGTATACAAAAGTAAAAACAACCTTGGAATAAAGTAAGTGTTAAATACAGTGGAGAGAGAGCAAACAGGCGGAAAGGATACATTCAGGGCCTTTAGGAGAGGGAGAACTTGTCTGATGACGTAGTGGAAGAAAAAGGTGGAGTCGATATGGAAGACATAAGGAACCTGGTTTGTAATCAGAGTTTAACAGAGCTTTGGGAGACTTGCGGTTAAACAAGGCAGAACGGATAGATAACATTCGTGCGGTAATACTAAAATCACTGGGTGAAGTGGAGACCAAACGACTGTTCAAGTTGGTATGTTCGAGGGGGAGTTGGAAAATAAGTTTTCCCTGTCGACTGTGGGCAGAGCTGTGTGATATGGGCGAAAGGCCGCATCCATGGAGTGGAAACATCCGTCATCACCTGTCCGAAAGACGTTCAGAAGCACTCCGTCTGCAGGTAAAGTGCTACTCACCGTTTTCTGGGACGCCAAAGGAGTTTTTCTGCTGGACTTTCTGGAGGATGCAATCATGAATGCTGCGCGGTACTCTTCCACTCTGTCGAAATTGAATGACGTGATTCGGAAAAAGCGGCCTGGCCTTCTCAGATCTGGTGCTCTGCTGTTGGATGACAATGCCAGGCCACACACGGCGACGGCAACAAAAAACTATATTGCAACTCTTGGTTGGGAGTGCCTACACCATCCGCCTTACAGTCCGGATCTCGCACCAAGTGACTTCTATCTGTTTCCTGCTTTGCAGAAGACTCTCGGCGGAAGGCGCTTTGGCAGCAATGCTGACGTCAAACAAGCCGTTCAACGCTTCTTCCGTATGCAAGCTCTGATTTTTTTCCTGGACGGCTTTTTGACGCTTATAAAGCGGTATGACAAATGTCTCACTGTACATGGAAATTATGTAGAAAAATAAAGATATGTCTTATCTTTAATGCCTCATTCTCTTTTTTTTTTCCTTTCACACACAACGCTGACCACAGTCGACAAGGGAAACTTATTTTCCAACTCCCCCACGTAGAATCTATAAGACTGGAGATACACCATTAGAGTTTCGGAAAAATATCATCCTCACAATCCGAAAGATAACAGAGGTAGTTACGTCCGAAAACTATTGCACAATCAGCTCAACATCCAAGTTGCTGGCAAGAATAGCATACAGAAGTATGGAAAAGAAAACTGAGGCTCTGTTAGATGACACAATATTTCGGTCTCGGAAAGGTAAAGGCATTAGAGAGGCAACCTTGACATTGCGCTTGATAATGAAAGCAAGACTGAAGAATAATCAAGACACGTGCATAGGCGGTCGGCAGTGTAATACGGCGCAATATGTTCGAAATTCTGAAAAAATTTGAAGTAAGCTATGGGGAAAGACGGGTAATACACAATTTGTTCAAGAACCGATAGGGAGCGATAAGGATGGACGACCAAGAACGAAGCTCTGAGTTGAAGAAGGGAGTAAGACATGCAGTCTCACGCCCTACGTTTCAGTCTATACTTTGAAGAAGCAATTAATAGCAGTAAAAGAAAGGTTAATGAATGGTATAAAAATTCGGAGTGAAAGTATACATACGGTAAGATTCTATGATTACATTGTTGTCCTCAGTGAAAGTGAAGAAGAATTACGGGACCTGTTGAATGGATTGAACTGTCCACTGAGTACACAACAAGGATTGAGAGTAAAATGAAGAAAGATGAAAGTAATGAAGAGTAGTAGAAATCAGATTAAATTTAACATCAAAATTGGTAACCACGAAGTCGACGAAGTTAAGGAATTCTGCTACACTGACAGAAAAATAACAAACGGATGGAGCAAGCTGGACATAAGAAGTAGACTAGCACAAGCAAAGAGGTCGTTCCCGGTCAAGCCAAGTCTACAGATATCAAACATAGGCCTTAATTAGAAGAAGAAATTTTTGAGAAAGTATGTTTGGAGCGCAGAACTGTATGATAGTGAAACGTGGACTGTGGGAAACCAGGAACAGAAGAGAATGGAAGCGTTTGAGGTGCGGTGCTAGTGAAGAACGTTAAAAGTTGAGTGGACTAATAAGGAATGAGGACGTTAAAAGGGACTATGGTAAACACTGACAAGAAGAAGAGGTAGAATGATAGGACATCAGGGAGTAACTACACACATTACCATTTCAGCGTCAGTCAGTTTACGTCGCTTATATCGGGATCGGTCTTGTCTTTATCCAAATCCTTGTCTGTGACGACCTTAATTCCGTCCTTGACAATTTCCAATTCCTCTGACACTGATTCCAGCCAGCATTTGAAACACATGCTCGATGTTGTCTGTCGCAATTCGTAATGATGTTCATGTGCGATGTGGAGTTTTATTCAGTTGTTTTCCGTTCTCTGCTCGCGTGTTTTAAACAATCGAAAATGCTATTTTCTTTTCCATGTTTCTCTTCCGTTCCCTTTCACCAATAGCACGCGCCTCCGTCATTATTTTATTATGTTTTGTAACAGAAGTGTTTCTGCGTTGTCTAGTTACGTTGTGACACACTTACTTACGATCAATGGGCCGCAGCAAACAATTCTCCACCACCTAGAACTTCTAGGGAAGTATCCCCATACAAGCTCTTTGGCGCATTTTGCCACTTACATATCCCGACCGCCTCAATAGACTTTTTTAAATATATCTTTAGTGGTTGGCTGGAAGAACAAATCGCACTTTTGTACAAGAAGCTCTAGGGGCCAACGGAATGCCTATCAAATGCAGTACTGAATTGTCGGCTGAGTTTTCCCCTCCCTTAACTATAATCTATCATAGATTCCTCGAACAAAAAACGGTGCCAAGTTCTTGGAAAAAAGTCTAGGTAACATAGGTCTACAAGAGTACTAGTAGAAGTGATCCACAAAACTACCGTCTAGTGTGCTTGACATCGATTTATTGTAGAGTCTTAGAACATATTCTGAACTCAAACATAATTAGATATTTTGAAAAGATTGATCTCCTCCATGCCAACCAGCATGGGTTCAGAAAACATCTATCACGTGAAACCCAGCTCCCACTTTTCTCACATGATACGCTAAAAGCTTTGGATCAAGGCGTTCAGGTAGATGCAGTATTTCCTGATTTCCGAAAGGCATTTCCCAGTACCACACCTTCGTTTATTGTCAAAAGTTCGATCATATAGCACATAAAGTGAAATTTCTGACCATACTGAGGACTTTTTGGTATGGAGAACGCATAATGTTATCTTGGATGGAGACTTATCGTCAGATTAGAAGTAACTTCGGGAGTACCCGAAGAAAATGTGTCTGCGACACTTGCTGTTCAAGTTGTATATTAATGACCTTATAGACAATATTAATAGTAACCTCAGACTTAGTGCAAATGATACAGTTACTTGTAATAAAGTTCTGTCTGAAAGGAGTTGCATAAATATTCAGTCAGATCTTGACAAGACTTCAAAGTGGTGCAAAGACTGTCCAACTTGGTTCAAATGTTCCAGAAAGTGCAATTGTGCACTTCACAAAACGAAAAATTCATACATCCTATGACAGTAGTATCAGTGAGTCACAGCTGGAATCGGCCAACTCATACAAATACCTGGGTATAACCCTTGGTAGGGATATGAAATGGAATGAACACATAGGCTCATTGTGGGTAAAGCAGGTGGTAGACTTCGATTTATTGGTAGACTACTGGGGAAGTGTAATCAATCTACACATAATATTACTTACAAATCGCTCGTCCGACCCATTCTAGAACATTACTGAACTGTGTGGGACCTGTACCAAATAGGACTAATAGTGGATATTGATAGTATACAGAGGAGGGCAGCACGAATGGTCACACTTTTGTTCGGCCCGTGGAAAAGTGCTGCAGTGATGCTAAAGAAACTGAACTGGCATACTTTTGAAGATAGACGTAAACCATCTTGAGAAAGTTTACCAACAAAGTTTCAAGAACCGGGTTTACATGATGAGTCCAGGAATATACTACAACCAGCTACGTATCGCTCACATAGGGGTCGTGAGGGCAAGATTAGAATAATTACTGCACGCACTGAGGCATTCAAACAATTATTCTTCCCGCGCTCCATACGTTAATGGAACGAGAAGAAACCCTAAAACTGGGACAATGGAACGTATTCTCTGCCACGCACTTCGAAGTGGTTTGCAGAGTGTGGATGTAGATGTAGATGTAAAAGGGTAGCAGATGTGTTCCACAAAACTACAGTCTCGGAGACAGTCATGTATTATATAATCTTGAACGTAAACGGAGGTCAAAGATAGTCAACTCGAATAGCATGACCTCCTCCACGCCATCCAGCAAGGAGTTCACAAACATGGGACGTGTGAAACACAGTTTGCGCTTTTCTCATATGACATACTGAAAGACATGGATCAAAGCAGTCAAGCAGTTGCACTATTACTTCACTTCCGATAAGCGTTTGACTCAGTACCACATCAACGTGCAATAATGTAAATATGTGGGGCATCAAACGAAATCTGTAACTGGATTAATGCTGTCTCAAACAGGGGCATTTAAGGGGTCATCCTTCCAGCGCTCCATAAGTAACTGAACTGGAAGAAATCTTAACACGTGGTAGTACAGATATCAAGTGTTTGCGGAATATGTATGTAGGCGTAGATGAGTCTCACTCTGGCTTCTGCGTAACCTGCCATTACTTTTATGTCGTCGCATACTCCTTGATATTTTATGGATGTAACTGCTTCCAGTGCTTGTTCTGCAGTCATGTAATAATACAATAAAGGGTATTTCAGTCTGTATCCTCGAAGCATTTGTGTATGCTGAAGGTTAATTGCCACTCCCTGAACCAAGCGTTGATCTTCTGTCTCTCTTCCTGTATTTCGCTACAAATTTCTAGCGTCACGACTTCCCTGTGTCACCATCCGCACAAGTCTCATAGAACTTCCAACGTTACCTACTAGGTCATTTATATATATTGTGAGAACTAATGATCTTATAACACTATCCTTTGGCACGTCCAAAGTTACATTTATTTCTGAAGACCTGTCTTCGTTAAGAACGACACACTGTGTTCTGTTTGCTAGAAACTTTTCAATGCATCCACACAGCTGGTCTTGATTTTTGTTCATGAGGAGGCAGTGCGGATCTGTATCAGTCACCTTCTGGAAACCAAGGAACATGGTGTGAAGGTGGGCGCAGCTGTCTACTACTAACTTCGCCCGGATTTGTCCCAGGAAATGCATTCATCTATTACCCATCCTTACAACTAGTTCTTCGTGCTCGTCCACATGATGTAACATCATGACTTAACGAACAGTTAGGTAATCAAAGTGACGACGCCTTTTGAAGTACAGGAACGCGACATCAGGCTGTACTCCAGCACACATGATCTGCGAGATAAAGTTTGCGAAAATCGTACCCCGTATTCAATATTCCTAAGTACACGCATAAACGTGAAAATGATATTTTAATAGAACTCGTCTGGACTTTGTGATGGTGAACACAGACGAACGCTGGGCAGTTGTTTACTGTTAGGGTGTAAGGTGTAAAATTTCTGTGTTGATGCTTAGCCAAAAGAGGATGCCTCGTAAGCAGGAGCTATTAAGGAGAACGAGGGACGGTTGCACAAGTGTTGCCATCTTGTTATGAGACAAGGCACGTTGCACCACAATAGTTCTTCTTTCGTTCCGCCTACGTCAAAAGGGAAGAACCCGAGAAAAGACGTGCGGCCTCATCCCATAACTAATTAACGAACATGCGCAAGTACACCGCCTTGACAGTCTCGAGGTGACTATACTGCTCTGCCGACAGAAAAATGAAGCACCCAGAAGAGAAGGAGGAAAGAAAATCAACCTTTACGGATTGATAGTATATGTGATGTTAAAAAGCACTTTGCACTTTGACCCTTCTTATCAGAATGATGTTGTACCGCCTCTGACCTGGATGGTTGCACTAATTCGCTTGGGAATTGTGCCATAAAGCGATTGTATCTTCTCTTGGGGGAAGCTGATCCTCATCTGTCCATTGATTCTTGGATACTGATACTGGGACGCAGTTGACATATGAGCTGATGCTACACGTGTTCTATCGACCATATGTCTGGGGATCTTGCTTGCGACGTGAGCACCCCAGCGTCACACAGACCATAGAGACACGCGCCAGGTCTGGACGAGCTTTATACTGTTGAAAAGTTGCACCACGACACTGTCGCATGGAAGGTAACAGATAAAGATGCAGGACGTTCGTGACGTAGCTTTGTGCCATTAGGATTCCCTCCATCACTACCAGCTGTGACCTGAATTCATACCCAGTGACGGCTCCTCACACTAGGGGTGACAAAACTGTGCCTCTCCAAAACATTGGAAGAATGAGATGTATTCACAGGTTGCCGCCATACTCAACAACGATGGGCATCCGTCGTAATGCAGAACCGCAATCCATTGCAGAACACAAAACGAAGCGATTCATCAACAGTCTATGTTTCCTCGTCACAGAACCTCTCCCAACGAAGCCGATTGTGTTGTGATGTTAAGGGCCGCCTACGCATGTGGCGGCAGTAACCTAGTCCGGCTGCTCTAGTCCGCGGCCAGGGGTGCGGAATGACACAGAATGTTGCTAGAAGTCCATTACCTATTCTCAGATTGCAGCCACATATGTGAAGGAGCTATGATAAGCATGACGCATAATAAGGGAGTCCTCCCTTATGGTGGTCAGACCTAGTCGATGAAAACCTTGACGACAATTACGACTGTACTCACGATCTCACACATTCCAACATCAGGTGACTCTCACATCCGAATGTCTCACAAATCTGGATATCGCATCCAACACCTGGCCACTGCCACGTCCGAATGCCCCAAAAATCTGGATATAGCATCCAACATAGGCCCATTATTACATCCGAATGCCCCACAAATCCGCATATCGCATGCAACA
Organism: Schistocerca americana; assembly: GCF_021461395.2. NCBI lineage: Eukaryota > Metazoa > Arthropoda > Insecta > Orthoptera > Acrididae > Schistocerca > Schistocerca americana. Next base: position 566,260,673 of record NC_060119.1, on the reverse strand, counting down.
TCAGGTCACTGTCACATCTGAATGTCCCATAAACCTGCATATCATATCCAACATCACATCCGAATGCCCCACAAATCTGTATACCTCACGATACGACCAGCCGCCCAAATGGAGACCCATAACGACATAGCCCCCTTTCAAACACTTTCAGATGATAGTTGCAGCTGCGCGGAGTGGCCGCGCGGTTTGTGGCACCACGTTGCGGATTGCGCTGCCTCTCCCGCCGGAGGTTCGAGTCCTCCCTCGGGCATGGGGGTGTGTGTTGTTCTCAGCATAAGTTAGTTTAAGTAGGGTGTATGTCTAGGGACCAATGACCTCAGCAATTATGTCCCTTAGGAATTCACACACATTTGAACATTTGATAGTTGCAAATTTCCTACTCTCTCGATTTTCAAACAAAATCATATTGCATATTGTCTGGCGCAAGTTATTTACTGTTTCTTTTTGATCGTATGAATAAGTTTAGATATTAGTAAAAGAATTCTATATTGAGTACGCAACCAAATTGAATTTACCATGGACCTTGGTGCTTACCTTATCTCAATAAAGAGAGGAAACAGGTAGTTTGCGTATGTTACATCTCACATTCGTGCAACTTATGTGCAGTGACGGCCGATCGGGTCGGTTTGTAAGGAACCCTGACCTTGAAGAACGTACTGTACGCTGCTTGTGGTGCGATCCGACTACACGGAGACGTGGTGTGCAACAAACTCCATTAATTATCAGAGGGAGTCGATTAAGATTTCGCTTTACCTTTTAAGGGGAACAATTACAAGAAGGGGAATGTACGAGATGAGATGGAATATATTTTAAGCAGTTATCATTACCAGTGGCAACTTATTATTGTGGTATACATTCCACATCAAATAAATCAACTAATAATGAATCAGAAGTGAAACTGAAGTCCCTTACTAATACAATGATTATGTTTGGAACAAATATTACAAAGAAAACCGGAGTAATGAATTCAAAGACCGGGACAATAAAACTGAAAATTCATAAAAGGAGGATAAACCTTTATCGATATGTAAATAAACTCACATGTAGCTTAACAAGTGAAAGAAACAATTCATTCCATCACCATTGAACCTACACAGGTGAGCCAGAGAGGTCTGAAACTCAAAATCAAAGCCTTTACAACAAAGATGATAAATCGATATTCATCATTCAGTTTCGAGGATTATTCAAATGGTTCAAATGGCTCTTAGCACTATGGGACATAACATCTGAGGTCATCAATCCCCCTAGACTTAGAACTACTTAAACCTAACTAACCTAAGGACATCACACACGCCCCTGCCCGAGGCAGGATTCGAACCTGCGACCGTAGCAGCAACGATGTTCCGGACTGAAGCGCCTAGAACCCCTGGGTCACAGCGGCCGGCCGAGGATTATTATTCAAACTAAAAGTCTATGTGCGTAAAACTAAGTATTCAACTCAATGCGACAGCCTACGCTTGCAACATAGTTAATTTGCTCACTCGTGGCGGTGAAGCTGCACAAATAGTCGTACCTCAGAAACAGAAAAACAAATCCCAAATTCCACGAATTGATTCGCGTAATTACACACCGTGAATATCAGTGATTGCTGAAGGCCATAACGCGAATGATTCGCTCATAACGCGAATAAATACGTACAGGCTAAATACTTAAATACCAGTCTCCACGTGTAGGTACAGGTTAATTATGTAGGTAAGGGCTAAATACTTAAATACTAGGCTCCACGTGTGGATCATCACAGAGAAATCTTTATCTGCTTAGGATATAATAAATGACTGAAACCAGCATCACTACTCTTGCAGATTCAAAAGGTTCATTATTCTTAAAACACGAAAACCATGAAAATTTACTGAAAACTAAACGAAACGCAAATAAAGCACTCCTGAACGTCACAATCATGAAAGAAATGAAATCACGTCTTATTAAATAACGAAAATCTGTCTGCATTAGACACAACAAATATCCAAAAGTGTTGCAAGGAACATTAAGTCTTATCACGGCGGCGGCTCAATCTAAAACTCCGCTTCCAAAAGCCATGGGGCCGTGTAAGACCCCTTAATCTTTTTTTAAGGTTTAGGGGGAGGGCACCTAACGTTTGACGAGAACGAGCAGGAAGCGCTCTGATTAGCAAAGAAGAAGCTTTGCTAGAGCTAACTGCAGAAAATTATCGGTATCGTTTCTACACAGTCCAGAGCGCACACGGAATTCTCTACTTCCTTCATCGGCAGATTTACACACATGCATCCACAGATTCATACTTTGCGGAGATTGTCCCAGGAAGCGGAGAGGGTATGGGAAGGACCCTGGATGACACACAAAATAAATACACACTAAGGTGACAAAAGTTATAGGATAGCGACATACACATATACAGATGGCGGTAGAATATGGTACACAATGTATAAAAGGCCCATGCAATGGCGGAAGCGCCGCTTGTGCTAAATGTTCAAATGTGTGTGAATTCCTAAGGGACCAAAATGCTGCGGTCATCGGTCCCTAGACTTACACTCTATTTAAACTAACTTAAACTAATTTATTCTAAGAACAACAGACACACACACGCATGCCCGAGGGAGAACTTGAACATCCGACGGGAGAGGCCCCGCAATCCGTGCATGGCGCCCTGAATCGCGCTGCCGCTCCGCGCGGCATTTGTACTGTGGTGATTCAAGTGAAAAGGTTTCCGACGTGATTATGGCCACACGACGAGAATCAACAGACCTTGAACGCGCATTGGTAGTTGGACGTCGATGCATGGGACATTCCATTTCAGAAATTGTTAGGGAATTCAATATTCCGAGATCCACAGTGTCAGCGTGTGACAGGAATACTACATCTACCTCTCAACATGGCCTTCACTTAACGACCGAGAGCTGCGGCGTTTGTGTAGAGCTACCATTGCTAACAGACAAGTAACACTGCGTGAAATAATCCCTGAAATCAATGTGGAACTATGACAAATGTATCTGTTAGGACAGTGTAGCGACTTTTGGCTTTAATGGGCTAAGGCAACAGACGACCGACACGAATGTCTTCGCTAACAGCTCCTCTCATGACCATATCGGGCCCTACGCCCCTCATAACCATATCGGACCCTACAAAACTGCAAAACCGTGGTCTGGTCAGACGACAGCCGACTTCAGTTGGTAAGGGCTGCTGGTAATGTTCGAGTGTGGCGCAAGCCCCACGAAGCCAAGGACCCAAGTTGTCAACAGGACACTGTGCAAGCACGTGGTGGTTCCACAATGGTGTGGGCCGTGTTTACATGGAATGAACTGGGTTCTCTGGTCCTACTGCTACTTGGGGACCATTCGCAGCCATTCATGGACTTCATATTCCCAAATAACGATGGAATTTTTATGGATGACAATGCGCCATGTCACTGCGCCACAGTTGTTCGCGATTGGTTTCAAGATCATTCTGGACAGTTCGAGCGATTGATCTTCCCACTCAAATCGCCTGACGTCAATGAAATGGGACATAATCGAGAGGTCAGTTGTGCACAAAATCCTGCGCCGGCAACACTTTCGGAGCTAAGGAAGGCTACAAAGGCAGCATGACTCAATATTTCTGCATGGTACTTCCAACGACTTGTTGAGTCCATGACACGTCGAGTTGTCGCACAGCGCCTGGCAAAAGCAGGTCCGACACGACTTTTGTCAGCTCAGTGTATACAGAGCCTTAACCAAGTTCATTAACTACTCTTTCACTAACACTTATGTACTTCGTTCTCTTATCCTAAGTGCTGACAGTTTAAGGGATATGGTGACAGTTGTCGTCCTGGTAAACAGGTGACACAGATATAGCGTCAATTTCATTTTCATAATGTTCTTTTTTGTATGCTTATAAAATATATGCGCTGTGAGTGTTTCCTTGATGAACAGCAAATCCGTTCACCATAAAATTCTGTTTTGGACGACTAGTTGCTGTTTCATGTTCAACAGTTGAGAGATTTGAGACTCCATTCAAGATGTTCGTACATTTTTTGAGATTCACCAACTCCGAAAATGGGATACAAAAAATGATAGTGGACTGTGGAAGATTAAAGGTGTCTGACGTAGCTGGCGCTCATAGAGTTATTATGAGAAGGAGAGTAACATTTTTGCAAGAGTTGGCATCAGAAACGGACAGCAATCAATTCAGTGGGTATATGTTTTTGGCTCTCCATGTAAAACATGGAGTCGATTTCTTACACCAGAATGCCTATGGGCAGTGTTTTGTAGAATGCAAAAGAGAATTTTCCTATTGACTGCTGTGCGAAGGGTGAAACAGCAACTGGTGAACACTGCAGAAGTGTTTTGCACCATCTGCCATCTGACTATGACTGCGAAAGGCAAAAAGTCTTATTTCATGAGAGCAATGAAACTGACTACAAAGAACTTTAGTTACAACTTGGCGATTTAACATAGTAACTGTTTGAATGACTATTACTTCATAAAAATTTGGCACCATCTGGTTTTTTCTCACATTCAGTGAAATTTGTGGTTGGAAAGCATTTTGAGGCCGATTAAAATGACAACCATAAATCGATATTTTGGAACTATTTCATATTCACATTCCCATTAAAAATGTTTAACATTCTACATTGAACTAAAAGTGCACTATGGGCAAAAACTGAGTGTTTTAAAGAACATAGTCTTTCACTTCGAGGCCTAGAACTTTCCACATTCTCTCGTACATGTCATCATATGCAACAAACGTCACCATGACTCGTCTGTTCAGCCTATATTGATCGCTGATGTTCCTTTGCATTACTAGCGTAAATATATTACTGTTCTCACGAAATTAAATACATACTGGAGAAGAGCTTACGGGAAAATTTGAACACACTGTTGGAGAGTACGCTGCACCGGTAGTTCTTGATACTAACGCGACTTCGATGAGAAGGATGGTCCTACTAATTGTCAATTCCTTGCGGGAGTGTTTTATAAAGGCCGTGGCAGTGTAACATGTGAACAAAATGTGTACCACTGTAGTTTTGTTTTAAGATGCCTCGAATCCGGTTAGAGCTTGGCTGAGTGAATTGCGTAACATTGTGATCAAACTTGAGTTTCTTCCGGAGAATAAAATGTTCAAACAACTTACGGTAACGCAGCCATTGACCTCTTGGTCAAACTTCGATAACCCGAGGGGACATCTTATCACTTTCCAGGCATAAACGCAAAGAGGATGTTGTGCAAGGAAATTTAACATCTTGTTATAAGAGGCACATGACGAAAGACAACTCAAACACATTCACGGTAAACAATAGCGCCACCACACAAACAAAGAGGACCAACATCAGAAGTCGATCGCGAACATTACGAGGGCTATTCAGAAAGAGGGCTAGTCCGAAAGTAAGGAACGACTGGTCGTGAAATGGAAACCACAGTGAAAATTAAAACTGTTTTAATTGCAATAGTTAGCTACACCTTCCAGCTACTTCTATACATAGTCGCCGGTCCGACCTAGACATCTGTCGTAGCATTATACTAACTTTTCAATACCCTCGTCATAGAAGGCAGCCTCCTGTGCTTTCCGAGAGTTTTCTGCTTTGGACTGCAGTCCACTGTGTGTGCCAAAACGTTGTCTTCATAGCCAGCGGTTCATTCGAACAGAGATTGAGCTCAGATGGAGCCACGTCCGGGCTGTATGGTGGGTGAGCAAAAACTTTCAATCGAAAACGTCGCAGAAGCGCACTTATTGCACCTGCAGTGTCCGGCCGAGAAGTGTTATGAAGAACGAGCAGCTTGACAGAAACGTTATGTAGGGTTGCACGATATCAGGCGAAATCTCTCGGCAGGCGCCATGCTTTGTGGAAGACACTATTTAGACATCTTTACCCGCATACAGGCATACTAGACTCACTGCCCAACACATTTGCGCAAAGCTTCATCGGATTTTCACTGTCGTTTCCATTTACCGACCGATCATTCTTTACTTTCCGTATAGCCCCCGTGTAAGGGATGATCAAGACGTTTCCGTTTGAGGCCGCTGCAGCAGCGGATAAGCAACATAGTGCGACTCTGGTGCGGGTATATAAGCAGCGACATTTACGCAAGCGATTAGTGTGACAGTCATGTATTTCCTATGTGCATGCAGTAAATACCTAAACGTGAACTATGTCGACGTTATTACGAAATGCGTCCAGACAGGACCAATGTGCTGTTGTTCTTTTGTTGGCTACCGAATGACAAACACCGGTAGACATCCACTGGAGGAAAAGAATGTGTGTGAGGCAGCGTGCCTGCCGAAAACCACCGATGTGGAATGGTGCGCCAAGTTCCGTGCTGCTCGCGATTCGACACAAGACGCCGGTCGATCTGGGATGTCAGCCTCAACCATTACACCAACTCAAGTGCGAGACGCTCGAGTACCCCCATATAGTCCAGAACTCTCCCCACGCGATTATCACACCTTCGGTCCATTAAAAAAGGCCTTTAAGGGTGGACGATTCTTGTCGGACGAGAATGTCCAGCAGGCAGTTACAGAGTTCTTCATACAGCCGGAGAGGTTATTATACTAAATGGTTGTCTTCAACTTGGTGCATCAGTGGGATGATTGCTTCAATGCTCATGGCTATTTTGCCTGACTGGCATACTGATTCTGGACTGTATGGCCTTCGAATGGAAATTTTTCGATCGCCTCTTATTATTACCAAAGAGTGTGTTATCATTAACTCTGTCCCTCTGTTGTTTGATAAGGGGACAGCAGGATTGAAAGCTGAATTTAAAAAGAAGTCCCCATCTCTATTTGTAGGGTCACTAATTTAATCTCTATTGCTTTCTTAATAACACTATCCGAATAGCCGGAATTGCATGCCAGAATCAGAACTACACGTAGATTCTGGCATGTCCTTCCATTTATTGGGATAGAGTTATTACGAAAGCAGTTGAGATTAAATTAAGAAGTGATCTTATAAATGAAGATTCTTACTTAAATCCTGCTTGTAATCCTGTTCACACCTTGGTCAAACAACAAATGGACAGAGTTAATGCTACCTCACCCATTAGTAATTGGTAATTAATATTTCCTTTGACGTTGGTCATTGTTGGTTATGTGGTGGCGTTACTGTTTATAGTGTGTGCGTGAGCGCTCACGCGCGCGCATGTTTGTTTGTTTGTGTTTGTGTGTGTGTGTGTGTGTGTGTGTGTGTGTGTGTGATAACTTCTGACGTTGGTAAACATGGTTTATGTGGCGGTGCTTAGTATTTTAATTGTGTGGAGGCTGGGGCGGGGAGGAGGGGGGGAATAGTATGGTAGGGGTGGCAGACAGTGAAGCGATGCCTGTGTGTGTTGTCTTTCGTTATATGCCCCTCATACCGAGGGGTTAAATTCCCTTTCACAGCGCTCGCTCGTTGATTTTGTTGCTTGAAAATGAAATATTAGCGGTTGTCGAAGACGCCACCCGGCTGCATTCCCTTACGTTGTTTGAAATCTCAATTTGGCGTTCGAATGGTCTAGTATACAAGCATGAATCTAGGGGAAATGGCAGTGTGTTCATGGAGGTTACGGCTGCTGCAAAAATTTATAAGCATCTATATTTTTACACATCTATATCAATTTCCGAATATCATAGCTAACTTTAACAAACGATACTTTTCAGTTGCTTGTGTAAGGGCCCGCAGAATTCGATGGCCTTGCAGCATGACCAGTAATAGTCCAACCAGCTAAAGGCGCATGAGCGTAGGTTGACGTATCCGCTGTGACCAACAAATCTGACACGGTTCGTGTGTCAACAAGTAGAACCGGCAAACCACAGGAAATTGAGTAAGGACAGACAGAAGGTGAAAGAGCCTCCACCAAGAAAGAAGAAAAGAGGTAAGGCGACTTCCCAAACGTAGGCTGAAACGTCTGAAAGTAAAACTATTCTCATTTACTCTGTCGTATAACCATTGTTTGCATAACAGTATTCACAGTGGCAAATCTTAGTGAAATACTGATATTTTTGAGTGCACATTTCGATTTCGTATTGTGTAAATTGAGTCGTCATCAAAGCTGAGAGAAGCTTCTTTAACATTATTGACATGACAGTCCTTAGTTGTTATTAATGTTGTATCAGATCTGTCACCTCTGAATATAGGCAATGACAAATAGAAAAAATTTCGTTTATTCAGTTGTAACAAACGGTCCTAAGCTAAAATAATTCATATAATTTTGTGAGAATTCGTTGCTACTGTAATTGTTAAATAAAATGTGTGACACAGGTACTTCTTAAATTTTCGGAGGTATTTATTCAAAGGCTATATTTTTCTGCGCTGCAATTTTTCGGTTATTATGTTCAAGCAATGTGCCATTCACTAATGTAAAGGTATTTTTATTACAATGGTAAAATGTTTTACGTAACAATGTTATGTTAATGTATTAATACATTTTATATACACTGCCTGACAAGAAAAAGGGAAAGCACTCAAAAGAGCAGCAGGAAACGAAATCAGACTTAACTTCACGGATTGAGAGGGTATGTGACGTTACTGCAGTGATTAGGAAATTGATTACGTTTACGAAGAACTTGGGACTATGAGCTCACTTATCATTCAGACACTGCACCCCTCTAGCCTCGATGTATGGGACTGATTCGGTTGGGAAGGGCGCCATAAAGCCGTTTTTATCTTTTCCTGAAGCAAGCACGCCCACGACGGTTATACCTGGTTGTTGACTGAAGTCCCAGCTGGTCCCACACATGTGCTATTAGGAGCAGATCTGAGTACCACTGATGGCATGTACATGTACAATGTTACATCCGATCATGTCTTCTGAGTGTTTCTCCTTTTTGCTAGGCAGTTTATTTTATTGTTATTAATGAAATTAAAAACACGACTTGTTAAAAGTGATAATGACGAGAAACTCTGATCGAAGGCGTGGCCGAGGTGGGTGGGTGGGGAGGGAGAGGTCGGCGAGGTAGGGGCAGGAGAAACACAGTAACAAAATGTGACTCCCCATGTGCAAGACGCAGGCTCGAATCCTGGACCAACGCCTGATCCTGTATCAGTTGAAGAAGTTCCCACACCCTTTCAATACCTTCGTCAGTCCTATGTCTCCACAAAATCGAATCCCAACACTGCACTGTAGACCCCATTCTTGAGAACCCTACCTTTCTTTCGCCACGTCTCACCGTCCTCACATGTCTATACGCTCCACGTCTTTTCATAGCATAATTTCACCCACCCTCTTCCTCCTGACCATGAAGACAGTCCACCCACCCCACTTGGCACACTTCGACGTGGTGTTCCTCCTGCTCCTGGGTGTTATTGAAATAACACGTGAAGATTGTCTACACCAGGGGTAGTCCACCGTTTTTACCTGTCACCCACTTTTGTGCTTCTGTTACTATATAATTTTCTAACTGCTCGCCAATTCCGCAATAATGGTGATTTATAAAGTATGGAAGTAACTTAACTCCACAAAATTTATAACGCAGAGTTACAGGAACTTAAATAAAACCGCCTTAGAACAGGCCTTGAAGGCACAACTGTACCGACCGGCCACCGTGTCATCATCAGCCCTTAGGCGTCAGTGGATGCGGGTGTGGAGCTGCATGGGTCAGCATCCTGCTCTAGCTACCGTCGTCAATTTTCCTGAACGGTGCCACTGATTCTCAGGCAAGTAGCTTCTATATTTGCCTCACAAGTGCTGAGTGCACCCCTCTTGCCAACACCACTCGGCAGACCCGAATGGTGACCCACCCAGCCCGACAGCGGTTAACGTCACTGATCTGATGCGAGCCGGTTTTACCACTACAGCAAGGCCGTTGGTACTGCAAGTTAAAGCAATGATAATAATTACTCACCTAATATTTTATATCATAATTTTATGAACATTTAACAAAAATTTCTTTAAAACCCCCGCCGCCTACTGTCCAAAGCTGGAACGCTCATTTGTGAGCGGTATGGACCAGGTTACTGGCTTGTTACAAAGCTAGTCTCGAACGTTTCTGACACAGTCTTGGAATAGGTCATTAATTCTAAGGCAAATACGCCTTATCGACAAGAGAATGGAACTCTGAAGAAACAAAGTGAATTGCGGACTATAGTCCATTTTTCGTCTTCCCTCATCTTCTTTACCGTTGCTCATGTTTCTGGCAGAGTTCAGTGATGATGAGAAACGGATCATTTAGAAATGGATCACTACAATTTACAGTTATTTTCATTTTTAGTTGAAGCAACAAGTGCTCGTCGATCAGTACATTAACCGTTCAAAATGTTTAAGTGTGTTCGTATTTTCAATGTTTGTATGTCACTTTATCCGAGGCAGACATGAGGAACTAAATTAATAATTGCCAGACAAGCATAGAAAATCACATAAAAACACTCAGCTTGACTGGTTCATCAGAGTAATGGTCGTCAATCCAGAGCGTGGGTTCGATCCATTCCCTGGAATGCAAAACAGGCAACTCCACTTTTGCCTACACCAAGGTGTCCACTTTTTTCTGTTTTCTGTTCTTTAGGTAACTGTCCTGGAGAGGAATCTATTCTGTATCTTCTGTATCATCTTTACCTACATCAGCTCAATGGAAATTTGCACAAGGGTGGACTATTCTCAAGTCATTATACACTATAAGGCAGAAAAAGACGCACAACGAAGGAATTATCCGAGGGGGACGGAAATCAGAATACGTATAGACAATCAAATGATTTCAATTTCAGAAAAAATTGGCTGATTTGTTCAATAGAAACAGCTTCACGAACTGAGAAAGTCAATAACGCTTTGGTCCACTTCTGGCCATTATGAAAGAAATTAGTCGGCTTGGTATTGATTGAGAGAGTTCTTAGACGTGCCAGATTTTGTCCAATTTGCGCGTTAGATCGTCAAAACACCGAGATGGTTGGAGGGCCATGTCCAGAATGCTCCAAAGGTTTTGAGTTATGGAGAGATCCAGCGACCTCGGTGGCCAAGGTAGGGTCTGGCAAGCACGAAGTAGAAACCCTCGCCCTGTGCGGGCGGGCATTATCTTGCGTAAATGTATGTAAGCAACAAAATGGGGCGTAGAATATCGTCGACGTACCGCTGTGTTTTAAGGGTGCCGCCGAACAACAGAAGGGGTCCCGCTGTGAAAAGAAATGGCACCATTAGACCATCTCTCCCTGTTGTCAGGCCGTGTGTCTGGCGACAATCAGGTTGATACACCACCGCTGTCTAAGGCGCCTCCAGACACGAATTAGCTGGGGCTCAGTTCGAAGCGGGACTCATCGCTGAAGACAGTTCAATTCCAGTCATTGAGATTCCGGGCCGAAGGCCTGTCTGGAGAAGCTCCAGACAGCGGTGGGATACCAACCTGAGTGTCGCCCGCCGTACGGCCCAACAACCAGGACTGATGGCTTAGGGTGCCATTTATTTTCATAGCAGGAGCTCTTTGGTTGTTATCCACGGCACCCTTAGAGCACACAATATTCTATGCCCCGTTTCGTGGCCCCTCATGGCAAGCCATCTTTGACTTACAGTCCAGCAATGTAATTCCCTCCCACACACGGCGAGAAATACTACTACTTATCTTCGTGCTTGCCAAACCCTACCTTGACCAGCAAGGCCGCCGGATATGTCCCCAGTTGAGAACGTTTGGAGCATTATGGGCAGAGCCCTCAAACCAGCTCGAGATTTTGACCATCTTACGCCCCAGTTGGACAATATTTGGGACGATATCCCACAGGAGGACATCTAATAACTCTACCAATCGATGCCAAACAGAGTAATTGCTTGCATGAGGGCCAGAGGTGGATCAACACGTTACTGACTTGCTCAATTTGTGAAGTACTTTCTCTTGAATAAACCATCCAGTTTTTCTGAAACTGTAGTTATTTGCTTGTCTGTACATGTGCATCCCATCCACTGACTTCTGTCCAATTCGGATAATTACTTCGTGGTGTTGGCTTTCTTTATTCTTTTGTCTTAAAGCGGGGGTATGCAACCCACAGACCACATGCAGCAGCCGAAAGCAAGTATTAATGTAGCCCAAGAATAGAGCATCTATCACACGACCGTCATTTTTTTTAAAAAAAAGAGAGAGAGAAACAACTTTTTGTAAAGTTATGACAAACTGAATATTTTCAGTCTCGAAGCTCGCTCCACAAGATGCTATTTTCTCGTTAGCCCATCCCGGTTTTCTCTTTTTTTTTCTCTTCTTTTCTTCCGCTACATTTATTGTTAGCAGTGTTATGTGCATTATGTGCGGCCCAAGAATACTTGTCTTCTTGTTCTGTGGCCCTAGTAAGCTGAAGCGTTGGTCACCTCTGTCTTAGAGTGTATATTACTTTTTCCGAACTGATCGAGGACGACGATTATGAACTAAAGTGTACAAAATTTGTTCTTGATCTTGACAAATCACTAACAGCCATCGTATATTTTCATCGTTATTAAGACCAACACAGATCCCGTGTCCACATACAAGGCATAAAATTTTACATAGATACTGAAAGAAGTGCGTGTGATCACGTGCTCGTGAAGTGGTAGGATTCCTCGACACTATTCATTCGGTTTTCACTGTAACGGTTTGATATGACAGCACCTCACTGAGAGAGGGACTATGGTGGGACGTGTGTCACACATCCCGGAACGATGACGCAAGCTGCGGGTACACAACCGCAGATTTCTGAAGGCCCGTATGCATTTCTCAGAAGGAACACTTTCCACCATTCATAGCCGGTAAACGCGACAGCAAACGTCTCGTGTTTGCACCGGCACAGTAGACGTGTTAAGAAAAGGTCGCGTTGTTATTTTCAACAAACGAAATACATAAGAAAGGAAGGGAGGACTAAAGATGAATAATTAATGTTACGACGACGACGAGACGGAGCACAAGGCCGCGTTAGATAAGGCAATCGGCCGTGTTCTATACAAAGAGCGCTTGCAGCGTTTACCTTAAACTACTCAGAGGAACTATGAACGACTTAAAGCTAGATATCTGGACACGGATATGAATCTGAGACTGCTCGAATCTGCGTCCAGTATCTTATCACTGAGTCATCTCGCTCAGTGAAAAATGAAAAAACAACTGTTGTATGTCCTCGTCGAATATAGAATGTAATAAATAGATGACTATCGTACAGATGATGTCCAGTTTCTTAAGACGTGGTTAAGTTTGCATTAAGGTATGAGAGCGTTTGGCTGCCACATGGTGTATGTCCAAAATTCAGCTTCTTTAGGACAGCAAATATAAAGTTTGTAGCTCACTGCAAATTCATAATTGTACACTGAGTTGACAAAAGTCATGGTATACTTCCTAAAATCGTGTCGGGCCTCCTTTTGCCCGGTGCAGTTCAGCAACTCGTCGTGCCATAGACTCAATAAGTCACTGGAAGTCCCCTACAGAAATATTGAGCCATGATGCCTCTATAGACGTCCTTAATTGCGAACGTATTGCCGGTGCAGAGGTTTGTGCACGAACTGATCTCTCGATTATATTCTATAAATATTCGATGGGTGGCCAAATGGTTCGCTCAAAATGTCCAGAATGTTTTTCAGATCAGTCGCAAATATTTGTGGCTCGGTTACATGGTGCATTGTCATCCATAAAAATTCCATCGTTATTTGGGTTCATTGAGTCCATGAATGGCTGAAAATGGTCTCCAAGTAGCCGAACGTAACCATTCCCAGTCAATGATTAATGTAAACAGAGCCCTCACAAGTATGGTGCCGTCACCATCTTGCACAGTGCCTTGTTCACAATTGGGTCCATGGCATCGTGGGGTCTGCTCCACACTCGAACCCCACATCAGCTCTTACCAAATGGTTCAAATTGCTCTGAGCACTATGGGACTTACCTTCTGAGGTCATTAGTCCCCTAGAACTTAGAACTAGTTAAACCTAATTAACCTAAGGACATCACACATATCCATGCCCGAGGCAGCATTCGATCCTGCGACCGTAGCGGTCTCGCGGTTCCAGACTGCAGCGCCTAGAACCGCACGGCCACTTCGGCCGGCAGCTCTTACCAATTGAAACCGGATTCCTCTAACCAAACCACGGTTTTCCAGTCGTTAGTGTGCAGCCGATATGGTAAGGAGCCGAGGAGAGGCGTTGCAGATGATGTAGTGCTGTTCGCAAATGCTCTCACGTCGATCGTCTGCTGTCATAGCCCATTAACGCCAGATTTCACCACACTGCCCTAACAGATACGTTCGCCGTACGTCGCAAATTGATTCCTGCGCTTATTTCATCCAGCGTTGCTTGTTTATTAGCACCGGCACTCAGATATCACCATAGACTTGCCCAGCCAGAGGACTGTTGTCTCGTTTGGGGGGGGGGGGGGGGGGAGAGGTGAAGTAATTTTACGAGCCTTGATTTAAATACGCCTAATGATTTGCAATATAACGAACTGCCACAAAGGCTGTTCGAGTCGTTATTTTGAATTCCAGACCACGGCTTCAGAATCTTAAACACTTGAACACAGATGGTCAGTTCAGAAAAAACCTTACATGATCTCTGATAACCAGCATTATTAACTTTACAACTTTGATTCCTGACAGCAAAATAATATTGGCAATAAACAACGCGTACGAAGAATTCCAAGAATCTGCTTCTCCTTAAAACAAGTAATTACAGCTCATTATTTCACGACGACTGACTCAAGAAATCACTATAGGCAGTCAATTAAGCAACACATACAACTCTTGCAAATCCATTGACAACCAAGGAATAAACAACAGCACTGAAACTGTTGGAGGGGAGGGGGGGGGGGTTATGCGCCGCGTACTAGTTTTACAAGTGGTAGGCCCTTCAGTGAACTTGCTGGCCTTTCTCTTTACAACAGTCCACGTCCTGGCCCTTCTGGCTAGAATAATTTATGATACCTGTTAACATAAACTTGTTACCTCCAGGCATAGACAAGTCACAGCGCATGATTAAGATGTTTAATAACGGCAATCTCACGCACATACTCATAGAAAATTTTGCAATGAAAATGAGTTACAAGTATTAGCATTATCCTTTGAGATTAAATGCCACAAACCCATTTAATTTTAACCTTTTAATTTAGACGTCTGCGAATTAAGCCAGTAGGTGATTGATCTCTCTCATATCAACTTAACAAAGCAACAATCTGAATGACTTCGAGGCACTTCAGGTAAAAAGTGACCTATGCAAAGAATAGCACTTACCTTTGTGAAACAATTCCGTATCAACAACAGTGCAAACAGCTTCAGCCAGTCATTCGTATATCCACATGCACTCTGTAAGTCAACTGCTAGTTCACAGACCCCTCTCTGCCTTACGAGAAGCAACAGGGTCAGCTCACTTAATCGTCCTGCAATTATAAACAATTCAATGATCATATTTACGTAAAGGTTGCGTAAAAGGAACTTCCTTTAAAATATAAAATATCTAAATTACGGTGAAACGACAACAACAAGACATAATAGTTCTTTAAATTTGCACACCGTACTAAATTACAGTCTTCTGAAGTTAAGACATTTCTTAACAGGCGGAAGAAACCTGAACAATACAGCGCGGACAAATTACTAATATCAAATCACTTAGACCAACCAGCTGTTTAATAACATAAACGCTCAGTACTGCAATCCGGTGGCAGAATAGAACACTGAAGCGCCAAAGAAACGGGTACAGGCATGCGTATTCAAATACAGAGATGTGTAAACAGGCAGAATACGGCGCTGCCGTCGGCAACGCCTCTATATGACAACAAGTGTCGGCTACTGCTGCTACAATGACAGGCTATCAAGATTTAAGTGAGTATGTTGGCCGGCCACGGTGGTCGAGCGGTTCTAGGCGCATCAGTACGGAATCGCGCGACTGCTACGGTCGCAGGTTCGAATCCTGCCTCGGGCATGGATGTGTGTGATGTCCTTAGGTTTGTTAGGTTTAAGTAGTTCTAAGTTCTAGGGGACTGATGACCACCGATGTTAGGTCCCATAGTGCTCAGAGCCATTTGAACCATTTTTGAGTATGTTGCCGCACAAGCGATACGACACTACATCTCTGAGGTAGCAATGAAGTGGGTGTTTTCCCGGACGAGCATTTCATAAGTGTACCGTGAATGTCAGGAATGCGGTAACACATCAAATCTCCGACATCCCTGCGGCCGGAAAAAGATCCTGCAAGAACGGGACCAACGACGACTGAAGAGAAGCGTTCAACGTAACAGAAGTTCAACCCTTCCGCAAATTTCTGCAGATTTCAATGATGGGCCATCAACAAGTGTCAGCGTGCGAACCATTCAAGGAAACATCATTGATATGGGCCTTCGGAGCCGAAGGCCCACTCAGCTTTACGCCTCACCTGGGCCCGTCAACACCGACATTGGACTGTTGATGACTGGAAACATGTTGGCTGGTAGGACGAGTCTCGTTTCTGATTATATCGAGCGGATGGACGTATACAGGTATGAAGACAACCTCATGAATCCATGGACCCTGCATGCCAGCAGGAGGCTGTTCAAGCTGGTGGAGACTCTGTAATGGTATGGGGCGTGTGCAGTTGGAGTGATATGGGACCCACTGATACGTCTAGGAACGACTCTGACAAGTGATACGCACGTGAGCATCCTTTCTGATCACCTGCGTCAATTCATGTCCATTGTGCATTCCGACGGACTTGGGCAATTCCAGCAGGAGAATGCGACACCCCACACGTCCCGAATCGTTACAGAGTGGTTCCAGGAACGCGCTTCTGAGTTTAAACACTACCGCTGGCCACCAAACTCCCCAGAAGTGAAGATTATTTAGCATATCTGGGATGTCTTCCAACGCCCTGTTCAGAAGAGATCTCCACCCACCGTACTCTTACGGATTTATGGACAGCCCTGCAGGATTCATGGTTTCAGTTCCCTCCAGCACTACTTCAGACATGAAAAATGGTTCAAATGGCTCTGAGCACTATGGGACTCAACTGCTGAGGTCAGAAGTCCCCTAGAACTTAGAACTACTTAAACCTAACTAACCTAAGGAAATCACACACATCCATGCCCGAAGCAGGATTCCAGACTGTAGCGCTTAGAACCGCTCGGCCATCCGGCCGGCTCTTCAGACATCAGTCGAGTCCTTTCCACGTCGTGTTGCGGCACTTCTGCGTGTTCTCGCGGGCCCTACTAGATATTAGGCAGGTGTACCAGTTTCTTTGGCTCTTCAGTGCATATAATAGCATGACTGTAATCGTACTTCTACTGTAACCAGGCTGTGGGACACGCTAATGCTTTAAACAGCATTTCAGCCACAAAACCAACGAGACAACCAAACGGGCGCCGCTGTTTGTGGACACCACTGCAAATTGGCCCCTCAGACTCGAGTACAGTACTCTCGTCGGACTCGTACTCAGCGACCTAGCCGGCTCCGCTCCGTCAAAGCGGACAACACGCTCTTCATTGCAAAGCCCGCTCGCTCTCTCACTCTGCCAGTAGCCGCGTGACCCGCCACCTCGCGGAATATTCGCGCACCACTTCGGAACCAAATTTGAAGGTCTTGAAAGAAACCAGCACATCGCGCGCTGTTGAATAGTCTTCCAGTCAAAGACCCTCAGACCGTCGTCTCTGAACGGAAGACTAAACCACGGATGACCATCGATAACCAGATACGGCCGCGAAGCCAGAACGCACGGGTCAGAGACGACTGTCATTCCGCTTTCCACGAGCTGTCGCCCGTCTTCGGAGCCGTGAGACCAGACCTTGCAGAACAGAACAAATCTTAGCCGTCAGTCTGGTTAGGTTGGCTACGGGTCATCTTTCTGCCAGCGGACGCTTGTGCTATTCCCGGTAATAAAACTGACCGAAAGTTTGTTGTTTACAATGTTCAGTTGGAGCAGTTCCGCGGAGTTCGTCAGCACAGAAGTTGCCGCAGTTTCTACATCTTTGAGCTCGCCTATTGTTCTCAGTAACGACCATGATCCTCATAGCATCGGTTCCAACTGTTCCGCATTAATAGTAACACAACAGCGGTTGTTTCTGTCATGAACCATCACAAATCCAACGATTTGCATGCAGATCGGTAGGCGCCACGAAGCTAACCATGCTTGCTCGTGAGTACTACAGTATGTACTGCCCCTGCCTGAGCGGATAATAATGATCATTACAATTTATATCGCACTATACTCTCTCTCTCTCTCTCTCTCTCTCTCTCTCTCTCTCTCTCTCTCTCTCTCTGATCGAGGGCTGGACGAGTTAACGGGACGCTCGCCTGTGTTGCAAATTGTCCTGCAGCGAGACTGTTTCTATATCAGGATTGCGCTACTCCTGTGTGTGAGGTATCCGATATTTTAATTGTGGCAGACTACCTCGCATTTCCATGTGTGTATTTATGGAAATGTATGTAAGATTTCCCCAGAACTGTCTGACTTCTATTCTGTAGAATTCCTTTCGCCTCTTACAACGCCATAATTATTAAGTAGAAACCTCTGTTAGAAGAGATGAGGTCCGATGGTGGTCACAGTCCAGACAGATGAAGAATATCAGGTAATTGGGTGAAAGGGTACAGTACCCCTCGACATTGAAAATAGGTACAACATTTTTCGTTATTCTTGTCAGTACAACATATTTTTTTCTAATAATAACTCAATTTCAATTAATACAGTGAAGCCGGATACCAGTGTGGGAAAGAATGACAATTTATTTATTTAATTGATCACATGTGCACTCCCACAAAATAAAATAAATCCCTACATCCAGTTTGGTGAGATCTGGAAATGAATGAATGTATGGTCGTCTGCTAACCGCAGGTAGTGAATGTGAATATATGATCATCTTTGACGCGATCCTTTGGCCACCTTTGGTGGAACCAAAGAGATGAAATTTACCGGAGCTTTGAGCGCCTGAAATGTGGCTGACCAATACGGTAGCAAGATGCTCCCCCACTTTGGCAGAGGTGTGAGAGGACCTGAAGAACGGCCATGTTTCAGCACTCTGCCGCTGGATCTAGTGTTGGTAAGACCTGTCTTAGGGGTGCTCCGTAAAGACAAAAGAGTGAAGACATGGTATGCATGTGAAATACTTAAGAAATACTTAAAAGTAGTTTAGAATAATAATTTCTCTATTTCAGGAACTTTTGTGGGGAGAATTAAATGTCAGACAGGTAATATTAAGGGGATCGTAGTAATCTTCGGAAGTGACCAACGGTCACAATGAAACCACGTGTAGCAATAAGTTGAAATACTCCTGAGTGCTTACGTTTAGCTGAATTACTAGCGTGTGTACTATAAGTTGGAAATATTTAAGAAATGGCGTGTGCAGGACTTGAAATTAAAGACGAGTACTTCCACGTGGTGAGTACTGTGTGGGTCTCAATCTGTGTATGAGACAAAGGATAAAGAGAAGTACTCATCCATGGTATCAGTTGAGGACTCGCGTGTGTGATGAATATGTTCTTAATATTACTTTGCGTGTTATGTTTCCGTGTAACGCTTGATTCAAACTATAATACTCTGAGAGAGAAGCAAGGTGAGTCAGCCGTCTATCCAGCAACGCCACTTGGCTTGCATTGCACAGGAAGACGTGCATATATCCTCCAGAGTTCGTAGTACGAAAGAAAAGTTACGAAATGGGGCAGTGTCGTGTGAAACTGGGATGAATTTTAATTGAAGTGGGAAAGCTGAAAGAGATGTGATTATAACGTTGTGACGATTCCTTGTGTTGTATTCCATGTTGCAGTGTGGTGTGTGTCATGTAATTTAAGTATGTGTGGTTTGCAAGGTAGTTTCAGAGGTAGTGGGGTATGCATGTTCCTTTTGTACTGCTCGGTCAGGAGGAAAGTTTCGTGATGATGGTTGTGAGAGTCGAAGTGTGAGATATAGCAAAAGATCCACCATTCTATCCAGAAAGTGCACTGTAGCGTTAAATAATTACAAGACCATAAGATAGAGAATCACCAATGTAAAGCCATGCCCACTGGGCGGAATTTCTCATGTGTTATTGTTGTAGGTTATAGAATGTGTGTGTTTAGGTTATAGAATTTATCGGAATAAATAAGATAGTGAAGAGAAAAAGATTGGTGGCCTTTTCCTTCGAATTGTGTGTTCTCATGATATCCAGAATTTCATTCATGTCCAGTGCGATGGCCACGTGTTGATCAAAGCCGTTAAATAAGAAAGAAAATGTGGTATTGCCAGTGCGTAGTGAACAGTCAGAGTTGTGTAAATTACTAATAGTCAGATGTGCGTTATCCGTTGCGTAATATTCATACAGGAGAATCATTTGTAACTTAATTGTGAGTGCTAGAGTTCATGTTACTCGATAAATAAGAATGAATCCACTCGCTTGGCAGACACTCACCTTGCAGGCCTGACTGCTTGATGCCACAATATGAGCAAGGCATGTGGGTGCCTCTCATGGGAATAGGAAGTCAGGCAGTCATTTTAATTTCTATCAGCCCTGTCACCAAGTTCGTTCTTTTGCAAGAGAACCGGTGGAAGCCGCAACATCTTCAACCGTTTGATACGTTGCCAGCCACTTTGTTAAACCAGAAGAAAGGGGAGTGACAAGTGGGTATAAAATTTAGTGGGTTCACCGTATGTTTTTTCTATGCTGCTGTGGTGCATCTTCCATGAGGAAAACTTGTTTGAAGTTGAAATCGAACAAGGCTCATTGGCAGTCGCCGAGTCGTGCTTTCAGAAGCATGCCTCTGTCTCAGATCAAGATCCTGAAGTTCAACCGTGTAATTATGAGTTTCTTTATAAAAAAAATAGATGTTTTATACGTTTTATCGTATTTGATACGACGCATTGTCACCCAGTTGCTTTTATTTCCAACAATCTTTTTGTCCCACTTCCTGACACATTCTTGAGGGTTTTTAGTTAAACGCTCTGCACCGGCTTTGCGTCAATTGAACACGCATTCTAAGGTGATATATGTTTTACAGCCAGTGCGGAATGTTTCATTCAAAATGTTAAACTTTGGCTTCGGTTGCCGCAATTTAACATAACATGCTCATTCCTGAAGATCTTTAACTGTTACAAAGTCGAACTTTGCATTTCATAAACCACAAACTTATTCATTTTTAGGGATTTCTCCATCACACTGTACCAGTCCCTCAGTACATAAATCGTCTTCTCCTTACAAGCACTTTCAGAACACCCAGAAGCATCATTGTTGGGTAGATATGAACATACTAAACCAGAAATGTTTTATCAGTAGTGTTGACACCACTATTACTGGACAGAACGCAGAAGTAAGAGGGCTACGTTTAAATTCCTGTTTTGCCCAGGACGAGAATCGGAGCTCATCACAACATGCTTTGTAGGTGGTTTAGAAGACAACAGCTTCTTGACGTACACCAGCAAGAATGAAACTGTTTCTACAGAGCCCTGTGGTGCAATCGTTTCATGCAATCGTTTGTTGTCAATATTAGAAATATCCCGTTTTCATTTTCATATCATTAATGTCAAAATCACTGACTCTTAATACTCGGAATGGAAGATCCTTCTGTAGATCCATGGATATAACGTAAATTTCAGCTTTAGGATTGGAAGGATCACGCTTCATACGTTCTCAGATCCTCGCGGCTTTCCCTAAATTTAGTTCATGATTTGTTTCAAATTTCGCATTCCCTTCCAGTGTGAGATTTGTATCCATTTTTTTCTTTAAGTTTATGTCGCAATCTGTATAAGTTTCTTTTATCAGTTTCCGGAATCGTAAGTTAAACTTAGTGTTAAAAGTGTAGCAGTAGTAACTTTCCTTCAAGAACTCTCTTTTATCCTTAACGTACGTTTCTTTGTAAAAATTTTGGAATAATCAGACGAATACTCGAATACTTCCTGTTTACATTATCATTTCAGATGTAATGTGATTTATGAACAGGTGAAGTACTTATAAGCCGCTCAGTGAAAGCTATTTTCTCTCGTTCCATCTTCTGTGGATTGGGCTTGCGCTCCCTTAAGTCCTCGTCAGGAGTTACATATTCTCTGTAGTTTCTCGAAGCTGGTGACAGTCTCCCGCACACTCTACTGAACACGTGCGAAGAACGAATTGTTCGTACGTTTTAAGAACTCTCGAGCCCGTATTAGGAATATAAAACCGTTAACAAAATTGTTAGATTGAAGACTACCACGAGCGTGGTCCTTGCAACAGATCCAGTCTTGACAAGTTCACGTAAACAAGCGTTTTGTTTACCAGTGTCCTCCACTTTCCACACCTTTCGATGAATTTCTTTCCCTTAGCTCCTGTAATCTTCTGAAAACACCCTTTACGGCACGTGTAGTCTACATTCTCTCTTTTTCTTGTGTTTTTGCCCCGCATCGGCACAGGGTCGGCACTGTTACTAGTTGAAGGGCGGTCAGATGTCCTTGTCACTACCCTAGTAACACCCCCCACCCCACCCCCAAATAAAATACTACAAATTTTTTTAAATATAAACTGAACCTCCCCCCCCCCTCCCCAAACAGAGCTTATTAAAGTGTAACAGTTATGAGCAGCACGTTCTTTTCCGGTGGATTTCAGGATCCGCGTAGTACCGGTACAGGGTGTTAACAGGAAAGAAGCGCTGAAAATGGTTCAAATGGCTCTGAGCACTATGGGACTCAACTGCTGTGGTCATTAGTCCCCTAGAACTTAGAACTAGTTAAACCTAACTAACCTAAGGACATCACAAACATCCATGCCCGAGGCAGGATTCGAACCTGCGACCGCAGCGGTCTTGCGGTTCCAGACTGCAGCGCCTTTAACCGCACGGCCACTTCGGCCGGCAAAGAAGCGCTCATATAAAAATGTGTAGAAAAATTTTAACACCGCAGAAGTGATTGATACACATTTACAAATAATACAGAGAGCCTAAAGTGTTTCTGCTGGAATATAGGCAGACTTACTCAATGTCTATTCATGTCACTTAGTCCAATTTCTTAAATTGTGACTAAACTGTTTTCTGTTTATATTGAGATAACTTTTAGTCAAGGCTATCTTATTCATTGCTGCACACGACGGAGAAATTAAAATTAATATTGAATCTGTAGAGTACTAAAGAACTGTTTAAAAAACCGACAAAGGAAAACTATTATTCGGACTCCTTGGCGCTCCGAAAATAACTACTGTACGAAAGAGGATTTTGTTATGCAAGGTTTCAACATTTTAATGTTCGGATAATAAGTTGCCGTCTCTTTAATCTAAGAATAGATGATCAATGCAACTAGCCGCTATCTCTGTGTAATGTGTTGTCTGTATAGAAGTGTATCTGTTGTCTTTCAGATTCCTTCACCTTCACACATAAGTCCATACAGTAAAGTAAGGCCCTCCCAGTTCTTGGCTGATCCGTGATAAGACAGGCGAAAAATTAGATTAATGGAGGATTGTTAGTATTATCTCTATTTTCATTCGCTCTCTCTCTCTGTCTCTCTTTTATCTATGCATAGTTTTTAATATAAGATTTCATTACGTGATATAGTGATCAAAAGAATCAGCCAAATAGAATCTTTGGTGGAGTCCTTCGTCTTGGTAATCAGCGGCTGGCTTGCTGTAAGAGATCTTTACATTTATTATTACTGTTAAACACTGCAGTCAGTCGGGAGAATCAATCATTTGGACAATATGTTCCTTTTACGAAATGTTGCGAATTCCAGATGTGTACGAAGCCTTTTTGGACGATTTAACACAGACTCAGTGATCGCAGGCTCTCTTCGACACAGCTGAAACTTCCACACTAAATACAGGGCCAACGTGATCAACAAATGATTCAGAAAAAACTCATTCGTTCATTCACTCCAGAACAAAAAAGTCACAAATCTTATTTATGGAGGAAATCGTGTATTAAATCCATCTCCATTACATGTCCAGATCTCCGGTGATTCCACGCTTTAATTATTTTCCTTTTACAATCTCTTTCTCTTCAAAACAAACCGCTAGCAGCACAAATGTTAATTGGCTCGCTTTAGCGAGAAGAAAAGCAGAATATGTATCTCTCAGAAACACGTCAATCCCTCAATCGATACTCCAGAAGCTGCCCTAGTTACCACTCTAACAACCATGGAGAATGCATATATGCATCTCTGTTATTTCAAAGAATAAATGCACTAGAAAATACTTTGGCGTCGACGAGCTGTCGCCGCATATATTACGAGAAAATCAGATCAGATAACTTTTCCAAAGTGAATGAATGTGGATGGTTTGATTGAAAATGATTAATTGGTGCGTGGTACAGGGTATTCGCTGTGGGGACATTACAAGGTGACATTCCCTTTTATGATAGTGAACACTGTTTCCATTTTTTATGAGTGAAGTTCGGAAATTTTGGAGTTTTGTGGAGAGTTCCTATGGGACCAAACTGCTGGGATCATCGGTCGCTAGTCGTACACACTACTTAATCTAATTTAAACTCCCGTTCGTACACAACTCATCTTTGTGTCCGAATTAGTGCGTTTCTTGGTAGGTATTACAAGGGTGACAGGAATCAAATCGTAAAAGTGCTGGTACAGCGAAGACAATCTGAGCATTACAGCGAAGCAGACATTTAACGTTGCCCCGTCACAGACTACAGTGCTTCTGCAACGAAATAAGAAAAACTAATAGTTGCTACTCCTCGACTACTCATGAAGTTTTCCAAAGCCGAGACAGTAGGCAAAAAGAGTGAAGCCGAAAGAAGTTGAAACTCAGACAGTGGTGCAAAACTACCGTGAACAATTACAAACTTCCTATCATTACCGGGGGTCAAAAGTCATTGGTTAGAGAAGCTATGTAAATCCCAGTAGCAGTTACAATTTTCTCAAGTAAGCTGTCAGAATAGGTTCTGAATATTTTAATCCGCTATAAAATAAAGACATTAACAGGTACAAAATGATTGCGCGGCATCTGTTTTGTGGAAAGCTGTCGATTTGAGTCACTTGTCTGTCAGTCTCGTCGGTTATTTATTTAACCATCTTGTAATTGAGTAAACGACGTTTCAGACTTTCACGCGTCAGGAAAATTAGAGACAGTCATCAAGAATGGAGCCCAGTATCTCCGCGTCAGTAATTAGCAATGCAATAACCAGACGACAGACGCACTTATAAAGAAACTGAAACGTTCGTAATGCGAGGAACTTGAGACTGGATTCTGCATCTGAATTTGTTGAACGAAAATGTGTGTAACGGGTTTCGCAAGACGCTAATCTAATATTGAAGACCGATTGATTGATTAAAATCAAGATTACTTTAAAACAAGGCTTTGCTTCACCGTTAGACTTTTCACCACGACAAACATCGGATGTGTGGACTTTAGGTTGGTGGCAAAATCAATAATTCGGAGTTAGCGTCTCTGTCGGGAAAAAATGAATCAACGATCCCACAGAGGAAAAAATGGGGCAGATGCATAGTTATTTTGCAGCTTTCTTAAGATGTGTGACATAGACAAAAAAAAAAAGATGAATATCTTCAACTTTCTAGTCAGCTGCAGAATA
Source organism: Schistocerca americana (assembly GCF_021461395.2). NCBI lineage: Eukaryota > Metazoa > Arthropoda > Insecta > Orthoptera > Acrididae > Schistocerca > Schistocerca americana. The sequence goes on along the minus strand of NC_060119.1, from coordinate 566,235,403 downwards.
GAAATTTATTTCAGTGAGAGATAAATTTTTCCTAGGACGTTACTCTCAGAAATCATACTGTTGACTCTGAAGAAAGTTTTCTTCCTATTTGGCGAAATATGATTGAGATCTAAGATGATAGCGGAATGCCGCAGTGTTTGAGACACAGGTCTCGTGTTCGGAAGGAAGTGAATACAAATCGCCATCCAACCGTCAGAATTTAGTTTTCGTAAATTATTTCAGGCGATTGCTTGGGGTTTCCGTCAACATCTTTTTCCCACTGAGTTACTAATTTCGATACGAAAGAAATGTCAAATGCTAATATTCGTTCGGTTCCTTGAAAACTCGAAGTGTCTCACCTGGAAGTAACTGCTGTCGAAATTCATATTAAATCTGAGCCTCTTAGTGACATGTTTCATACACTGAGTCAGTGAAACAACCATGTAAACTAGCCGAAAATTACAAGCTATCTCTGGCACAACCGCAAGTTTTCCCATTATATGCACATGTACAATAAATGTGGATGGTACTAATTATGAAGTTTTAATTTCGCAGCTGTCATTTTGTACGGAATATGTTGTAGCAAAGTGAATAGAGGAAATTGTTTGTGATATGTTTCTGAAGCGGAAGCAATTTGACAGTCACTGATAAATCAATACGACGAAAGACTTACACAATCACAGGCAATATGCGATTCAGAAATCAAAATAAGGCAATGCTGATGCCCGTGGTTGCTCATGTGACTGCAGCGGCTGATTTTGCACGTCATAACTTGGAACAAAGCACAGTTGATGCAATTAGGCCCTCATGCGTGACTCGCGAATGCTACATCATCTTAATAGTGACAAGCAGACAAAGGGTGCACACGTAATGCAAATTAAAAGCCGTGCCCCTCCTTATTCAGAGGCTCAGCAGTGACTTACCGGCACCGTGCGCCACTGACTGCGGTTTACAGATTCACTCTCTGGTTGTTTCTGTGAACTACTCAAAGTTTTTACCTTCCCATTTACTATGTCACACTTCCATTCTTATCAACTTGAAACGTTCCCTTTGAAAAATTATACATGACTGTGCTTAAACTGACACACAATATTTTTAGCGCAACGCAATCTGATTTTCAATAATCCCTACAAAAGAATGGCCCTGACTAACATTAACCTATACGTTTCACAAATCACTTACCTCACAAAAATCTTCGTTACTCGAACTACCGCAATACAGCGAGCGCCACTACTGTCAGCTAAATAAAATATTCAAACTACTGAAGACACTAACTACTGATAGGCACAGTTAGCAAAAGAAAGATTTTGATAGAGAACAAACAATGTATTTACCTTAATAGTCATAATATATATAGCAGTTCATGACATCCATTCTTACAAATGTACTGTTTCTGATGGACACACCTCCAGATAATCCATTCTCAAAAATCCGCCATCTCACTTCCCCACATCCACCACAGCTGGCGGCTCACCTCCAACTGCGCAACGCTACACGCTGTTAACATCCAGCTGCCCAACACTACAATAGCCAACAACAATGCAAACCAGCCACAGACTGCACACAGCACAGCCAGTGATTTTCATACAGAGCGCTACGTGGTGTTACCAATATAAAAACCTAAACAGCGTACTTACATAGCCCCCATGCTCCTCACAAAAAATTTTACAAATTGTTTTGGGCACTGTCCAATACAGATTTGAAAAATTTTTTCATAATTCCAGTAAGAAAGATATCAAATGCACACATTTATTAATACAATGTTGGTCAAAAGCTAAAATTTTCTCACAGTCCTGATCATTTATCACAGTAAAACTGCCGTTTCTTTTCTCAAAGTCTGAGCAGTAAAAGACAATGCACACAGAAGTAGTGGATTTCCATGCAGTCTTGAAGAAGTAGTGTTGTCCTTCCAACGGAAAGACAGTGCTGACTCTTGACATGCTGGCAGGTAATGGGCCACACCAGAGCAAACCCACAGCAGAGTCAGTCAAAGTTATGAAGAATATTGGTAGGTAGGTCATCACAGAACAGATCCACTGTAGTCCTGGTAGAGATTGTGGTATTGGTGGGCCACCAGAGGTGCAGACCCACTGCAGTCCTTGTAGAAATAATGGTGTTGGTGAGTCATCGAAGGTGTAGACCCACTGTAGCACCGTAGTCCTTGTAGAGACGGCTAGCAGCCATCTGTTGCGACTGTGCAGGTGCACAATCACCATCAAAGAGTCTTGTGGACAATATAGCAAGTCCATGAACCACCACTTGTGCACTCACAAAAAATTTTTTTGGAATGTCCTTAGAACCAGCAATGCTGTTATCCAGTCCCTTGCTGAATTATTAACACATGTGCAAACACTATCAGTCCCTACTTCTCACATATTGTCCATATACTATGACCAACAGAAATGTGTGCAGTGAAATGAATGCTTACAAGTTACTTAATTTGATGAACTGGTGTCAATTACAATTTAGAACATGAGAATACAATAACAAAGGTATAAAATACATCATGAAAGAACATAACAATACAGATAACATTTGTAGGAAAACAGGCTTGACAAAAGAATAGAAATAAACATGTACATCAGTGTTACAGGGATTATGACATAAGTAAATATATAAAATAATGAGAATAGTTTTCGAAACATTAATTTCACACTTGAGCATTGAAACAGAACAGAATTAATAATGTCTAAACATCTTTACAAAGTGAATAACATATTATTAATGCAAATTATATTTGACAATAACAGTATTCCTCACCATAGTGAATGTACCTTAGTACTAGAAAAATTCTACAACATAACTCTCACCAGCTAAACACATATAGACAGGAAAAACACAAATGCACTAGGGTACACAAAAGCGTAGTGGGATAACACAAGGAAAGGACAGGGTTTGTTTTACTGCAGTATTTTGCAAACAAAACTTTCTTTACTTCTCGGAGATTTCCCTTCGTTCTTCATTATTTCCAAAAAGTCCTATCTATACCTGCTTTCTGTATTTTTTTTGTATAACTTCTCAATGTATTTCTTCCAATTCATCGCAACTCATTCACTTATATAGTCTACCCCATCTTAAGCTAACTTAAATCTACTGAGCTCAGATATACAGGGCTATTACAAATGATTGAAGCGATTTCATAAATTCACTGTAGCTCCATTTATTGACATATGGTCACGACACATTACAGATACGTAAAGTTTTGTTCGGCTGAAGCCGCACTTCAAGTTTCTGCCGCCAGAGCGCTCGAGAGCGCAGTGAGACAAAATGGCGACAGGAGCCGAGAAAGCGTATGTCGTGCTTGAAATGCACTCACATCAGTCAGTCATAACAGTGCAACGACACTTCAGGACGAAATTCAACAAAGATCCACCAACTGCTAACTCCATTCGGCGATGGTATGCGCAGTTTAAAGCTTCTGGATGCCTCTGTAAGGGGAAATCAACGGGTCGGCCTGCAGTGAGCGAAGAAACGGTTGAACGCATGCGGGCAAGTTTCACGCGTAGCCCGCGGAAGTCGACGAATAAAGCAAGCAGGGAGCCAATCGTACCACAGCCGACGGTTTGGAAAATCTTACGGAAAAGGCTAAGCAGAAGCCTTACCGTTTACAATTGCTACAAGCCCTGACACCCGATGACAAAGTCAAACGCTTTAAATTTTCGGCGCGGTTGCAACAGCTCATGGAAGAGGATGCGTTCAGTGCAAAACTTGTTTCAGTGATGAAGCAACATTTTTTCATAATGGTGAAGTGAACAGACACAATGTGCGAATCTGCACGGTAGAGAATCCTCACGCATTCGTGCAGCAAATTCGCAATTCACCAAAAGTTAACGTGTTTTGTGCAATCTCACGGTTTAAAGTTTACGGCCCCTTTTTCTTCTGCGAAAAAAACGTTACAGGACACGTGTATTTGGACATGCTGGAAAATTGGCTCATGCCACAACTGGAGACCGACAGCGCCAACTTCATCTTTCAACAGGATGGTGCTCCACCGCATTTCCATCATGATGTTCGACATTTCTTAAACAGGAGATTGGAAAACCGATGGATCAGTCGTGGTGGAGATCATGATCAGCAATCCATGTCATATCCTCCACACTCTCCCGACTTAACCCCATGTGATTTCTTTCTGTGGGGATATGTGAAAGATTCAGTGTTTAAACCTCCTCTACCAAGAAACATGCCAGAACTGCGAGCTCGCATCAACAATGCTTTCGAACTCATTGATGGGGACATGCCGCGCCGAGTGTGGGAGGAACTTGATTATCGGCTTGATGTCTGCCGAATCACTAAAGGGGCACATATCGAACATTTGTGAATGCCTAAAAAAAATTTTTGAGTTTTTGTTTGTGTGTGCAAAGCATTGTGAAAATATCTCAAATAATAAAGTTATTGTAGAGCTGTGAAATCGCTTCAATCATTTGTAATAACCCTGTATATACTAAGGGATGAGGCAATGCAGCAGTACAAAACAATTAACACAAACAGCAATGACAAAAATGGAAACTGTCAAAGCAAGCAGCAGTAAAATAAATTAGTAGAGCAAATGCAACATTACAACGAATATGAGCCAATGTGCAGCAACAAGAAAAATAAATTAGTAAAACCGGCTTAACAGAGTAATACAAAGACAAATTCAGTAACACTATGCCTGGCAAATACTATAACTTATACCTAAACATGACAAAGCTCAAGCAGAAAAAATATTACACTAAAGACAACAATGCAGATAAGCGAAATGTATATTCACATCTTAATGTCTATGTAATTAAAGTGGTGCACCACAACTTATTCTATGAAATAAATTACCAAGTACTTGAAAAGTAAATTATGTATGCAGTTACTGTTATTAATCCCTTCTTACTGCTCTTTCCTTTCCAAGTGCTCTTTTTTTTGTTTTTTGTTTTTGAAGAATGTAGATCATAAAATTATTATCTGACAGATCTGTTGACAGAAAGTGTTCACATTAGCAAATGCATTTAATTTTATTTTTCTAAATTTTTTTTAATCTTTTTTAGAGAACAAACAATGTATTTACCTTAATAGTGTTCAAAAGTCATAATATATATAGCAGTTCATGACATCCATTCTTACAAAAGAACTGTTTCTGATGGACACACCTCCAGATTATCCATTCTCAAAAATCCGCCATCTCACTTCGCCACATCCACCACTGCTGGCGGTTCACCAACTGCGAAACGCTACACACTGTTAACATCCAGCTGCCCAACACTACAATAGCCAACAACAATGCAAACCAGCCACAGACTGCACACAGCACAGCCAGTGATTTTCATACAGAGCGCTACGTGGCATTACCAATATAAAAACCTAAACAGCGTACTTACAAACTGCTGTGTCTCAACCGAGTGCACAATGGCTATGAGAATATCGACTCGATATTACTTGTTTATTTACAATTGTTCAACGTCTGTTCACGTTCTCTTGTATTTCAGCTTGGTACTCATAGTTTCCACATTAGAAACTACGTCCGTATCTACCCGCAGGTTTATTTTTTTAACCTATAATCACTATTTAGCTATCATATAGTCCAAATGATTACAGTTCGTATCTCTAAGGTTTTCCTAACGCTAAGACCGAGCGAGGTGGCGCAGTGGTTAGCACACTGGACTCGCATTCAGGAGGACAACGGTTCAATCCCGCGTCCGGCCATCCTGATTTAGGTTTTCCGTGATTTCCCTAGATCATTCCAGGCAAATCCCGGGATGGTTCCTTTGAAAGGGCACGGCCGACTTCCTTCCCCATCCTTCAGTAATCCGAGCTTATGCTCCATCTCTAATGACCTCGTTGTCGACGGGACGTTAAACACCTCCTCCTCCTAACGCTAAGAGGCCTATATTCTTTTGCGATGCGATCTTTCAGGTCTTCTCGGCATGGTTGATTATAGGTGCGACTACAGGTGCTCATCCGAGTTATCGTTTCCATTTTATGCACAGTATTTCGACTACCGATCGAGTCAGATGCTGCGAGTTGTGCTGTTATGTGTACTCGCTGCGTCAGCATCAGCCAGATGGAGTCCAAGCAGAGAGAACGCTTAACAGTACAAGTGTACAACACTAAAATAAATACTCGAAAGTAATGTTAGAGAACTTAGCTATCGATTTCCAACTAATATCTAAAGCTTGATAGCTCCTAACGATAAAGTGACGCACAGACTGCTGTGTGAATCTGTAAAAAACGGAAACATCTAGCTGTGGCAATAGGAAACTGAGTTACTAAATTTGGGATAGTTCATTCATAAGCGCCTCCAGGCTTTCAAAAGACGATTTTACGAAATATACCAATAAATAGCCCCATATTAGTGGACGGAACGCCACCCCACATTTTGACTCACATTACAGGTGCTCAATATGGACACTGTTCGTGACGTGACAAACGTAAATATGAGCATGTATGTGCAGTTCATGGAAGTCTTTATGTCTATCAGTTTTCGTGCAGTCGCCTTCTGAAGCCCTTGAGGTACTTATGAATAACCCTAGAACATAGGCTGATGTGGAGAGAACACATGCATGCATAGACAGAGAATTTTATCAATTTGTAAACCATATACAATGACAATACTCTGTATTTCCTTATCATATTCTCCTTCTTATCAATGTCAAGAGTTATGTACATTGTACATGAATGTCCACTATATTGTTGTATAATTTTGAAATATTAAAAACTAATCAATAACAAATCCATTTCTAAGGTGGCTCAGCAAATTCCAAATGAAAATATTAAAAAAAGAAAAATATAACAACTTCCATTTGTTGATAAGTTTTTCCAATACAATCTGTTATGTAAGTACATTGATGTGTAGAGTATGTGTGTATGTCCAGGATCTTATCCCAAACTCCTGGATTCATTTTATTCAAGTTTGGCACAGAATCAGCAGACCTTACAAGTATCAGTACTGTGATGTTTATAATCTCCTAATTCCAATAGGGGTTGAGATATGAGCTAAAGTCTGCTTTTTTCCATCCGCTGGAGTATAGGCTGCCCTGCACGACCAGTATGTGTTGTGGGAACAACATTGGGCTGCCAAATCAACCTGTTTTGCAGGGCAGCCTACAAGTCTGGAGCAAGGAAAGTGTTCCAGACCCCTATACGTAGGCTGCAGTGCATGACAGATGTGTTCAAGTAGTACTGGCCAGCTTCATCGACTGCTTTGCATAGCAGCCGGTACATCAAGGGCAAATGAATGATTTTTCAAGTCTCTGATGTGTAGCCTGCCCTGCATGACATGCATGTTGTGGGAGGAGCGTCAGCTGCATTATTGAACTGTATTGCAGGGGCTACAGATGCTAATGAATATGGGTGGCGACAGGTTGAGATGGATAGAGAAGGGGATAGTTGAAGGAGATTGGGGGAGGAGGAAATGGACAAAGAGAGAGGGGAGGGCAAAGGTGCAAATGGAGAGAGAGGAGGAGGAGGAGATACATGAGGCAAATGGGGGCTGTAGAGAGATGGTGGGCAGATGGAAAAGGAAGAGGGTGAGGCAGATATGGAAAGAGAGAGGGGAATGAGCATATGGTCAGAGGGGGGGGGGGAGGAAAATATGGTCAGAGACAGAGGGTGGAAGAAATGCAAAAAGGAAAGAGGAGATGAAGAAATAGTGGGGAGAAGGAGATAGACAGATAGACATGGGAGGATAACAATCAGACAGGCAGAGGGGAGAAGAGGTAGACACACACAGAGAGAGAGAGGAGAAGGTGTGTTCAATATATGTTTCAAACAGATATGTGGGTGAAGCTGCAACGAAGAGGCTAATTGTGACACAATTCTCAAAGAGCTGAATGTCTGAGTTCATGTAACATTACACTCAATACGTTAATAAGAGTACTAGACTAAAGTGCTGGAAAGCTCATCCGCTGTAAATCTTGACACTGGGGCTGACTTCACAATGACACATCTGTACATATGATCAAAAGGGTAAGGCAGTTGGAAATTTCCGGCAGTGAGCCTGGTGAACAATGGGATCCTCTGGAATTCTTGGAAGCTTCCTAGAGGAATGATACGCCAATCCCTTGCTGAGACTTGTTGTAAAATCTGTGTCGTGTAGACGACTGTCAGGGATGGTGCCACTTTAGCATCCGTGTTATTGTAATTCACACTAAATTGTTTTACGCGTTCTAGGTTTGCTGATATCTAGTGATGTCAGTAGCCGAAATATGTCAATAATGTTAAAAAGAAATGTTATACCGATTCCGCTTCTCGACAGTAATGCCAAGACTCCAATATTGATTCTGGAAATGCAGTTCGAGTCAAGTTGTGTCATAAATTTCTTTTCTTCTTTATTCTATTCATTACCTCTTCATCGGTTATCCGTTACACCTATCTAATTTTTAGCTGTCAAAACTTCTACTCATTCGTCCTAGAGGAAATCGTACTCTCCCTTTAAAATAAAATTAAAAAACGCGGGAAAGCGAACTGAAAGTCTGCCAGGGTGGCAGCACCAGTGTGTTTAGGTCTGATAAACTGGGAGGGGAGACAGTAACAGCGTCCTCTCCAGTACTGCTACAAGTAGAGTTTCGTGGCTCGGTACCATTTGGCCACGATAAGCTGACCGCTTGGTGGTTGTCGGGACCTGCAGGAGACCCGCCTTGCCTCCGCATCCGGACTGCCGAGGGGTGAGAGCTGTGAGAAGAGGGTAGTGCCACGTCCTTGTCGCAATCCTGGCGCTGTTACACGTTTTTCGTGTTTATACGAGACCAGAGGTGACATACACAGAAATACTAGCAGCCCTCTCAAATGAATAAAAAAAATTACGTTATTACATTGTTTTAAAGTTTCCCTCACAGAAACTGAAAGAGACATTACATAAAAGTTTTACAATTACCTATTTTACACACAGCATAAATGTTTATGTCGTTGTTTTTGGATAAATGTTGGTACCAATATTCTCGGAAATAATATTGCCTTTTACTTTTGCTTTTCGTCGTATTTCAGTTCCTGCGAGTTAACTGTGGGCCACTCAACATATCCTCTATTCTTTCCGTGTAGCCTGGATTCAGCTGTTGGGTGCGATTTGCGTTCTACCGTGCTGTGACTTTTGAACACCATTGATTTCACAGAGAAATAAGTAAAAACCTTTTACTTTTAACAGCGTTGGCAATCACATTTTTTGTGCTATAGAGCACTGTTATGTGTGATCGGCACAATCTGATATCTTAATCTCTCATAGCAGACAGAATAAGCTAGTTTTAAAACATTGAATGAAGTCTTTTTGGCAACTTTCGTGTGCTATTATACAGACATTATGTCTCTGGTTCTTATGAGGCTGTACGATTTACCGTAAGCCACAGTGTAACATAACAGTCGCGACATTCCGTCTCGTTTTTGTTATCCACTGGGATAGGAGCGCGCCAAGCGGCTAGCAAGTGACATTTCTGAGTGGGATATCGGACGAGTGCGAATTCTATCGTTTATATTGATTTATACCACAGCTTTTACTATAGGGAGCGTATGTAGACACATAAAATCGATAATAATTGAAAGATGAGACCAGATTTCTCAATCTTTAATTTCCTAAGGACCACGGGATGCATGAAACGGTAGATTACAGGAAAGTCCCATTTAAGATTCTCTCGTAATGTACAGATACTAACCAAGGAATGTCGTTTTCGTTTAATAACAAAAACTGGCGATACACATTCGCAGAAATACGTTTTAATTCTACCCAAAATACGAAGTTTTTTTCGCTACACTTCCAGGTCAATAAATGGGGAACGTAGGAAACTTGTATGGAACGTAATACCTACGGTATTTAACGCGCCAAATAAGCCATCACACTTGTAGCTGGAAAGAAAACAGTACATACGTCATAACAAAGCGTCAAGAAGCAATAAAATCGTTTCCCAACAGAGGACAAACCGTTTCCGCAACAGGTGTTACATCTGAGCCACAAATGGCCAGAGTCTTCAATATATTTGCTTTTGAAGCAAAATTAGTTACTTTTACAAAAATATTCGTGCATCAGAAAGTCGAATAAAGTGTAAAAATGGGCGAATCAATACACCTCACAATTTTTTCAGTGTCAAGGAACGTGTCTATCATAATAATAAGAGACAACAGAAAAATTTCCGCCTCATGAAATATGTATTTATATTCTCTTGCTGTCAGTGGAGTAAGCTGCAGTTATGCACATATTCAAAAGGATCACTTCATGAATATGTTACTGAATCAGTGGAAATCGACTGTATTACATTTATTTCACGATAATTCATGTGGTAATTTACTAACGCACGGGTCGCAAAAATATAACAATTATGTCGTTAATTAAATAGAAAAGCAAATAAAACCTACATTATGATTATGAGAGGTATCACTCCCTGCTTTCTCACCACTTGGAGTGCTGATGTCAAACGGTAACAACTTTTACACCAGAGAGTGTGATCACGATTATACGTACTAGACTGTGCCGTAAGCTGTTATACGGTAGTAAAGTTTATTGTCAAAACGAAAGAAAAAATACACTAACTTCTCTCGTCATGTTTACATACATTACAGCTAGGAGATAAAATAATATCTTCCAATTAGTCCCGATTTCCTCCACTAATGGCAGCAGCAGTAGAAGGGGTCAACTTATGGCGGCCAACAGTCTACGTCTATACCCCCAATGCCATGCATAGTACAACCATTAAACAATGAATGGAACTTTTTTTGATAATATTTTTCCTCATCATCACTGTGATAACATTTATACACAATGTAATTTGTTTGAATCTATATTTCCTCTGAATAAACCACTGGCTTCTTTAATTCTGATGCTTCGTTTCTTTGTAAAAGGATATTGTAGTATGGCTTTTTTTGAAACAAAGTCGTCTCGTTCAGACACGCTGACACGATTATTCTGGCACCTTTTAAATTCAAATATCGTAGACAGAAACGTGCTCGAAATCTAGTTCTATGCAACAAAACTCTGCGCAGTTTTTGCACAGTTAATGTTTCTTTGTATTGTTCGTAATACCACAAAATTGATGCCTAATAATCCATTTACCCATATCGTCTGTTTATTTTTTGTTGTTTATTTATTTATTCGAGATAGAAGGAGATACGGTACAGTACCATTAAAAACAAAAGAGACGAAGAATTATTGAGCTATATCACTGTTGCCCATAATCTGCGCTCGGAGTAGCGAGCAGGGCGCAATTGGCAGACCAGTAGACGTGTTCTCGTTCGCAGTCACAATTACTGGTATCCGCAGAAAAATGCCAGTTCTGCATGTTTCTCTTGGGTCATACAACTCCAGATCTAAGGCTGCTGAGTGACCTCAACAAGATCCATTTTTGTTCATGCCCAGGTGGGAGGGTTCCCGAGTGGGGTCACGGGGTTCGAGTTACTCTCAAGTTGCGAAATCCATAATTGTTTCTTTGCTGTAGCTGCTGTTGTCTGTAAACACGGAAGTGGTCTTGACGAAAATTCGTATGGACCTCAACCTTGGGGCTGCTGGAAAATATCCACACAATGGATGAGTTTTCCTGATAAGCCTAATTAGTTCTTTCCTTAACGGCATCTACTTCACGACGAACACATGTTGGCGCTATGCCTCTGGGCTGGTAGAGTTTTACAAGTGGCGCAGGTTTCAGACAGCCTATAACTAGCCTCCCCGTTCCGTTTAGAGCTTTGTCGTCTTTGTTTGCGTGGGTGGATTTGTACCAGACTTGGCACGAATAATCTGCAGCGCTGTAACATGTTGCTGGAATTGTCGCTCTCAAGGTTTGTGATCGAGAGCCCCACGTGCTACCAATAGTCTTGCGGAGGATATTATTCTTGTCTTCCACCTGCATTCTCGTATTCTCGCAGTGCTGCTTGTACGTCAGAGTACTTTCAGAGTGACTCCCAGATATTTTGTATGGGACTTATTTACTAACTGTATCCCTTGCCATGTGTTGTTAAGACGTGGCTAGTTGTGCCTAAGATGAAACACACACCGTTAGGTTTAAGCTGAGTTTGGACGAAGTTGACTGTTAGAGTAACAGAAATCCATCTCTCTCGATGCTTCTATGAGGTGGGATTCGATATCTTCAAAAGATTTCCCTTGACGCGATAATGCCAGATCTGCTGCTTCTTTGGAGCTGATACTTGAATCACGGTCCGCTCAGCAACGTTTCCCTCCTCCTGTAGTTTGCACACCATTAACTTTTTGCATTGAAATTTGGAAATTTGCAGTAAGTTGCTATGGGACCCAGTTGTTGAGGTCATCGGTCCCTAGGCTTACACACTACTTACTCTAACTTTAACTTACGCTAAGGCCAACACACACACACACACACACACACACACACACACATGCTCGTGGGAGGACTCGAACCTCCGACTGGGGCAGCCGCGCGAACCGTGGCAAGGTGGCCCCTAGACCGCACGGCTACGCCTTTTTGCATGCATTTTGCCTTTTCCGCTAGTGCTGCTACTCGCTTAGACCATAGATGATACGGATCACTCATGACGTCATTATAGTGACATGAAAATCTCTTTGATTTGAGAAGTGTCAGAATAAAATTGAGTACATTTGTTCAGTTATCTTAATTGTAATACTTTCAGCAAAGGTTTCTTTATTACGGAGGTCATACCTCGTACAACCTTTGATTTCACAGAAACATACGTGCAAGAAAGTAATGTATCGTTCGAAAGTAAAAGTTATATTAAAAACACACACAAAAAAGCACTCCGTCTACAGGCCACAAATGGTCCATCGAGACCATCCGACCGCCGTGTCATCCTCAGAGGAGGATGCGGATAGGAGGGGTGTGGGTTCAGCACACCGCTCTCCCGGTCGTTATGATGGTATTCTTGACCGAAGCCGCTACTATTCGGTCGAGTAGCTCCTCAATGGGCATCACGAGTTTGAGTGCACCCCGAAAAAGGGCAACAGCGCATGGCGGACTGGATGGTCACCCACCCAAGTGCCGACCACCCCCGACAGCGCTTAACTTCGGTGATCTCACGGGTACCGGTGTATCCACTGCGGCAAGGACGTTGCCATATTAAAAACACAAAAAACAAAATTGCGATCGCATTTTTCCAGATTAAATAAGTGAATTTGCAGGACGTACCTAAGGGGTGATACTGTTATCAAGCAGTTGCGAATGTTTTCTGTTTGACACCATTTATTCGTGTCTACATAATACATCTACATTTACATGTCCATCATCTACGAATTACATGACAAGGGTTATTGCATTTTTGTCTCCTAGAATTACATCAGCTCCAAGACTCGATGAATGACGAAGATTTTGACACCACATAATACCCGACTCACTGCAAGAGTTTCCTTGTAACTAACGTTTTCCATTATGTTATGCTTCTCATCTTGATACTGTTTCAGTATCCGCACTGAATTAAGCAGAAGTCAGAAAACATAAAGCCAACACAAAGACAAAAGATAACTGTCAATAGAATGGTTCAAACTTTGTGTTACCCTTTCAAATATTGGAATTGCAGAAAATCAAGAAAGCGTCCGTATTTTTTTCAAATTTGTGTAACGAAGAATTCCTGTGAAAAGGCACTGAACTCAGACACTACAACAGCGTAATCAAACCGACAGCCACATATGCAAGCCAAACAGTCTCACTGAATAGAAAACTAGATTTAGAAATTAGAAATTAAGAAAGTAGAGAGAAAGATTAGTAGAAGAATTCTGGAACCACGACAAACACAAAATGGATACAGAGTGCAAACCATCGAGGCAGCAGGAAAAGTATCAAACATCGAAACTGACATCAGAAAGAGACGAATGAAGTTCTATGGACAAATGGTTCAAATGGCTCTGAGCACTATGCGACTTAACTTCTGAGGTCATCAGTCGCCTAGAACTTAGAACTAATTAAACCTAACGAACCTAAGGACATCACACACATCCATGCCCGAGGCAGGATTCGAACCTCCGACCGTAGCGGTCACGCGGTTCTAGACTGAAGCGCCTAGAACCGCACGGCCACACCGGCCGGCTTCTATGGACACGTAGAAATATTACTTGGAAACAAACTGACTAAACGTTTAGCGGATTATGTGACATCAGTTAAAGCATCAATACCGCGGGTAACTGAAGTTAAGAAGAATTTGACAAAAGCAAAAACTGACATAACAAACACATCAGACATGAATACATTCAGAAGTAAAACTGCTAAGTGGAAGTTCACTGCAGAGGTGGAACCAAAACCATACAGACGAAAGTGGACTGAAGAAAGAAAGAAGGCCTTCGGGGAGAAAATGAAGTATTGGGAAAATAAGAAGAATCCTAAGAAAGATTGAAAATCACCAGCTTATCGTTTTCCAATGGGGTCATTCGGGAATTTCGGAGCAATTGGGTTTACTACTACAAGTATAATATTAATGTAACAAACCGTTCAGTTTTTAAATTGATTTCAGCAACAAGCGAGAAAGATTGTAAACGTCGGTTCCACTTTGCGTAATGCATAACGAAAGAAAGTCAGCTTTTTGCTCTCCATCTCGTGGCTCACAAAGAAACATCACCAACTCGACCCCACAATTTAAAGAGAAGAAGAACTCAAGAAAAAAGGAAAGCAATCAATCCTGGCCATAATTCTGACAGTACGTAGTTGCGAGCTTCAGAAAGCACTGTTTTTAAACTCCGCTCGCACCGGTTGTTCGTCACTCGCTCCGTTCCATTGCAGCTGCCTGGTGCCCGGCCGCGAAGTACTGAGCAGCGGAGTGACCATCAGACCGTCATAGTCGCGAGCTGTGGAAGCCGAGGAAAGAGAAGGGGAAGGAGATCAAACTTGTCCAATGTGTTTTGATATATTTTTCCAGAGCAGTCATGTTATGAGTTATGAGTATTATACGAGGGAAATAATGAGCTGTAATATGTCAACCTCACACACATATGCACTGATGAGCAGAAACATTATGACCACCTACTTAATTGCTTGTTTATCCGTCTTTGGAACGAAATACATCACTGATTCGCGTATCAGGAATTCGACAGTTTGTCGGGCCGCTGATTTACGTACATGGTAATGGCACCGGTTAACGACCCAGATGCGTTCCTTGAGTTTTACATCAGACGAATTTGGTCGCCAAAACATCAACATGACTTCACTACAGTGCTCCTCAAACCACTGTAACGCGGTTCTGGCTCCGAGACACGGACTATACTGCTGAAAGATGACATCGCTATCAGTGAGGACATCAAGCATGAAAGGATGCAGGTGGCTCGCAGCTGTCGGCGAATCTTCGATTACTACCGCAGGTCCCATCCGAGTGCAGGAGAATATCTCCCATAGCATAATACGCTGTCACCAGCCTGCGTCCGTGACGCGCTGAACGTTTCGAACCGCCATTCGCCCTGACGGCGTTTGTGACGACCACCGACCAAGTGTAGCGAAAATGTGATTCACCCAAAGAGCCGACATATTTCCATTGATCGGCAGTCCAATCCCGATCACCCGTGCCCACTGCAGTTGTAATTAACGATGTCGTTGTATGAACATGAGAACACTTAAGGATAGTCTGCTACGGAGCTCCATGTTCAACAATGTACGATGAAAGGTGTGCTCCGAATCACTTTTGCGTTCCCCAGAATTGTGGTCTCTTGGCAGAGTTGCCACAGATCATCATCTATCCTACTTTACAGAGCAGACATGCATCAGAACCCCACGTTCTGTGAAGAGTCATGGACGTCAACCGCTGAGCGCCTAGTAGAGTTTCATTGCCCTGCCTCTTTCCGTCCCCCATGAACCATGGACCTTTCCGTTGGTGGGGAGGCTTGCGTGCCTCAGCGATACAAATAGCCGTACCGTAGGTGCAACCACAACGTAGGGGTATCTGTTGAGAGGCCAGACAAACGTGTGGTTCCTGAAGAGTGGCAGCAGCCTTTTCAGTAGTTGCAGGGGCAACAGTCTGGATGATTGACTGATCTGGCCTTGTAACACTAACCAAAACGGCGTTGCTGTGCTGGTACTGCGAACGGCTGAAAGCAAGGGGAAACTACGGCCGTGATTTTTCCTGAGGGTATGCAGCTTTACTGTATGGTTAAATGATGATGGCGTCCCCTTGGGTAAAATATTCCGGAGGTAAAATTGTCCCCTATTTGGATCTCCGGGCGGGGACTACTCAAGAGGATGTCGTTATCAGGAGAAAGAAAACTGGCGTTCTACGGATCGGAGCGTGGAATGTCAGATCCCTTAATCGGGCAGGTAAGTTAGAAAATTTAAAAAGGGAAATGTATATGTTAAAGTTAGATATAGTGGGAATTAGTGAAGTTCGGTGGCAGGAGGAGCAAGACTTCTGGTCAGGTGACTACAGGGTTATAAACACAAAATCAAATAGGAGTAATGCAGGAGTAGGTTTAATAATGAATAGGAAAATAGGAATGCGGGTAAGTTACTACAAACAGCATAATGAACGCACTATTGTGATATATACGAAGACCACGCCTACCACAGCAGTACAAGTTTACATGCCAACTAGCTCTGCAGATAACGAAGAAATTGAAGAAATGTATGATGAAATAAAAGAAATTATTCGGATAGTGAAGGGAAATGAAAATTTAATAGTCATGGGTGACTGGAATTCGTCAGGGGGAAAAGGGAGAGAAGGAAACGTAGTAGGTGAATATGGATTGGGGCTAAGAAATGAAAGAGCAAGCAGCCTGGTAGAATTTTACACAGAGCACAACTTAATCATAGCTAACACTTGGTTCAAGAATCATAAAAGAAGGTTGTACACATGGAAGACGCCTGGAGATACTGACAGGTTTCAGATAGATTATACAATGGTAAGACAGAGATTTAGGAACCAGGTTTCAAATTGTAAGACATTTCCAGGGGCAGACGTGGACTCTGACAACAATCTATTGGTTATGAACTGTAGATTAAAACTGAAGAAACTGCAAAAAATTGGTTATTTAAGGAGATGGGACCTGGATAAACTGACTAAACCAGAGGTTGTACAGAGGTTCAGGGAGAGCATAAGGGAACAATTGACAATAATGGGGGAAAGAAATACAGTAGAAGAAGAATGGGTAGCTTTGAGGGATGAAGTAGTGAAGGCAGCAGAGGATCAAGTAGTTAAAAAGACGAGGGCTAGTAGAAATCCTTGGGTAACAGAATAAATATTGAATTTAATTGATGAAAGGAGAAAATATAAAAATGCAGTAAATGAAGCAGGCAAAAAGGAATACAAACGTCTCAAAAATGAGATCGACAGGAGGTTCAAAATGGCTAAGCATGGATGGCTAGAGGACAAATGTAAGGATGTAGAGGCTTATCTCACTAGGGGTAAGATAGATACTGCCTACAGAAAAATTAAAGTGACCTTTGGGGAAAAGAGAAACACTTTCATGAATGTCAAGAGCTCAGATGGAAACCCAGTTCTAAGTAGAGAAGGGAAAGTAGAAAGGTGGAAGGAGTATATAGAGGGTCTATACAAGGGCGATGTACTTGAGGACAATATTATGGAAGTGGAAGAGGATTTAGATGAAGATGAAAGGGGAGATAAGATACTGCGTGAAGAGTCTGACACAGCACTGAAAGACCTGAGTCGAAACAAGGCCCCGGGAGTAGACAACATTCCATTAGAATTACTGAAAGCCTTGGGAGAGCCAGTCCTGACAAAACTCTACCATCTCGTGAGCATGTATGAGACAGGCGAAATTCCCTCAGGCTTCAAGAAGAATATAATAATTCCAATCCCAAAGAAAGCAGGTGTTGACAGATGTGAAAATTACCGAACTATCAGTTTAATAAGTCACAGCTGCAAAATACTAACGCGAATTCTATACAGACGAATGGAAAAACTGGTAGAAGCCGATCTCGGGGAAGATCAGTTTGGATTCCGTAGAAATATTGGAACACGTGAGCAATACTGACTCTACGACTTATCTTAGAAGCTAGATTAAGGAAAGGCAAACCTACGTTTCTAGTATTTGTAGACTTAGAGAAAGCTTTTGACAATGTTGACTGGAATACTCTCTTTCAAATTCTGAAGGTGGTAGGGGTAAAATACAGGGAGCGAAAAGCTATTTGCAATTTGTACAGAAACCAGATGGCAGTTATAATAGTCGAGGGACATCAAGGAAGCAGTGGCTGGGAATGGAGTGAGACAGGGTTGTAGCCTCTCCCCGATGTTATTCAATCTCTATATTGAGCAAGCAGTGAAGGAAACAAAAGAAAAATTCGAAGTAGTTATTAAAATCCGTGGAGAAGAAAGAAAAACTTTGCGGTTCGACGACAACATTGTAATTCTGTCAGAGAGGAAAGGACTTGGAAGAGCAACTGAAAAGATGAACATCAACAAAAGCAAAACGAGGATAATGGAATGTAGTCGAATTAAATCGGGTGATGCTGAGGGAATTAGATTAGCAAATGAGACACTTAAAGTAGTAAAGGAGTTTTGCTATTTGGGGAGCAAAATAACTGATGATGGTCGAAGTAGAGAGGATATAAAATGTAGTCTGACAATGGCAAGGAAAGCATTTCTGAAGAAGAGAAATTTGTTAACATCGAGTATATATTTAAGTGTCAGGAAGTCGTTTCTGAAAGTGTTTGTATGGAGTGTAGCCATGTATGGAAGTGAAACATGGACGATAACTAGTTTGGACAAGAAGAGAATAGAAGCTTGTGGTGCTACAGAAGAATGCTGAAGGTTAGATGGATAGATCACGTAACTAATGAGGAAGTAGTGAACAGGATTGGGGAGAAGAGAAGTTTGTGGCACAAATTGAGTAGAAGAAGGGATCGGTTGGTAGGACATGTTCTGAGGCACCAAGGGATCAAGAATTTAGTATTGGAGTGCAGCGTGGAGGGTAAAAATCGTAGAGGGGGACCAAGAGATGAATACACTAAGCAGATTCAGAAGGATGTAGGTTGCAGTAAGTACTGAGAGATGAAGAAGCTTGCACAGGATAGAGTAGCATGGAGAGCTGCATCAAACCAGTCTCAGGACTGAAGACCACAACAACAAACAACCTCTTTCCGTAGACGCTCATGACAGTAGCACGTGAACATTCGAGGAGCTTCGCCGTTTTCAGGCTCTGCGTAATAATAATTTGCCCTTCGTGAACGACGCCTGTCTCATTGGATTTCCCTATTTGCAGACCATATCTTCGCTAGGGTTATCCCCCGTCTATGTCTGCACCGCTTGCGTACTTGTGTTACCGCGTCACGTGCCTGCAACGCCACCAGGCGGTATCCAGTGAATGTCGCGATGGACAGTGGTCATAATGTTTCGTTCAACTTTATTTTAACAGCACCCTTGTATCGATATTCTGCAGCTATATATACGCCTCAAAATCGAAATGAATAAAACTAAGTAACTGAAAAACAAAATGAAGTAAGAAATTCCAAATTTCCAATTTAATCATGCCAACATGCCAATCGCGTGGAAGAATGGCGCATCTGCTGCAAATGCACTTCACTGCAAAAAAAAAAAAAAAAAAAAAAAAAAAAAAAAAAACCCAACGATCACCGCGATGTTAATAAGCTACGATTTTAATAGGCTTCGTTATTCCTTTAAAGACAGGCCAATTCATTTTATTCATTTATTAATTTGAATTCCACTTGTGCATCGCAACATAAAAGTATCAAAACAGTATTTCACAAACCACTGTACAACACTTCGAGCTCGAGCCTTAGCCAGCTGTAGTTCTGACAGAGCGAACGACAAACAGACGGTAAGCGCGAAAGTTTAAATGTGGTACACTCAGAATGTCATAAGTGCGTACTGTCAAATGGTTCAAATGGCTCTGAGCACTATGGGACTTAACATCTGAGGTCATCAGTTCCCTAGAACTTAGTACTACTTAAACCTAACTAACCTAAAGACATCACACACATCCATGCCCGAGGCAGGATTCGAACCTGCAACCGTAGCAGTCGCGCGGTTCCGGACTGAAGCGCCTAGAACCGCTCGGCCACCTCGGCCGGCCTGCGTACTGTCGGAATTATATCCCAAATGTTCGTACGGGTCTCATTGTTATTCTTTTTTCCTGTGTTCCTTCTTCATCTTCATATGTGAGGCCGAGTTGGTGTTGTTTCCTTGTTAGATGTTGATTTCAAACGTTGACACCGCGGATACAGGGGAAGGTGCGCAGGGAGGAGAGCGGTTGTTGGGTTGTCTATGCGTACCTCTGGTCTAAGGTTACTCCAAACTCCTACTCCCAGAAACCAAATTTAATGACGTAACAGCTAGCCGTTGCGGTTGCCCGTGACAGCGTTTTCCGCGATACCTTTCCGTGACGCAGTATACGGTAACAACGTGCTGTACTTGGAACTGTAGCGTCGTTGTCTCTAGTCACGTAACTAAGTTACTTCCCTTCATAGTCAGGTCCACGGTAATGAAGATGGTGCCTGTAAAGGAAACTGATTTAACAATAAAACCGGATTCCAGGCGAAGTACGGCGTTTAAGACGGAGAAAAGAAAAGCAAGGGTGTCTGTGGTTATCACTGGACGCACGTCAACGCGGGTACGAAATCTGTGGTCACTATGGCTCTGAGCACTATGGGACTTAAATTCTGAGGTCATCAGTCCCCTATAACTTAAAACTACTGAAACCTAACTAACCTAAGGACATCACACACATCCATGACCGACGCAGGATTCGAACCTGCGGCCGTGGCGGTCGCGCGGTTCCAGACTGTAGCGCCTAGAACCGCTCGGCCACCTCGGCCGCCTGTCGCCACTATGGATGGGTTAAACTGGTACTTATCGATAACAGTGATTGCTGTTAATGATACTTTTCGGTAGTTGTGATCTGTAAAACTTTTAAAGAACGAATTCACAACCTGCAAGTCTCCGCACTCCATCAACTTTAAAACGTACATTACGTTATTTATCGGCGTAGTTGTTAAACTGTGATTAATACGAAGTAACAGACATTAGAAAGTATATCTGCTAAGTAGTTATCTGCCCAGACATTAGGTTATGGTTTTCAGTAACCCAACTGAGAAAAAGTTGCCTTAATTCTTACATGATAAATAAAGGTTACGCGAAAATTGATCGTGCTTGCGCACAGAGAAAATTTCATCACAACAACAGAGTCTGCCTTTAAATTTTGTAGTCACGAAACGAGCATGAAAGTATTGATAGTGTGATGTTGAAAATTATAACATAAATTTTTGCACAGTGCAGTACGTGTTCGTGTTTAGAATACGACTTGTAACCCGTTATTTACGTTCACAGATGTCTGAACTACATTTTCAGTCGCCACTACTCTTTTAGACTGGCTTCGTCAGACGAAATTTTAGTTTCTGTGTTCGTGAAGGAACTTAAATGACATCGATTATTGCAAGTGTCAGAACATCCTCCACTCGAATGCTTTTAATACCCGAAATATTAGCAAGTTCTAAGAACGAAGTACGAACGTCGGTCGACAGATGGCATATGGCACTCACCGTTATAAAGCTACGTTTAGTTCTTACTGTAATTTATACTGTTCTTCAGAAGAGTCGGAATAACATGTGACTTTCATGGCAGAATGTATGCCGTAAAAGCAAATGGGGCGCAGTACAGTTGTGACTGATATCGCAGCCAGATAGTCATAGCCCGTGTACTACGAAAAGTGTGAGCACTGAATAACTGCCGGCCGTTGTGACCGAGCGGTTCTAGGGGCTTCAATCCGGAACGGCGCGCCTGCTACGGTCGCAGGTTCGAATCCTGCCTCGGGCATGGATGTGTGTAATGTCCTTAGGTTAGTTAGGTTTAAGTAGTTCTAAGTCTAGGGGACTGATGATCTCAGATGTTAAGTCCCATAGTGCTTAGAGCCACTTTTGAACTAAATAACTATAAAACTGCAACAGTTACGCTGCTTCTTGCCAACCCCAAGTGGCCACAGACAGGTCACTACTCCCCACAGATGCCCCTCGCAGCCGATACACGGCGGGCAAGCAGCAGCCGGAGACGCGTCAGCGCGTGTGTTTGTGTTTATGTGTTGTGCGTACAACGCTGTCGACACGGGCAGATTGCGCCGGCGATGTCCTCGGCCCGGAAACTGAGCTGACCACTTTAGATAGGCGCCGCGTAAAAAGCGAAAAAGACGACCCCAGGCCGCATCGGCCGTCTTGTCTGCCATCCTTCGCAAACGCGACAGGAAGCAGGGAGCCCCTGTGACGAAAGCTCTGGGACGCCTGCGCTGCCCTAGCTAGGCCAGCAACATTCTACAGCAGTAACACACGACTTATGTCCTACCTTCTGAACTTCCGCCATCGGGCCTAGAGGAACGCACGATGCCCACCGGCCGCCGTCTCATCGTTTGCATCGTGGTGTCATTCTGACGCGGAGTGGAAGGGCATGGGATCAGCTCTCAGGATCGTGCTTGGCTTTTCAAACCTTGAAGCAAGTACTTCCCATTCATCTACGCCATATGATTAAACGTATCCAGACGCCTACCAGTCGACATTAGTATGGGATGTGTACACCCTTCGTCTTTATGACGGCTTGAACTCTGCTGGGGACGCTTTTGACGAGGTGTTTGAATGACTGTGGAGGAATGGTAGATCATTCTTCCAGAGGAATGGCAGGCCATTCTTCCACAAGAGCCGAAACTACAGGAGGTACTGATGTTGGGCGCACGGGTCTGGAGCGACGTCGACATTTTAGTTAATCCCGGAGACGTTCCACTGCGGTCAGACTGGGACTCTGAGCAGGCCAGTTCATTTCAGGAACGTAACTGTCTCACACATGCTGCTTTATGACAGTGTCCATTGTCATGCTGATACGAGGGTTGGAACTTCAATAGTGGCAACTATTTCTTTACAGCCCGTACAAAATAGATAGGTGTTTCAAAGTTTTACTGACCTTCAGAGCAGTCACCAGCAATGTGTATAACCCGTTGCCAGCGGTGTGGAAGTTGCAGGATACTCTTAGTAATGCCAGTTGTGTTGACAGTTTGAGCGGCGCTGTCTATTGCCCGACGAATTTGTAGCAGTTCTGAAGTGAATGCCGTGAAGTGTTTCCTTGAGTTTAGAAATCGAGTTGAACTCATAAGGGCTTAAGTCAGAGGAGTGCAGTAGGTGGTATAGCACTTAGCAGCCCCATCAGTCAAACAAATCAGTAACAGCTTCCCCTGTACGTGATTGAGCATTGTCCTGCAAAATGATGGTGAGGTCCTGCAGAAAATGTCATCACTTCTGTCTCGATGCTGTTATTTTTTGGAACACAACCTACGACCAGCTTAGAGACAGAAGTGATGACACTTTCTGTACGACCTGACCATCATTTTGCAGGACAATGGTGAAGCACGTACAGGGGAAGCTGTTACTGATTTGTTTGACTGATGGGGCTGCTAAGTGCTGTACCACCTACTACACTTCCCTGACTTAAGCCCTCGTGAGTCCAACTCGATTCCTAAAGCATTCGCTTCAGAACTGCTACAAATTCGGCGGACAATAGACCGCGCCGCTCGAACTGTCAACACGACTGGCACTGCTAAGAGTATCCTGCGACTTCCACATCGCTGGCAACGGGTTTTACACAATGCTGGTGACGACTTTGAAGGTCAGTAAAACCTTGAAACACGTATCTATTTTGTACGGGCCGTAAATAAATAGTTTCCACTATTAAAGTTCCAACCTTCGCACAAACAATCATGGTCTTCAAAAAGTTCCTCTACTGTACGTCGTATACAACGCTGTAAAATGTGCTCATATAATTCCGCATTTAGCGTTCTCTTAAGCTCAATGAAGGGACCGGAACCTCACCACGATAAACACCCCTATAGCGTAACAGCATCTCCTCCGTACTTCACTGTTGGCACAACACATGATAGCAGGCATCGTTCTCCAAGCATTGCCAAAGGTTATACTGAGATTTATCACTCCGCATCACTCGTTTCCAGTCATCCACTGTGCAGTGGATTCGCTCTTTTCACCATCTGGCTATAGAGAAGTGCGACTTATGAAGAGCTCCTCGACCATTGTACCCCACTGTTTTTAACTCCCTACGCAAAGCCACTGTGTTAGCTGGAGTATTGCTAGCACTTCGGAACGCACGAATGATTCTCTCTGACGTTTTATTGCGATTTTTTACAACCACTGTCCGCAGTACTCGACGATCCTTGTCCGCCAGTACATGAGGGCTGTCTGGTCTTGATTTAGCTGTGTCAGTTCCCTCGTGTTTTACTTCACGGTCACATCACCAACAGTCCACGAGGACACTTTTAAAAGGGTTGAAATGTCCCTTGTGGATTTGCTGCTGAGGTGACATCCAATAACTAGCCCGTATTTGAAGTCACTGAGCTCTCCTAACTAACCGATTCCGCTGTTACTGCTCCTGTACTGACAACACAACACTTACCATCTCCTTTTATACTCGCAGATGCATCTCTCACGAGCTCTAGTGGCCAATTCCGCATTGCACAAGGGGGCCTGGATATTTTTGATCAGATAGTGTAGTTTATCAATTGGTATCACAAGTGTGCTGAACCCTATTCTACTCCTTCCATTACGGAAAAATCTGTGACACTATCAGGAAGTGAACCCATGCCCTCCGCGCGGCAGTTAGACACACTGAGCACTCCGAACCTTTTGTACCTTCAGCTCTGAAATATGTCTGTCTGCTGTAATCTTTAATACGTCTCAAATTGAGCGCCTAACGTAGTTGTAAAGCGTATCGTAGTGGTACAGAGTACCTTCAGCCACGGGCCGTACGGTGCCTTGCGAAGTATCTATGTAGATGTAGATGTAAATAAGAAATGACTTCTGGAAATAAAAAGGCAAAACTCATAAACAAATCGTATCAGTTGAAGGCAGCACGTTCACTACATTTCGTTATTTTAAGTAATTCAGTTATTGGTGTTTGGGCTCGTAGTCTCTGCTGCCCAGCTTTTGTCGTCCATTCTTGGGCAACGTGTAAAGGTCTGAGGTTGAATGAGCGTATAAATATGTAGACAGTGGACATAAAGTAGGACTCACAGGTTAATATCTTGATATCGGTCATTATGTACCTAAAGGATAGCATTTGGACACACTTTAAGAGCTAGAAAGTTTTAATCAGAAAATACGCACAACAGTTTTTAAATGAACAGCCATTACTTCAACAAATCCTTTTTCGAAGTGTTTTTATGATCTATTTCGTCTCTTCCCCCCGTATTTTCTTTTCCCGGGTTGTAGTTATCGTATAGTTGTCATGTGATATTTGTACAGTAAATGGTCAGGGAAGGGGGGAGGGAGAAAGTTGTTAGGTATGCCTCGTGATGACAGTGTGCAGCAGGTAGAGCGGTCAGAACTTGAGAGTGGGCATCTAGGGCTGCCGTTAAATGATAAAACAGGAAATTAGGTACAACAAAGAGGATACAATTCAATGTACGGTGTACAAGAGGCGCGCCTAGGGTCGGAAGTTACCAGGTTTAGGCCAGTCTAGGAGGTCGAACAATTAATTGAAATGGGCAACGGAAGGGGAAGCGGTTCATGTTAACTTGCGTTGGTGGGCGGTCGTGAAAAGCAGAGCCGAAGGACGTCTGTTCTGCTCGAGGCCTGGATTACAAGAGAGCGAACCAACTGTGTTCCGCACCGCAGAACACTCCAGCGTCCACACACGTGACCTGTATCCCACACACGATATTGGCTAAAACCAATGGCCTGAATTCTCTAGCAATTTCAGCAGAGGTCTCAGGGCGTCTCTTGTCAGCAGCTTCAACTGGACAGAACTGCCTCGGTTTTGAAAGACAGGCAACTTGTGTCACGTAGGCACAGCGTAAGTTGCTCTAGGAGTAAACTTGAAAAGATTTGACTCGGCTTTTGAAATACATTTTTTAATTCAGTTCCCTAAAATATTCTTTGACTGACTGCCACCATGTACATATCTGCGACTGAAGAGTTACGATCTGTATCGTATTAAATAGCTAACTGTAATGTTCAGTCCCAACAATCAGAAGGCAGATATGTTTGCGACATAAGTGGCTTTCCATGTCTCTTAAGTTGACGAGTGACTATGTCACGTATCCAAGTACGTATACTTTTGTATAAAGTTCGAATCGTGATTCAGTTTCCTGGGCTATTACCATCTCCTTTTTCCTTTCTTTTTAAACAGTTCACCTGAGTAATAATTCGAAACTGGTAATGATGCCATTTGTGTGATCTGAGGATGAAATATACAAAAACAAGTTTAGACATTGGGTGGTTGGAGCTGTTTTCATCACTTGATGACGTGTCGCTTGCAGCATCAAAACCTTCGAATTCTGGCACCTTTTATTTCTGAGGGGTGACACTTACTGAGCTCAGGAAACGTAGAATAAATGCGTGTAAGCTATAATTTATGCCTCAATTTCACAAAGGTACAACTTACGGTATCAATGCAGAAGTACTACAGAAAGCAGCAATCTACAAAAATTCGTATAGTGCTGCGACGGGTGTACCGGTTATTGTACACAAATAGAGTGAATAACATTTTCTCTTAAAGCTTTTGGTACTTTACATTTGTTTCAAAACCATTGGCGTACTTGCCCCGTTTTTGAGATAACTTTGCCATCAGTTTTTGCAATTTATTAAGGAATAAATGTTTCTTTTAATTTGTCATAGTTCCAAAAATGATGAAACTAGGGCTCATGACTGATGATCTATGATGTGTATGAAGCATTTTCGGACATATTGTGACGTTCCTTTCGTACTTGCGTCGCGATAAATTACACCTTAGGCCGCGTCCGCGGCCAGAATCCGTCCACTGTTGGTGGTGTGCGGCGCGAGAGACAACACGACAAAACTTTGAAGTCAACTTCGGCCATTCCATCATCGATATCCAACCTCAGCTAGCTAACGTGTCCACGCTCTGCTATGACGTCTCTTCCTAACGAACAAATTTAATCTCTCTAAAACGCAACAGTCGTCGACAGAAAAGAGCGAAGGGTTTAACTAGAACTGTGGCTTCAAGTAGGAGAACGCACCTCTGACTACTTTGTAGGCTTTCCGTACTGGAAACGTAACTTAGTTGATCACAAAGAATCACTAACTGCAGACTGCTGAAATTACAACCACACTGAAACACAAAGAACTCCCTAACGGCCCCTCGTCTTAGTCACCTCAAGCCCAAAGGGGCTGATAGCCGAATTCTCGACTTCACGAGTTTCAAACTGTCCACTTTAACATTCAGACCTTTCGGCAAGTTAAACTCGGCAGCAGCACGCAGGCAATTTCGTTTACCATTTCCCGCTAACGGTAACTGCACTTACTGTAAGCCGCTTCTTACTGCCAGGACTACCAGCAGTTTACTGTATTTCCTAACAGCTGACAGGTGCCATTTTGGGAAAAACACTCGCCCTTTAGCCAGTCCCACAAGTCTTCACCGCAGTTTATTTAAGAGGATTACAGAATGATAAGCTGGAGAATACTTTCTTCTCCATAACGTAGACAACAGCCACATAATATGCACACAGGCACAACCAGGAAATGATATGTTACGATATCTGTTGACCCATCAGTTGAATGAAACAAAAAAGTGTGAAGTTGTCATTGTTGACGGTAAGTCACGAGCGGCATTACTGCTCTTGTCGTTTGTGAAGAAGGTGGAATGTTAGCCACAACAGTAAGACAAGCAAATGTCTATAAAAATGGTTACTTAATATGCCATACACTTCCTCAAATGACAAGTTTACTGGTTTTTCTGCTTGGAGTAATTTGCGCGAAACGCGGTGAACCTCAGGTAGACTTAAGAATCAGCGGTAAGGTAGGCAACCTGTTTCGGTCTACAGTGACTAAGATTACAGTTAAAAGCACAAATTAATAAAAGCACAAATTTCTCCTAACAACGGCCCATCTGGTGTAACCAGTATCCCCCAGTTTGCGCCTACAGTAAATGCGGAACATGTAGCGGCTCCACTCTGCCGTCAGACAAATGATGGACGTCACTTCACAACTGGAGCTCCTTCGTGTACGATGCCATTTCACGTATTACAAAATAATCAGGCTCCTGTACCATACACAAATCTTCGTATTTTATTACATCAACTGAGGTTGCATCACACGTTCAAGTCTTCCATCTCACCACATCTTCTACTACATTGACCGTATGTACGAAATATAAAAAACCAGCGAACGGTAGTGCAGTCACTCCCGAGCAGTAATGATTAGCCAGACCAGATTTGAAGAACGATAGTTGGATAAAATGTAGCGGCAACACTGCCATAAAATGAAGGTTGTGCATCCTATGGCATGCACGCTGTCTCTAACTGATAGCAGAAGGACAGTTTATCTAGTTCAGTGAGCGGGGATTGCTGTGTTTGAGTCAGTTGCAGTGTGTACTGTCTGAGAGTGTGGGAGGTCAGTTCAAGTGCCAAAACTGTGGTGTCACCGCCAGACACCACACTTGCTAGGTGGTAGTTTTAAATCGGCCGCGGTCCATTAGTACATGTCGGACCCGCGTGTCGCCACTGTGATCGCAGACCGAGCGCCACCACAAGGCAGGTCTCGAGATACGGACTAGCACTCGCCCCAGTTGTACGGACGACGTAGCTAGCGATGCACACTGACGAAGCCTCGCTCCTTTGCCGAGCAGATAGTTAGAATAGCCTTCGGCTAAGTCCATGGCTACGACCTAGCAAGGCGCCATTAGTTACATTGCATGTATCTAAAGAGTCTCACTTGTATCGCCACAATCTCCAGATGTACCAAAACGATGGATTTAAGTTATGTATTCCAGAAGCTACGTACTTTTCTTTATAGCATTCATTACGTATCCTGTTTCAGACCTCACGCACCCTGCTTTGGCTTAGCGCGTGCCTTTCGGCTTCCTCTCATTGTGTCTAGGCTGTCTTGTCTAGACACAACAAAAACAGTATGTTTAGGAAACGCGAGCAGTGTGCATGGATCAAGTCTGAATTGGCACTTGGTCGGTGTGCACCTTCTGGCACTGCATCCCATCATCCTTCGTGATAATGCACGACGCCATACGCCGAAATCCGTGCAGGAGCTATTGCGTACGTATGATCATCCCCCTTATTCGCCCGATATGAGCCCGTCCGATTACGACCTGTTCGCCAAAACGAAGGAGCCTCTTCGTGGCACGCAGTATAACCCATGCCTCAAGGCGGTACCTGCGAGACATGACATAGATGGACGCACTGGCGGTGTACGATGCCCTCGATCTGTGTGGGAGAAGGTGGTCGAAATTGGAGCTGATTATACTGAAGGCATCTAATACGGTAAACGTACGTCAATGAAGTCTGGTATGAAATACACTGGATAGCCAAAGAAACTGGTACACCTGCCTAATATCCTAATATCGTGTAGGGCCCCCGCGAGCACGCAGAAGTGCCGCAACTCGACGTGGCATGGACTCGACTAATGTCCGAAGTATTGCTTGAGGGAACTGTGATACCATGAATCCTGCAGGGCTGTCCATAAATCCTAAGAGTAAGGGGAGGGGGGGGGGAGGGAGATCTCTCCTGAACAGCGCGTTGCAAGGCATCCTAGATATACTCAATAATGTTCATGTCTAGGGAGTTTGGTGGACAGCGGAAGTGTTTAAACTCTGTAGAGTGTTCCTGGAGCCACTCTGTAGCAATACTGGACGTAAGTGGTGTCGCATTCTCCTGCTCGAATTGCCCAAGTCAGTCGGAATGCACAATGGACGTGAATGGATGCAGGTGATCAGACAGGATGCTTACGTACGTGTCACTTGTCAGAGTCGTGCCTAGACGTATCAGGGGGTCCCATATCACTCCATCTGCTCAGTCTCCACACCGTTACAGAGTCTCCACCAGCTTGAACAGACCCCTGCTCACATGCAGGGTCCATGGATTCATGAGGTTGTCTCCATACCTGTACACGTCCATCCGCTGTATACAATTGGAAACGCGACTCGTCCGACCAGGCAACATGTTTTCAATCATCAACAGTCCAACGTCGGTGTTGACGGGCCCAGCGAGGCGTCAAGCTTTGCGTCGTGCAGTCACCAAGGGTGCATGAGTGGGCCTTCAGCTCCGAAAGTCCATATCGACGATGTTTCGTTGAACGGTTTGCACGCTGACACTTTCTGATGGCCCAGCATTGAAATCTGCAGCAATCTGCGTAAGGTTTGCACTTCTGTCACGTTGAATGATTCTCTTCAGTCATCGTTGACCCCCTTCTTCCAAGATCTTTTTTCGGCCGCAGCTATGACGGAGATTTGAGTTTTACCGGATTCCTGATATTCACGGTACACTCGTGGAATGGTCGTACTGGAAAATCCCCTCTTCATCGCTACCTCGGAGATGCTGTGCCCCATCGCTCGTGCGCCGACTATAACACCACTATAACGTTCAAACTAACTTAAATCTTGACTACCTGCCATTGGAGCAACAGTAACCGATCTAACAACCGCGCCAGACTCTTGTTGTCATATATAGTCGTTGCGGACTGTTGCTGCCTGTAGCAGTTTCCTTGGGGTTTCAGTGTATGACAGTAGAATAAGTTTCTTTTATTTACGTCAATGAGGACAAAATTATGGTTCTCAGACTACCGGTTTCGGTTAGCAATGATCACCTGCAGATCATCATAATCATCATAGCCCATTTGCTTTAGATCTGAAGATGGGAATTGCTGATAGAAATCTGTAGTATAAGGACCAAACGTTTTGTGATCGTTGAAGGAAATAAAAGAAGTTTATTCTATGCTTCATGGATCACTGTTTTACTCAGAGACCATTCCGCAGATTCTGGAATTGTAGCAGTGTTGTCACTATTTGTTATTCATGCCATGTAATTTACTCACCTCACTTTGCATAATGCAAATATCTCCGAAAATTTTAGACGTATTTGGTAGAGTGGAGAGACGAAGATTTGTTTCGAGTTAGGAGTGTGATGTGCTGTCCAATGGAGTGGAGCAGTGGAGGGGTACACCTGCTTCAGTCATATACTGTCATCAACAAGAGAAGCGAGACTCATTACTGCAGAGCTACTGACGATCGAAACTGAAGTTGGCTCGTAATGCGAGACATGGGTGGTGTATTCTGTGACTATGTCATTTCGGACGCAACACAAAAGTTACGATTGCTGGAATCAAACAATGGCATCCGCTGTTTCTAAGTATGGACTCATAAATACGCTAGTAAGCCGCAATCGTCAATAACTGGCAACTTTCAATCGCCGCGGGAAGAGCGACGGTGCGGGGGAACAGTCTCCGCCTCTCCCTGGCAAGACTGGCAGCCTGCACTTGAGTTCTGTGCTTTTGCAAAAGCAGAACTGACACATGACGATAGCGATAGAGGATCCTTCTTGGTGTCACGGGAGTCATACTCGAACAGTGTGCGCACCAACAGTAGGCTCTTCACTCATTTTGAAATAAGAAAATGAGTGATAGACACCACAAAGCAAAGTGGAAAACATTCAGTAATGGCCATCACAACAAGGCAGTTCTGGTCCGGTCTCCACCAGTATCTTACAAACATAGTCCAAACCCCTCCCTCACCTCTTCGCTGACACATTAAAGTTTCCATACATTATGTTAAAGAAATATTTCATAACAAGACTTAGTGGTTACTGTCGTAGATGTGCTCTTGCCTCCCGCCTCTATAGACACATATCCGAAGAAATATTGCATCGACTTCTTAATAAAACAAGAGTAGTGGAACAAAGCCAATACCAGGATATATAATGATGACACATCCGCCTACATCCCGTGGAAATGGCGAAACATTTTGGTGGGAAAGAGGACAATTGGGCTACCTCCACTAACCTAGCTGCCCCCACCTCTCCACCTACTCCTTTGACGTCAGCCATGTCACCATCACCCTCCGCCAGGAAATGGTGGAAAAAGGTCGATTGGGCTAACTTCATTTGTGGAAATAGCGGGAAACGGTAATTCTGTGCTGGTGAGGAAGGCAGTGTATTTAGGTTATTTATTTATTTATTTGTACCTTGATTGGGCTACCTCCAGCAACCTCACTCAGAGGTTCGCCTCGAACTGCAGGGACCAACTGAGCTCGTCCACACCACATCAACTACAGGACACTGTTGGTCTTCCATTTCTTCCCCAACTCCCTCCTTCCTCCCCTCAATTCCATGACTCCTCCACCTGTCCGGAAGCTTCAGTCAGCTAAGCTGATTACATAAGCCTTTGCGATGTGTTCAACGGAAGTGGGGTAGTTGCTGCAGCACAAAGTGGAATTTGATTGCTATATCACAAGTAACCATGCAGCTAAGAACTGTGGCCTGAGGACTGTGGCCGTTGCTCCCTGTATGTGAGTTGTAAGGTGAAGATAATGGTGGAATATAAGGAGAAGAAGAAGAATATGGTCTAAGCACAGATGGGAAAATCAGGATAACTACATAACAGGAAATTCATGACATATTTCAAAACCCACAGCAGATCGTGAAAAAGAAAAAAAAAACAAAGACACACAGCAGATTGGATGTCTAAAAGATTCTCCTAGAATTCAAAGCACTGTTCTACAGATGAGAAAAATGGTTGAAAATTTCAGTGAATTTTCGATGTCCTACAACAGCTGGTCTGGAGATGTCCCACAGTTACAATGGTGAGGGGGGGACAGCATTCCACCTGTCTGAACTAGAGGAGACTGGTCTGTCTGGACTGGTCTCTGAATACTCGAACAAAGAAGACATCATGTTACTCTCTGATGTCAGAGAACT
Source organism: Schistocerca americana (assembly GCF_021461395.2). Classification (NCBI taxonomy): domain Eukaryota; kingdom Metazoa; phylum Arthropoda; class Insecta; order Orthoptera; family Acrididae; genus Schistocerca; species Schistocerca americana. The sequence goes on along the minus strand of NC_060119.1, from coordinate 566,202,906 downwards.
AACTGTAGATGCATTGTTCTGGCACTGTGTTGTTCGAACCAGTCTGTAGACCCTCTTCTGCCACCTAAAAAGGATATCTTGTGACTCTCTGACGTCGTGGAACTTCCTGTGAATGTAGCATCCTGATTTGTTCCTACTGAATTTACCCATCAAAATGCTACTGCTGGTGTGGGAGCACTATCCGCCACTTTCTACAGTGGGATAAATTACGAGAATTTCAGTGGAAAACTATTTTTATACAGATTGAAAAAACAAAAACATACAGCTGTCATATTGCTCTGACAGTTAAACACTGCAAAAGTGGTCCACAGATAATGAATTATGGAAACTATTGCCAAAGCCACTTAGTCACCTACACTGCTCTACTAGTGGCGAGGAAAGCTTGAATTTTTCGCCATAAAACCGATCTCCACCCATGCTATATCACCACAAACGATTTTACCACCATACCATATCACTACATGCCTGTAGTAAACACAGCTCATATCCTGCACCATACAAACGCGTCACTTCCACATCCTGCATACAGCTATCGACTGACAGGCACTTCTACACATATCACAAAGACACACAGAGCCTTAAAAACAGAAGCACATCTGCAGTGCTAGATATCCCACGCGAGGTAGTTTGGTCATCCACCATGACCAACGGTCAAGAGGCAACTGTCACTCCACCGCCATCACCCAGCCGTCCACTCCCCCCTCCCTCCCACTCGCTGTCCTGATGCGTGATTAGGGCGCCCTCCATGGACGACTGCCACTCTCCAAACTGGTGTAGAAAGGCTGGGCTAGTTCCTCTGGCACAAAGGCGTCCGTTAATGGTACTGTTTCTGGCTAGGTCTGCTGGCTGCCGTGCTTCTACAATGAGCTACGACCATCTCCAGACACTGGGATTACAAGAATAATTACTTTGTGAGCTCTGTCGATGAGAAATGCTTAGTCAATCACCAATTAATTAACCGGTCTCGAGACCGATATCAGCTGCAGTATCCGATATTACACACAAATAAACGACAATATTAGCGACACTTTTCTGCTGAAATCATCAATTGGCATATGAAAATTTCCAGAATTTAATTTATATTCATATGGCTTGCCGGAATATCATACCATGTACGCGAATGTTCTCGATATCATCCGCATGTCAGTATGTTGCCGATCACCTGCACAAAATAATTCTGAAGGTAAGGAGTGGAAATTATATCTTTAAGAGAGCTGAAACTTTTAGGTGTTGAACATGCTGCAAACCATCGAGTAAGTATCAAGATTTTTATATGAAAACTCGAAAACAAAGGAAACTGATAGTTCCAATAATATTTTGATGTCAATGATATAACAGATTCCAGATCATCTTTGTACTTTACAAACTCAACCAAGGTGCTAGATAAAACGCAAGTATTTCTCATGTCTAGAGAACAAGCAAATCATTCCCCCATCGTTGTTCTCGATGCAAACAACACATCACAATCGATGTTCTCCTAACCAAATAAAGATGGTGTTACGACTTCTGCACCACTTGTTAGCAGCAGACACAGTGGCTGCGCCAAAGACTGAGACGACGTGGAGTTTTACAATTGTTTATTGAACTTTCTTTACAATTTCTCCCTCATCATCACTGCCCAGCCCTGCGGATCCCTCCGCCTGGCTGCTGCTGTGTAGATTCTCCGGCAGTGCTCGCAACGCGCGCCGCTGATCGCACTCGGGAGCCTCAGGCCACCAGTCCTCCACTGAGGACAGGATGCCCTGTGGTTGAGGTGAACTCGTCGCCGCTCGGCGCCCCAGTATGGCACGCCCATGGAGTCGCGTCGCCGTGAGGTCAGCTTCCGACGCCTGCTGCACCGGCGGCTGAGAAGCCGTCAGTCGCGATGTCCGCGAGGTCCCTTCATGATGGACCACGCTCCGTGGGGCCGGGTTGCCGTGAAATCCGGACGTCAGTCCCTGGCGGCGCCTGTGACTAAGACCGCGCTGCAGCCGGTCCTGCTGGAAGTTCTCGCTGTAGTTAGTCAGCCATGGTGCCGATCGAACTCGGGCCGACCTCCAGAGCTGAAGCTGACATCTGGCGGCGAACGGATGACTTCTGCGAGCTGAAACAGACTTCCGGAATCGTCACCTATGAAGACTGAACATTCGGACATGGACCACGTCCGTCCTCAGATCCGAACTGCTTCCTAATGGCTTCACTATTTATATCCGGCAGGAGGACTTTTTTACCCTCAGTGGTAGCTTTTTGTTATTACTCCTGAAGTATATTGCAGCGTAACTTAGTATGCTGGCCTCACTTCCAGTTACTCAGCATTCTCCAGGCTTCGCTCGGCGCTCGGTCTGTGTGCATCCTTGCATCAGCCTGTTGGTAGACTGCTGCTGTCAGCAAGGCTATCTGTGCCTACCTACTTCGCAACGCCTCGGTCGCCGGCATGCCTCTGTTTTACCACGGGGTCGCCGCCATGCCTCTGTTTTACCATTCTCCACTGCGTGAAGCAACGCTTACTACATGTGGCTGCAACAATGGGAAATGGTTAGAATGTCAGTATACCTCACAATCGAACAAGAGGCTTCTGAAACTCTCTGACATACCGGACAGAGGAGAGAAACTTTTAACGAGTTGTCTCAGTACAGCCCTGACAAAGAAGTGTGACTTTACTGATGATAGTCGAATAAGAAATTTCTGTTTCTGCTCTGCAGAAATCACTCGCAGATGGTCAAAAGACTCAAGAACAGGAACACTTCCCACAAACAATTAAGCGTATTTCTCAGATATACTGGCGCTCCTGGAACAATAGCGAAGTACCTGATTATTCGTCATGGGTGACGAACTGAACGGTCAGCAACGCTGTCCTTTCAAATGTTCCGGACATGCTGGTCCTCAGCTAAGTAAAATCAGCTTCATCTAGGAAAAGCATTAGGTGGGAAAAAGCTAGTCTTTGATGCTTTGGCTGGTCCCAGCGGAGGTTCGAGTCTTCCCTCGGGCATGGGTGTGTGTGTTTGTCCCTAGGATAATTTAGGTTAAGTAGTGTGTAAGTTTAGGGACTGATGACCTTAGCAGTTAAGTTCCATAAGATTTCACACACATTTGAACATTTTCTTTGATGCTTCTCACTGGTGATACCTCTATTCCTCCAAGTGGAAACTATTAGCACTCAAATACGTACGTATTCCCATTCTTCAGATTTTGTATTACGCGTTAAACAAGTGTTATTGTGTAACAAGGTTTTCCAGAGCTATTTCATTGCATCCCTTCAGCAAGTGTGTTAAATTGATCAAAACTAATCTTCGACGCTTCTCACTGCTAGTACCTTCATACCTATACCAACTGAAAACTTTTATGGTCTGTTGTTCATTGGATTAAGTATCACATAAGGGATGTTCACAATATCACTTTCGAAAAAATGGACGCGAATGCTGCGTTACTGTATAACCTAGTCGCCATTAAGTACAGCGATGCTATATGTGGTAGCCCCTCCAACCATTAACATATGTTCCATTGTAACCAGAGTCTTCCATGTCATATATGTGCATATAGGCTCCATCCTCATTTCAAAGGGTAATCTGCTTACGATGCAAATTCAGCCCCTTCAGCGAAGCGAAGCGATGTGTGTAACGCAGTTACCAAAGGTCTGTCAGGGCTATTTAAGTAAAGTAATGTTGTGTGTGGTACTTCCTCCCAACATTAACCAATGTGCCATTAAAACTAAAGTCTTCCATCCCATATCCAAGAATACAAAATGTAATTTGTTTGCGAAGAAAAAAATACCCAGTAATCTGCTTACGATGAAAATACAGCCCATCTAGCGTAGCAATGGAATCAGATACCTGTAACATAGTTACCAAAGATCTGTCAGTGCTACTTAAGAAAGGGATGCTGTGTGTGGTACTCCCTCTCACCATTAACAAATATGCCGTTAAAACTACAGTCTTCCATTCCAGATACATGCAAACGAAATGTAACACGCTTAGGCAGAAGGAAAAAAGTACCCAGTAACCCAGGGCGAAATTGAAGGAGATGCGTGTATCTCAATCTCCAAATGTCTGCCATGGCTATTTAAGTACATTGATGCTATGTGTGCTATCCCTTGCCGGCATTAACAAATGTTTCTAGAGTCTTCCATGCCATATACATGCATATAGACTCCATTCAAATTTTGGTATGTAATTTGCCTACGAAGAACAGAATACCCAGTAATCCTATAGTGCACTGGAATCAGTTGCGTGTAACACAGGTCCCAAACGGCTGTCACGGCTATTTAAGTACAGTGAAGCTGTGTAGGCTACTCCCTTCCACAATTAATAAATGTTACCTTAAACGTACAGTCAACATCACTATATACAATGTATATTGATTTTTGAAATGTATTTCTAGCATTCAGACAGGACCAAACCTGAAAAGCCCATTTATATACTTTTAATTAGAGCTTAAAAACCAGATTCTTTTTAATGGATCTTCCAATCACATTTCTACAGAAGTGGGAAGAGTCCACTACACAGTCACTGCGAGGGAGGTAGATTACCGATGAGGTGGTGCCTAGATGTTTGATACTGTAGGAAAATAAACATAAGTTATAGGAAAAATAAATGTGAGAACTAGTAGCTGCTGCGATATCCCAGACAGTTGCTTCATCAGAATAGCAGTTTTAACGTCGGCCATTTCCAACCTATGCGATTTGTTCACTGGTCTTTAGATGGTTTCCTGCTACCACAATTTACGTGATGTGGACTTCAACAGTTCATCTGTTACTACGCCAGACAGAGTTACGACTTTTTCTAGCATGCTGTTCACATGCGATATTCCAACACTATTTCTGACTTATATCCATTCCTATACCGCTACCCCTAAAACGTCTAAGAGTTATTTTTCGTGGTACAGCTTCTGACAGTTTCTTCCAACAAATGACTATTATCAAGGATCTTCCTATTGCGTTCCGACAGAAGTGGGAAGAGTCTGTGACACACTCGCAGCCAGGAGGGCAGATTTACGATAAGGTGTGAACAGATGTTTGAAATTCCAAGAAAATAAGCGTAAGCTGTAGGAAAAATAATTCTTATCTAGTATTTCCACTGCTATCACATTGTCATCCGCATGTAGGAAACAGGGTTTCTCAGACCTGACAGAGATGAACTTGAGAAATATACGAGGTTGATAGCTGCAAAAAGCAGCGAAGCTATCTACCTCGTAAATTTCTCAATTTCATCTCTGTCAGGTCTGAGAAACCAAGTCTCATACACGGAGATGACAATGTGAAGGCAGCAAAAATACTAGGTAACAGGAGATAGCATCTAAAGACCCGTGATCAAACCATGTAAGTTGGAAATGGCTTACGTTAAAAATTGCTCTTCTGATTAAGCAACTTTCAGGAATATCGCAGTAGCTACTAGTTCTCACATTTATTTTTCTTATAATTTACGCTTATTTTCGTAGAATATCAAACATCTAGGCACCACCCCACTGGAAATCTACCTTCCTAGCACTGACTGTGTTGTGGACTCTTCTCACTAATCGCCATCAACAGTTCAGTGACACTGAACCCTAGGTCCACTTAGCACACCCATCATAACTGGACAGGCAGACTTACGACACAACACTCATACTTCGTGAAGAAAAACTACCAGTGTGCACCAGCAAACTATGCCTTAACAGTAGGAATCTGAACAACTTCTCAGTGCTCTTAGGGCTCACAATGCCAACATCCGACTTCTGCTGACTCTGTCCTACAAATCAAAGAGGTAGGAAAACGTTAAGTTTACGATCTCCCGTACAAACTTTTAGGAATGCTAGGTCACACACACACACACACACACACACACACACACACACACACACACACACACACACACACACACACACACATCATTCGCTCGAACAGTCCAGAATGTCCTTCAAGCCAGTCGCGAACTATTGTAGCCAGGCGACGCAGCACATTATCGTCCAAAAAATTGTGTCTTTTTTGGGAACATAAATTCTATAAATGGCTGCAAATGGTGTCCAACTTGCCGAACATTATTCTTTTCCAGTCAATAATGGACTCATTTGGACCAGAGGACCCAGACTATTTCATGTAAACACAGCCCGCACCATTATGGAGCTACCACCAGCTTGCAAAAGGCCTTACTGACAACCTGGGTCCGTGACATCGTGGCGTCAGCCCAACAGTCGAACCATACCATCATCTCTTACTGACTGAAATCGTATAGGTTCCAACCGATGTAGTCATGAGCCCAGGAGAGGCGCTGTAGGCGTGTCATTCTGATAACAAAACCACTCGCGTCAATTGTAAGCTGCCATAGCTCTTTAACGCCAAATTTTGCCGATTTGTCCTAACGGATATCTTCATCGTGCGCCCCACACCTACTTCTGCGGTTGTTTCAAACTGTGTTGCTTGCCTGTTAGCACTGACAACTCTGCGGAAGCGCCGCTGCTGTTGGTCGTTAAGTGAAGGACGTCGACCACTGCGTTGTCCGTGGTCAGAGGTAACGCCTGAAATTTCGTATTCTCGGCACTCTCTTGACGCTATGAATCTCGGAATATTGAATTCCCTAACGATTTCCGAAATAAAATGTGCCATGCGTGTAGCTCCAACTATCATTCAGTGTTCAAAGTCTTTTAATACACATGGCGAAGCCAAAATCACACTGGTAACCTTTTCACATGAATCACTTGAGTTCATACGACAGCTCCACCAATGCACGGCCTTTTTATATCTTGCGTACGAGATACTAACTCCGTCTATGTATCTGCATATCGCTATTTCATGACTTGTGCCGGCTCAGGGTAAGTTATGCTTGACAGAGGGGCTCATGCGGACGCTAGGCAATGAAATGAAGACAACACTTACAAGGAGAGGCCACACCCTGCGAGCTTTCGATCTCTTCAAGCTTTGGCGTACTAGTCGGAGGCCACTTGAAAATGGTTCCTGTGCAAGGGTTTACGTCACTAGAATCACGTTTTCCAAAAACATCGAGGTTAAAAGTTTTAGGAAATTTTTACAGTCATTTGAATTCTCTATCAATTAAAGACAACCACCACCTGTGTATACTTGGCATTTTCTAAGCAGACGAGACCGTTTGAGTATGGTAATCACCCAGAAAGCTACTGCTTCGTACTTCAACATCTTCTCTTGGCAGTCTTCTCAGGCAGGAGAACTGATTGGCGGATTTCACTTCGGAGATGAGAAGCTGAGTTGAACTTACACACAGATACTAGCTGTTGGTACAGAGCCAACGACTGATATTGGACTCACTTCACCCGCCATTTGCAGATCTAAGTGTGGTGAGATCCAGTCACAACAGCGAAGCAAACTGTGGGAATGAGTCGCTTTTAAGGATGTTCAGTAATTTCCATAACTGCTTGTTAAGGAATATTTTTTATAAATCCTGTTTTATGAATTATGAGCAGGAGACGTTCCTAAGGCAAAATGACCTCTTATTATAGGCATATTGAAGCAGATTTAGAGTCAGAGCTGATCATCATTGCGTGCTTGATACATTCACACTAATGAGCGCTCAACTCTGTCGAGAATAGCAGTCTTCTGCTTCACGTTAAACGTATCACTGATGCGGATAATTTCTCCTGTTGTGACATTGGCAGTGATGTGCGTACATAACACTCTTAACGCTCTCAAAAGACAAGACATAGTTAAAATCGGCAGTTAACTGTGTTTTTCATTTACATTCATAGCACTGTTGCTTCATCAATCTGCAACCGGAGGATGCTACGATCAGCAAACGGCACCGTTCCAACAGTTTCGTAAGAGTACTGCGCATAAACTAAGCGTAAAGTTCTCCAGTTAAGTGTGCTGGTAGAAGCACAGGTTCTGAAAGATGATTACCAAACATTGCTGTCCAAATACCCAAGGAGAGTCTTTAGTGGCGAGCTCTAACAGCAATAGCGTGTGAGTTCTCATATTTCCAGACACAACACTTCTGAGTTTCAAAATAAGTAGCACTCGTGAAGTGAGCTGCAGCACTCGTATTGCTTGAAGCTACGGTATTTTAAAAATGTTGCGTTCCCACATCACACTTTCCGTCACCAGCATCTTTACGGCGACGACTGCCTTCTTTAGCAAGGAAGTTCTAACTCAAGTATCTCTACAACGGACAGAAATCATTAATTATTCTATTTCTCCGAGTCTTGTTAAGTTTCGAGCTGATATGTGTGAACAACGTTTCTTTTTTCGGAGTTCTTGTGATTCCACCTGGCCTGACGTACACAGAGCTCAATGACATTTGTTTGTTAGGTCTATTAGATTTCAAATCATTTTATAATTTCGTAAAATTGCAAAGTAATTAAAGTTATATTTTCTTAAGCAACCCACTGTACCTACAGAATTCAACTCATCTGACCTCACATGACGAGTAATTCATCGACTTTACTCTGTACACACATATACAAATGCGCTCTCACATGTACTACACTTTCGCTTTTTTTCCTGCGACGTATTGGCCCTCAATTACATGAAAAATAGTTTCTAGACCGAGATTTTTCGAGCGTTTTCCTTGGATCTGTTAGCGACCATTTTTCCACTCAGTCCCATAATTTATGAAAAACAAGAACGAATAATCAAAACAAGTCGGAATAAATTAATCTCCACGGAAAATGAAATATTAATAAATACCAGCGATTGCAAATAATCAGCTACTTAGATTACAATTTCGAATGCGCAGCTGAATGAGAAGTCAGTATGAAAGCAGGTTGCACTGTGGCTTTGAACAAGGGGACACGCTGCAGGGCTTATAAAACTGTAGGGAGCCAGTCCCTAGGAGATTTCGGAAAAGTTCTACTCGCACACACGCGAAGGACCACGCATGGCAGACGGATCAGACACTGCTTTGAAAGAAAGAGACCTTGTGCTGGACACCCAGAGTCACACGATGCAGATCATGTCACCAGACTGAGTACGGACAACAGAGACTGCTTTTAGCAAACCGTGTTGTCAGGGGATGAACAATCCCAGAAGAACTGCCATGCTTCTCCGTTGTTTTTTAATCTTTCTGATTATTTCGCCAGCCAGTGAAGTAATTTGGAAAATGAGTTTTTTAAAAAGTCGCGTAATAATTATCCCCCCCCCCATGAGCCACGCACTTTGCCGGTGGTGGGGAGGCTTGCGTGACTCAGCGATACAGGTAGCCGTACTGTAGGTGCAACAACTTTGGAGGGGTATCTGTTGAAAGTCCAGACAAACCTGTGGTTGCTGAAGAGGGGCAGCAGACTTTTCAGTAATTGCAGGGGCACCAGTCTGGAACATTGAATGATCTGGCCTTGCAACATTAACCAAAACGGCCTTGCAGTGCTGGTACTGCGAACTGCTGAAAGCAAGGGGAAACTACAGCCGTAATTTTTCCCGAGGGCATACAACTCTACTATGTGGTTAAATGATCATGGCGACCTCCTGGGTAAAATATTCTGGAGGTAATACAGTCTCCCATTCGGATCTCCGGGCGGGGACTACTCAGGAGGACGTCGTTATTAGGGGAAAGAAAACTGGCGTTCTACGGGTCGGAGCGTGGAATGTCAGATCCCATAATCGGGCAGGTAGGTTAGAAAATTTAAAAAGGGAAATGTATAGGTTAAAGTTAGATATAGTGGGAATTAGTGAAGTTCGGTGGCAGGAGGGACAAGACTTCTGGTCCGGTGAATACTGGGTTATAAACACAAAATCAAATAGGGGTAATGCAGGGGTAAGTTTAATAATGAATAAAAAATAGGAGTGCGGGTAAGCTACTACAAACAGCAAAGTGAAAGCATTGTTGTGGCCAAGATAGACATTAAGCCCACAGCTACCACAGCAGTACATACGCCAACTAGCTCCGCAGATGACGAAGAGATTGAAGAAATGTACGATGAGATAAAATAAATTATTCAGATAGTGAATGGAGACGAAAATTTAATAGTCATGGGTGACTGGAATTCGATAGCTGGAAAAGGAAGAGAAGTAAAAGTAGTAGGTGAACGTGGAATGGGGGTAAGGAATGAAAGAGGAAGCCGCCTGGTAGAATTTTGCACAGAGCTTAACTTAATCATAGCAAACACTTCGCTTAAGAATCATGAAAGAAGCTTGTAAACGTGGAAGAGGCCTGAAGACACTGGAAGGTTTCAGATAGATTATGTAATGGTGAGACAGAGATTTAGGAACTAGGTTTTAAGTTGTAAGACATTTCCAGGGGAAGAAGTGGACTCTGACCACAATCTATTGGTTATGAACTATAGATTAAAACTGAAGAAACAGTAAAAAGGTGGAATTTTAAGGAAATGGCAACTGGATAAACTGAAAGAACCAGAGATCGTAGACAGTTTCAGAGAGAGCATTAGGCAATCATTGACAAGAACAGGGGAAAGACATACACTAAAAGAAGAATGGGTAACTTTGAGAGATGAAATAGTGAAGACAGAAGAGGATGAAATAGGTAAAAAGACAAGGGCTAGTAGAAATCCTCGAGTAACAGAAGAGGTATTGAATTTAACTGATGAAAGGCGAAAATATAAAAATGCAGTAAATGAAACAGGCAGATGGAAAAACCTATGCAAAGAAGGGAAAGCAGAAAGTCGGAAGCAGTATATAGAGGGTCTGTACAAGGGCGTTGTACTCGAGAGCAATATTACAGAAATGGAAGAGGACGTAGGTGAAGAAATGGGAGATACGATACTGTGTGAAGAATTTGACAGAGCACTGCAAGACCTAAGTCGAAACAAGGCCCCCGGAGTAGACAACATTCCATTAGAACCACTAATAGCCTTGGCAGAGGCAGTCTTGACAAAACTCTACATTCTGGGCAAGATGTACGAGACAGACGAAATATCCTCAGACTTCAACAAGAATATAATAATTCCAATCCCAAAGAAAGTAGGTGTTGATAGGTGTGAAAATTACCGAACTATCAGTTTAATAAGTCACGGCAGCAAAATACTAAGACGAATTCCTTACAGACGAATGGAAAAACTGGTAGAAGCCGACCTCGGGGAAGATCAGTTTGAATTCCGTAGAAATGTTGGAACACGTGAGGCAATACTGATCCTACGACTTGTCTTAGAAGATAGGTGAAGGAAAGGCAAATCGACGTTTCTAGCATTTGTACACTTAGAGAAAACTTTTGGAAATGTTGACTGGAATACTCTCTTTCAAACTCTGAAGGTGGCAGGGGTCAAATATAGAGAGCAAAAGGATATTTGCAGTTTTTACAGAAACCAGATGGCAGTTGAAAGAGTCGAAGGGCATGAATGGGAAGCAGTGTTTAGGAATGGTGTGAGACAGGGTTGTAGCCTATCTCCGATATTATTCAGTCTGTATACTGAGCAAGCAGTAAAGGAAACAAAAGAAAAATTTGGAGTAGGAATTAAAATCCATGGAGAAGAAATAAAAACTTTGCGGTTTGCCGATGACATCGTAATCCTGTAAGAGACAGCAAGGGGCTGGAAGAGCAGTTGAACGAAATCAACAGTGTCTTGAAAGGAGGGTGTAAGATGAACATCAACAAAAGCAAAACGACGATAATGGAATGTAGTCTAATTGAATTAGGTGAAGCTGAGGGAATTAGATTAGGAGATCAGACACTTAAAGTAGTAGATGTGTTTTGCTATTTGGGGAGCAAAATAACTGATGATGGTTGAAGTAGAGAGGATATAAAATGTAGACTGGCAATGGCAAGAAAAGCGTTTCTGAAGAAGACAAATTTGTTAACATCGAGTATAGATTCAAGTGTCAGGAAGTCTTTTCCTAAAAGTATTTGTATGGAGTGCAGCCATGTGTGGATGTGAAACATGGACGACAAATAGTTTAGACAAGAAGAGATTAGAAGCTTTCGACATGTGGTGCTACAAAAGGATGCTGAAGATTAGATGGGTAGATCACGTAACTAATGTGGGTTTACTGAACAGAATTGGAGAGAAGAGGAATTTGTGGGACAACTTGACTAGAAGAAGGGATCGCTCGGTAGGACATGCTCTGAGGCATTAAGGGATCACAAAGTTAGTACTGGGGTGCAGCGTGGAGAGTAAAAATAATGTAGAAGGAGACCAAGAGATAAATATACTAAGCAGATTCAAAAGGATGTAGGGTGCAGTAGTTACTTGGGAATGAAGAAGCTTGTACAGGATAGAGTAGCATGGAGAGCTGCATCAAACCAGTCTCTGGACTGAAGACCACAACAACAACAATGATTCTCGCCTTGAAGCAGCGCTGCGTCAATAGCAGTATAGACTAGTGGAAACTATGCCACAGAATATTAATAAAATATAAGTAATGTTTAACATAAGGCGGGGTGCAACAAAGAGGATAGTCGAGTACATTCGCGAGTGAATGGGCTGTTCAATAACTACTGCTGTTGGGGATGATGGCAAGAAATTGTAATTATTGTAAAAGTCACTCACATATGACGAATATACGGGTGAGGTGGGCGCACTTATTTTCTTAAATTCACCTTTTCTTGCGAAGACCTTCACTGCTATCTGTATCCATCTTGTATAAATAATAGCAATATTCGTCCAGGAGAATGTGTTATTAGGCTTCCATAAATGATGATAAACGCGGAGATTTAGTTTTGACTTAAACTGGTGATTATTCAAATGTTGTTGTTGTGGTCTACAGTCCTGAGACTGGTTTGATCCAGCTCTCCATGCTACTCTATCCTGTGCAAGTTTCTTCATCTCCCAGTACCTACTGCAACCTACATCCTTCTGTATCTGTTTAGTGTATTCATTTCATGGTCTCCCTCTACGATTTTTACCCTCCACGCTGCCCTCCAATACTAAACTGGTGATCCCTTGATGCCTCAGAACATGTCCCACCAACCGATCCCTTCTTCTAGTCAAGTTGTACCATAAGCTCCTCTTCTCCCCAATTCTATTCAATACCTCCTCATTAGTTATGCGATGTACCCATCTAATCTTCAGCATTCTTCTGTAGCACCACTTTTCGAAAGCTTCTATTCTATTCTTGTCTAAACCATTTATCGTCCACGTTTCACTTCCATACATGGCTACACTCCGTACAAATACTTTCAGAAATGACTTCCTAACACTTAAATAAATACTAGATGTTAACAAATTTCTCTTCTTCAGAAACGCTTTCCTTGCCATTGCCAGTCTACATTTTATATCCGCTCTACTTCGACCATTATCAGTTATTTTGCTCCCCAAATAGCAAAACTCCTTTACTACTTTAAGTGTCTCATTTGCTAATCTAATTCCCTCAGCATCACCCGACTTAATTCGACTACATTCCATTATCCTCGTTTTGCTTTTGTTGATGTTCATCTTATATCCTCCTTTCAAGACACTATCCATTCCGTTCAATTGCTCTTAGAATTACAGTGTCATCGGCGAACCTTAAAGTTCTTGTTTCTTCTCCATGGATTTTAATGCCTACTCCGAATTTTTCTTTTGCTTCCTTTACTGCTTGCTCAATATACAGATTGAACAACATCGGGGAGAGGCTACGACCCTGTCTCACTCCCTTCCCAACCACTGCTTCCCTTTGATGTCCCTCGACTCTTATAACTGCCATCTGGTTTCTGTACAAATTGTAAATAGCTTTTCGCTCCCTGTATTTTACCCCTGCCACCTTCAGAATTTGAAAGAGAGTATTCCAGTCAACATTGTCAAAAGCTTTCTCTAAGTCTACAAATGCTAGGAACGTAGGTTTGTCTTTCCTTAATCTAGCGTCTAAGATAAGTCGTAGGGTCAGTATTGCCTCACGTGTTCCAATATTTCTACGGAATCCAAACTGATCTTCCCCGAGGTCGGCTTCTACCAGTTTTTCCATTCGTCTGTAAAGAATTCGTGTTAGTATTTTGCACCTGTGACCTGAAATTATTCAAATAAATTTCTATAACTATAGGCCTAGTACCAGGTTTCACTTATACGCTACGTCTACACCTTATGTCGAACGAGAACAGAATAGAAGACTGATACTAAAGCTAACAATTGAAGAGCGTAATTACGTGTATGTCATTGTCTCTCAGCCGGCCGGAGTGGCCGAGCGGTTCTAGGTGCTACAGTCTGGAATGGCGCTACCGCTACGGTCGCAGGTTCGAATCCTTCCACGGGCATGGATGTGTGTGATGTCCTTAGGTTAGTTAGGTTTAAGTAGTTCTAAGTTCTAGGGGACTGATGATCTCAGAAGTTAAGTCCCATAGTGCTCAGAGCTATTTTGCCATTGTCTCTCAGAGTCTGTTTGTGCTCTTACTTATCTTTGATTGGCCGATCGGTATCTGGCAAATATTGTATATGTTGGTTTATCAAGAAATACTGAAAAAGTATCCCCACAAATGTGAGACATCGACACCGCACTCAGGTCGCAGCAAAATCGAATGTTTAAGAAAATGTGAAAACGGCCACCATTGCTTCAGGTAAATAAATTAGAAGTAGGTGTATTGAGTACAACTGTGCTTACAGAGATCTAACATTTCTGGCCAGTACACGAACATAGACAGAGAGAGGGAGAGAGTAGGACACAATTTTACAGCATCATATTTAACGAGTTTTGTAGCTGGTCAACCACCTGAAATGAAAGTAAGGGAGGGGAACCAGCATCTTGCGAGGCGACTTCTTACTCTAAGTATTTATCATTCAGCCAATAAAAATTATGGGACGCCAGAAACACGCAGAGAACAGTCTCCCTTGTTGGAAGCAAACTGCAGAAAGTTACTGATTCTTACATCAAATTTTCTCTGACAGATTACTCAGACAGGAGAACTGGTGGTCAGACTTCTCTTCGGAAATGAGAGGCTCTCATTTGGCTGAGATGAACTAAGACGCAGACACCAGTTGTTGGTACACAGCCAACGACTCGTTTTGCATCTACTTCACAACTATTTGCAGACATAAATGCGGTGAGTTCTAGGCACAACAGCGAGGCAAACTGCTGGGAAAGCCGAATGTTTTTTTAAGGATGTTCAGTAATTTCGCTCTTTATTCTGAAGACTCGTTTGCAGCTAGAGGCTCAACATGGTTTCAACTCCGGCAATAGGTGCACTTGTATATCCTTCTATAGTATTCTGTATCTCTATGCACTAACCTTCAGCGGTACAACTACCTTCGATGTAAACGTCTTGTCCTTTTTTCCTTTGGTTCCACTGCTAGCTCGTCTTGAATTTGGCTCGAAAGTCTCTGACTTGACAATGGGTCATTACTCAAATGGCCTCGTCTGCCTAGGAGTGGTGGTGGTTAGTGTTTAACGTCCCGTCGACAACGAGGTCATTAGAGACGGAGCGCAAGCTCGGGTTGGGGAAGGATTGGGAAGGAAATCGGCCGTGCCCTTTCAAAGGAACCATCTCGGCATTCGCCTGAAACGATTTAGGGAAATCACGGAAAACCTAAATCAGGATGGCCGGAGACGGGATTGAACCGTCGTCCTCCCGAATGCGAGTCCAGTGTGCTAACCACTGCGCCACCTCGCTCGGTCTGCCTAGGAAATGCCAAGTATACACAAGTGGCTGATGTCTTTAATTTTATAAAGAACTGAAATAAATGTACAAATTTCGTTCAACTCGACCTCGATCCTCGATGTTTTTCGAAAACGGAATTGTAGTGACCTAAACCATTGCACAGGAATCACTTTCAAGTGCCCTGCGACTACTATGCTAAACCTTGAAGAGATGGCAAGCTCGCAGGGAGTGGCCACTCCTTGCAGGTGTTCTTTCCATTTCACTGCGTCCGCATGAGAGCCGCGAGGGATTAGCCGAGCGGTCTCAGGCGCTGCAGTCGTAGACTGTGCGGCTGGTCCCGGCGGAGGTTCGAGTCCTCCCTCGGGCATGGGTGTGTGTCTTTGTCCTTAGGATACTTTAGGTTAAGTAGTGTGTAAGCTTAGGGATTTAGCAGTTCAGTCCCATAAGATTTCACACACATTTGAACATTTTTTGAACGTGCGCATGAGCCTCGCTGTCACACCTAACTTACACTGACATGACAAAAGTCATGAGGATTCGATATGCACGTATGTAGATGGAGGTATTATCGAATATTCAAGGCATAAAATGGCAGTGCATTGGTGGAGCTGTCTTTCGAACTCAAATGATTCATGTGAGAAGGTTGCCGGCGTGATTTTGGCCACACGACGGGAACTTGACAGATTTTGAACGCAGAATTGTAGTTGGAGCTAACCGCAAGGGACATTCCATTTCGGAAACCGTTAGGGAATTCGGTATTTCGAGATCCACAGCGTCAAAGGTGTGCAGAGAAAACGAAATTTCAGGCGTTACCTCTCGTCATGGACAATGCAAGTCGTCGATGGTCTTCAATTAACGACAGAGAGCCGCGGCGGTGACATTGGCGGCGGTAATGGGCTGTGGTAGGAGACGACCGACGCGACTGCCTTCGTTAACAGCACGACATCCCCTACAGCTCCTCTCTTGGGCTCGTGACCGTGTCGGATGGACCCTAGACGACTGAAAACCATGGACTGGTCTGATGAGTCCCGATCTCAGTTGGTAAGAACTGATAGTGGGTTTCGAGTGTGGAACAGACCCCACGAAGCAAGTCCCTGCGCAAGCTAGTGGTGGCTTCGTGATGGTGTTGGCTGTGTTAACATGGAATAGACAGGGTTCACTGGTCCAACTGGTCCAACTGAAAGGGTAATTTACGGGTACTTAGACACCATTTGCTGCCTTTCATGGGTTTTATGTCTTCAAAAAAAGACGGAATTTTTTTTTTTTTTCATATCAATGTGCCGTGTCACCGGGCTACAGTTGTTCGCGATCGATTTGAAGAACATTCCGGACTGATCGAGCTAATAATTTGGCCACCCAGATCGCCCGATATGAATCCCATCGAACACTTATGGGGCATAATCCAGAGGTCACATTGAGTACACGATCCTGCACTGGCAACACGTCCGCAATTATGGACGGATATAGAGGCAGGATGGCTCAATATTTCTGCAGGGGAATTGTGCAGTCTATGCCGCGTCAGGTTGCTGCACTAAGCCGGGCAAAAGGAGGTCTGGCACGATATTATGAGGTATTCTGTAACTTTGGCATGCCAGTATATAAGCGACGAGTGATAGGTGGTGTGGTTCTCAACGAAGCGTATGACCTACCGCCCTTGACATTTTTTCGATGAGGACCTGAAACATCCTGTTTCAATTTAGAAACTAAGCCTTTGTTTTACGGCATCCAGTATTGCATTAATGGGTCAAGCACGGGACCCGACTGGACACGGGCCAGTCAATGAAACGAAGAAACGCATACGCAGTTTTGGCAGTGGAAAAAATGGCAGCAGTTGATCAATGGCTATTCTTGTCGTTGTGCAAGCGGTCGCCGAACCATCGCTTTCGACACGAGTGCTGCCGAAAGCCCCCTATCTCTGCGAGAGAGAGAAAAAAGAATGACACAAGGAGCGGTGGAGTGTGTTGAGCGAGCAATTTCTCATTCAGACGCTGGGCTGTTTGCTCGCCCACGGCCGCAGTTCCGCGCTAAGTGTGTTTACGCGACGCCAGAGAGATCCTCTCTGAGCAGAGGGCCGGCGCAGCTCAGTGTATCAGGCTGAACGGCGGAGATTAATGGAGCCCGCAGGTCTGGCCTCACTGACTCGCTCCAGTCTTTCAGAACTCATCCCCAGCTGTCAGCACTGGAGGCCAGGACGCAGCGAGACGAAACAAGCTGCACCATGTGGAACTACTGGGTAGCGTACGATTGTAAGAACGCTCTTTATTTGCTGAAATGAGGTCTTGACATGTAACAGATAGAGGGGGTATGGCTATTAGCCCCGTCAACGAACGAATTTTTTTTCTTTTACAATGGTAGGCAGCAGGGCCAATAACAACATATTACAAACTACATGGTTTCCAGTTTGCCAGCAGAACTTACTTCCGCTGGCCGTTGTGGTCGAGCGGTTCTAGGCGATTCAGTCCGTAACCGCACTGCTGCTACGGTCACACGTTCGAACCCTGCCTCGGGCATGGATGTGTGTGATGTCCGTAGGTTAGTGAGGTTTAAGTGGTTCTAAGTCTAGGGGACTGATGATCTCAGATGTTAAGTCCCATAGTGCTTAGAGCCATGAACCATTTGAAGAACTTATTTCCCCAGCCTGGAGTACACAAACTTCCCCGTCATTGTGGAAAGGCTTGATTTCGACAGACTATATGCACAGTTCATGAGCGATGTGTGGAACATCAACATCACACATGTTTGCTCTAGCCTAAAAAATCTGCCATCGCTGATCATTGTCTCAATATAGGGCTTCCCGTAATTGGGATTGCGTATTTAAAGAATCCATCTAAATACGATTACTTTTAAGCAAGATGTAGAATCCTATTTTACCGGATATAAGACAACGTCCGGTTTTCGACCGGCTGCATCTTAAATAGCGATTCATTGCTTTTGATAGTTTCCATCGCTGGCAGCCCTGCAGTTTTTCGCTTTGCAGACGGCAGTCCTTATACTTCTGGCGCACTCGCAACTCCCTCTTCTCTGGCTATAAAGGAGCCGCTACTATACGATGTTACTTCAGTTCCGGCGTGACCGTATATTTGTAGATGCACATGAAGATGGCAGCCAGTAGGATCATCGGAATATCGTGTCGTCAGGACGGTGAAATCGGTCTGCATATCTGTACGTAGAATCCCATCATATTCTTTCCCAGCATTTCCTGTCCAGTCCTCTTATCTGAGTAGACAAAATAACTTCATTGAGGTTGTTTTTATATAGTGGATTCATTTAACGTTTATTAAGTGAGTACTTACCTGGAGTTGTTCGGTGAACTGTCATGTAAAAGAAGTTCGACAGCTGAAGCCTTCAGCAGTCTACCACACTGAAGAGAGTGCCCCAATTCTAAAGTGCTGGCAATATCTATTCGACAACGTCGAATTCATTGTCTCCACTGTGAATGGTTGGAATACTTTTCACAACTTGAGTGGTGTCAAATGCATCAATCCAGCCTCAGCTCTTCCTACATCTAAAGAGACCCAGTGGCTTAACTTGGTTCTCATTTGCAGCAGAAGTAGGCCACCTAGGTGTTGTGCAATTTCAGATATTTCCATATACGTCCAGTAATTTACAACATATTATTCTCCTACATTTAAACGTGGTGAGTCTAGTCCATCAGATATATTGACACCCAGCTCGCATGATATACTATGGACGCATGGTAAATGGCTCAACTCAGTGCAACCCACTATACAAGTGCCAGAAATTCTTGAATGAAAGCGATTTAGCCAGTAACACAATTAATAGTGAGAGGAGCGCACTAACCTTCTAGTCATTCATTAATTCGGCACCAAGTGACTGCAACACAGTTACACAGCTTCAACGATAGATACCACAAGGTGCCACGTTTAGCAATCCAGTCCCTTTACCATCAGCACTACGAAGTTCACTGACAATATCACGCTTAAAAATTGAACTCTTCTCAGCCATTGTTAACAGGAAATTATTTTACGTTAATGCTCAGTTATTAACTTCAAATAAGAACTCACCTAATAAAGTGAAAATAAATCCCGTATGTAAACCCAACCTCAGTGTAGTTTTTTTTATCTACTTATATAAGAGAACTGGACAGGAAATACTGGGTAAGTAAAGTCTGTCTCTAAACTGAAAAGCGACCAGCAGACTTAGTGGGAGGAAATAGCCTTTCCCAGAGGAAAGCTACAGCTGCCATTAAGGATGACTAGGGATAAAATTGCCCTTTAGCAGTGTACAATAGTGCACAGAGATGTACGTAGAATGTGTTCATTTGCGTTTCTTGCATTAGTATTATTAGTAACTCATATCTGTGTGGCATGTAGTGTTAATGCACTCTGTAGCAAATAAGCAACTCGTAGTTTGTGAACATTACGTCGACAGTGATTTGAGGCGAGCTGTGGAATGGTCGGTATAACTTTGTGAAACCGCCTGCAGTTACTTCGTGTGGTAGAGAGTGGGGAGTCGTCCACTCGCTCTTCAGTCTACAGACCTACGGAGAAGGGAGGTGCATGACCGTAATCTGGCAGCTACCCTCCCTCCTGCATATACGTCCCACCCCCTCCACACTCCCCACCACCCTGTCACATCGGCAAAACACAGTTCATCCATTGAAAATGAAATGATCTTATGGCTTTTATTGGCCGGGGTATCCCCTTCGGGGCTCGGCCGCCGTATTGCAAGTCTCTTTAGTTGACGCCACTTCGGCGACTTGCATGTGAATGATATGAAAATGATGATGAAGGAGTCACAACAGCCAGTGCGCTGTCGAGAATCGAACCCGGGTCCCCTTGCTTGGCAGGCGGTAACGCTACCACTGCACTGCAAATGAGTTCATTCACTCATTTGTTTCTACTGCATTTACATGTGGCACACACATTCAATATATGTTTAAACTTCGTTTAATAATAAACATTAATTTTTTTACCGTTAAACCAGTGTTTCCAATAACCTGCGATTTTTCCGAGCCCTTCAGCTCAGAAACTACTGGTGTCAGAGAAAATGGATGTGACCTTTTTTGTAGTAAATTTGATACAGTTTAAATTGGTACTCGGGAACATGTTCGCTAGAACGTCAAGTAGTCGTTCAATGCCCCCCACCCCCACGGTCACGCCCCACAATTCAAGACATTTAGTAGGTTGTTCGTGGCACTCCTGCTTACTAATGTATTGCGACTACAGGAATTTTTTCCCTAGTCGATGTGTTTTAGTCTTCATCGACTGGGCTATTCACTGAGGTCAAATGTCATGGGATACCTCCCGATATCGTGTCGAACTTCCTTTTGCCCGGTGTAGTCCAGCAATACGGCGTGGCATGCGACTGCGGAGATATTGAGTCCAGCTGCCTACATAGCCGTCATAACTGCAAAAGTGTTGCCGGTGCAGGATTTTGTGGACGAAGTGACCTCTCGGTTATGTCCCATAAATGTCCGATGGCATACCTGTCGGGCGATCTGTGTGGTCAGATCATTAGCTCGAATTGTCCAGAATGGTCTTCGAACCAACTGCTAACAATTGTGGTCTGGTGACATGGCACATTGTCATCCACAAAAATTACATTGTTGTTTAGAAACATGACGTCCACGATTGGCTGCAAACGGTCTCCAAGCAGCTAAACATATCCATTTCCAGTTGATGATCGGTTCAATTGTACCAGGAGACCCAGGCCATTCGATGTAAAGACAGCCCACACCACTACGGAGCAACCACGTTCTAGAATAGTGTCCTGTTGACAATTTGCGTCCATGGCTTCGTGGGGTCTGTGCCACGCTTGAACCGTACCGTCCAGCTGAAATCGGTACTCATCTGACCAGGCTATGGTTCCCCAGTGGTCTAGGGTCCATCCGATACGGTCACGAACCCATAAGAGGCGCTGTAGGCCATAGCTTGCTGTTAGCAAAGGTACTCGTGTCAGCCTATTAACACCAAATTTTGCCGCACAGTCCTAACGTCTATATTCGTCGTATGTTCCACATTGACTTCTGCGGTCATTTCAAGCAGTGTTGCTTGTATGTTACCACTGACAACTCTCGAAAAACGCTGCTGGTCTCTTCGTTATGCGAAGGCCGTCGGCAAATGCGTTGCTTGTGGTGAGACGTAATGCCTGAAATTCGGTATTCTCGCCACACTGTTGACACTGGGGATGTAGGAATACTGAATTCCCTAACAATTTTGGAATTGGAATGTCCCATGCTACTACCACTCTCTGATCAAAGTCTGTTAATTTCCGTCGTGCAGCCATAATCATGTCGAAGTCCTTTCAACGTGAATTACCTGAGTACAAATGACAGCTCCGCCAATGGACTGCAATTTTATATCTTGTCTACGCGATACTATCGTCATCTATATTTGTGTATATCACTACTCCATGACTTAAGTTACTTCAGTATGTACAGTATTACGAAACATGGCTGAAATTTCACCAGCACTACCAACACATCGTTTTAGAAGACACAACAGATATTTGAGGACATGGTAAGGTCTGTACAGTCAGTACCCAACCAGTAGATAATAAATCTCCTTTCCCCATACAATGGTAGACAGATAAGTTTGGTTACTGCTATAAATAACAGTGTTTTATACGATGAAAGTTTCTCAACATAATCTCAACTGACCACAAGTATTAGATCTCCCTACATCATCTTATAGTGGGTACTGGTGCTACTTTGGACCTTATACACAAAGTATGGCGATGGTCCCTAACGTTTGCGTGACTACCCAGAGCCATAAGGGTGAACAAATTTTAGTCCCTTCACATTAACTTACACATCGTGATTTAATGTGTGTGTTTTACTGTTTGGAGAAAACCGCCTGCAATGACATTCACATCAGCCTTCAGTTGCTGTTGCATTTACGACACACTTGATATGGTTAGATTCGATACGCATCTGTTAGGTTCAAAAATGGATCAAATGGCTCTAAGCACTATGGGACTTAACATCTGAGGTCATCAGTCCCATGGACTTAGAACTACGTAAACCTAACTAACATAAGGACATCACACACATCCATGCCCGAGGCAGGATTCGAACCTGCGACAGTAGCAGCAGCGCGGCTCCGGACTGAAGAGCCTAGAACCGCTTTTTTTTTCGGTCACAGCTGCCGGCCATCTGTTAGTGATTGTCATTAACTCTTTACAAGGTAACAGCTACTGTTGCGTAGGTGAAAAACGTAACGTGATATAATAATGAATACCTTCCTAACTAGCTCAACTGTTCTCAATATGTGCTTTCTGGTCTTACATTTGGCTACCACCTCATATGTAGCCACTGTATACTACGTGGTTAACAGCTTTTGAACTGTGGAGCAATTTACTCTATGTTACCTTGTTTTAGTAACGTTCACGGTATACCAAGCGCGTTGGTGTCTTATTTCACATTGCATATCAGCCTGGTTCGACGAAGATCACTGTTAGCCATTTGTAACTTATTGCAACACAAATACTGATTCTACCCTATATGGAAAGGTTTATTACCATACAGTTATATCAGTTATATATTTTAACTGTCTTGACCGTATGTATTGTGATACGTTTATATTCCACTCCACGCAGGTGATGCATTATGCACCACAGCATTTGAATTGTTTTATGTGACCAGCAGCAGAGGATTACAGTCCTCGTCCTAAGGTTAATATAGCCTAAAAGGTTTTAGTCTCTACTGAATACAGTATGTACAATCTTCCACATGTATGTATGTACAAGGTTCTTGTGAAAAGTTTGGTGAATGGTCTAAGAAAATGTAGGAAAGAAGGCAAACAAAGTACCTTTATTGGCTTTAAAATTAATCAGTGTTAGCTAAAACACGCTTCTGACATCGGCTGCAAAGCTCTTGGAGTCCGTCAGCAAACGCTTCTTGTGCAATCAATCGAATCACTGCGGTCGCGCGCAATGCCTGTGAAGCATAAGCCTTTCAAGGCTAATTTAAGGTGGAGAAGCAAATATAACTCTGTCGGTGCCAAATCTGGAGAAAAAGCAAGGTGCTGAAGAACAGTCACGTTATTTTGAGCGAGAAACTTGAGCATGTAGACATTATGGATATCCAATAACAAATGACCACAGTGCTTAGAGCGATTCCGCAAGAAGTGTTTGAAGACAGCTTTACAACCGATGTCTGTCGTTAATGTAACTAATTGTCATTACTTTGAAGGTCAGTAAAAGTATTTTGTTTGTAACTCTTGTTTCCTATATTTCCTGAGACCATTCGTTGAACTTTTCACAAACATCTTGTATGTACTGCTCCAGCCTAGTAACACACCTGTTTCCTTTTATTTGCGTCTTTAATACTATACTGGTCAAAAGCACATGTGTAATTAGAAATTTTGTGTCTGATATCAGTAATGTATATTTTTTTTTGGAGAAAGAAAGTATAGATATTATGAAGTTGTATTTCATATGGTATGATGAATGACATGTTTAATGTATGACGAGGCTTGAAAATGGTACACGACAGCAACGTAACTGGTTGCAGTTGAATAAACCAGTAAACAAAGCTTATTATTGTTACCACATTCAAGAGCGAAGCATGTTGTGCAGCGAGTTCTAAGTTTTCCTATTTTCTAAAATAAAACATCCGTTTCCATTTTGAAACTTCCTGGCAGATGTGTCCGCACTTCACAGAAGCTCACCTGCATAGCTTGTGGACCAGTGCTCTTGAAGAAGGGATACTATGGAGGAACGGCTTACCACAGCCTAAGGAATTGTTTACAGAATGTATCTTCTCCCTGGTGCAAATCTGAAACTTCCTCTCAGATCAAAAATTGCGTGACAGGTCATGATTTGAACGTCAGTCCTTTCCTGAAATAAGATATACGTACTGGTAATGTAAATCTGTGAAGGTGGGTACTGAATCCTTTCTGAATAGCATACAATAAGAATATCCCTCATAAAACTAGCATGACACTCAGGGAACATGCAAGAAGCGTCACAAAATAACACAAAATATTTTATACTGTAGTGTACACATCCCAATAGTCAATATAGTCGATTCTTTAACTCTGCGTAATAACTGAAGACAATATTCAGTACTGCCAGCAACTGCGCAACTACTTACGTCTTACCTTACATTCCGTTCATTATGGTGAAGAAGACCTTTTACTTTCTGCGGTCATGGGAACTCTTTCTAGGAAGCGTACGTGGCCAGAGGGTCATAAACGTGTTCCAAGCTGAAAGCAGCCCTCCTGAGCTGATAGAAGATGGAGAATTCGCTACGTCCCATTTCAGCACAGCAGGTGACTCGGGGGAGACCTGCCTGCCATACAACTGCTTTTTGCGAGACATTAGGAGAAATCCTTTTAGTAAAGATAAAATCTAAGCCAACTATAGCTTTCAGAATGGTAGAGATTGGGATCAGCCATTTCTCGTGATAGCTATCTCTGTACACTTCCCTGTGTATTTCTAAGCCTTTCAACTGGTCGTGCAGTGGGAGAGATTTAGTCGTTGGAACTTACAAGATCTGAGACATTTGGCTGCCAAGATTCCTATGCTGGGAGAACCAGCCAAATCTTGAAGAGTTAATTCAGAGGACACTTGCTGCTGGAAGATTGATGAGTACACACTTCTTGTCGGCAGATCAATGAGTACAGGCATGCTGCCGGGAGATTACTTGCTTTGCAGTATATCCTTTACTTCCTGTACTGAATTGTATTTAAACTGACTTACAAATGCAAAAGTAGCACGGCAGCTATATCTTCATGTAAGCCACTACCCTTCAAAAAGACTGTATTTAATGACAATGTATAGTTCTGTGTTGCTAATTGCGCTGACTCGTTGGTTCTTTTGCATTATAAAATAACGCGTGACTGGGTTTGAAGCCCCACTTCTCTGCACTTCCCATCCGTTCCTGTCCGCCCCAGTAGCTGCGTGGTCAGCGTGTCGGATTGCCGTCCTCTGGGCCCGGGTTCGATTCCCGGCTGGGTCGGAGATTTTCTCCGCTCAGGGACTGGGTGTTGTGTTGTGTTCCTCATCATTTCATCCCCATCCGGCGTGCAGGTCGCCCAATGTGGCGCCGAATGTAATAAGACCTGCGATATGGCGGCCGGACCTGCCCCGCGAGGGGCCTCCCGGCCAATGACGCCAAACGCTCATTTCCATTTCCATCCGTTCCTCTTTTACTTTTTGTCACAATCAGTTTTGCGATCATTTCTTGATGAAAATCATTATGATTGTTCAGTTACGATATTTAAAGAAATAATAAAAATTGTTGCCTTACGCGTGTGTTCCTAATGTGTACTGCAAACTGAATCTTGACCTTAACGACTGACTTGTAGCATGACCTTCTGTGATAGATGTGATCAAATTAGTAGCCTACAGTTATTCAAATATTATTGAAATAATGACCCTTCAGCTCTATTTTCATTTTCATTTATATTGTAATTTGCTTCACACTTTTACCTGGCGTGCGTAATTAGTATTGGAATTCAATTGGCCGATTACTTTTTCATGGCACAATTTAGAACCCGCACCTGTTGTTACGAAGTCCGACGGTCGAAATTTAATTAATAGTATTGTACAATATAAATTTATTGCCACCAGATACGATGCAGAGGCTGAGTGATACTGCAACTTGCTGCTGAGGCGGTGCACAGAAGGATGTCTCCATATTTGAACTGAGGACAGAGGGCGAGCTGGATTCAGAAAGGCTCTCAGCCCACTAGGTGCTTCCATCACGCACTTTTCAGATTCTGCTGATGTTCGCAGTAATTTTTATAGGATTCTTTCTTTAAACCACTAATCATCTGCGAAGTTATTGGATATATCTAGGATATAGTATCGTCATTATGCTATCATGTGTCCACTCACCTGTGTCGAGGATACATTTTATAATTACAATGCTTTAATCCACTTACGACATGCTTACGTACTTATTTCAGGGCGTAATTGATTTGCCTCATGTTTTATGATTATAAACAAAATTGTTATAGCGACTGCTAATTTCTTTTGCAGTTACATGAGCACCCTCATCAATATAGCCGTGTGTGGTGTGGTACTCGTACTTGCATGCTTAATTGGGATACCCCTAGTAGTTTTCTTTCAGTAACATGCTTCAGTTGTGCGACATTATTCTTCTGAAATTTGCTTCATCTTATGGGGCGCTTTCCATCCCTGTAATTCACTGGGCGTTGGACTTGTAGCATCTTAGGAGTATTCTAAACCACTCAGCCGACACCCACAGTAGTCCTAAGCAACCTAGGACAATTGAATATCCTCTCACAAATCGGCAACAAGTTTGGAGAAATATTCAAGAGAAGATTGTCGTCACAAGTACTAGACCTCTTTGGCTGGAGGTCATTATCGAAACTCATCCAACAAATGCAAAACCAAACTCACCCCTTCCGCATTATATGAAGTGCGTCACGTTCAAGCGAACATGGTTTACACACGTCTGTAAAAGAAAACCGTCACTGTTGGCTTTAGGTAAAGAAAAAGCTCTGTATCATCATGAAAACCACGATAAATATGATGAGAATCAACCAAGTTTTGCGGCCAAATTGGAAGTATTTTCCGGAAGTTAAACACAATGCTTTCGCTTGGCTTGTCGGTAATTTAACACTCTTAGCTTCCAAACTCGAGAGTAGTGACAAACAGGAGCTCAATAACTTTTTGTCATTCTGAGGTTGGAATCTCAAATATTATCTGAGAGCCGTTGATGGACTGCCGGTGCACAATTATCTGCTTGTAACTCTCGAGACAGATGATACAGCTTTCCATTCAGACCACTAAAACAATCAACTGACGGAACAATACTTTTGGAAAACTGTAGTAAAACTGCAAAGAACTTTTGTTTAAAATGTACAGTTTCGAGGCTAGGTAGTTACGAAAATGCAATGGAGACAAAATAATTGTTTAGTGTAATCTTTTTAGTGAGAGACAAAAAATAATGTTTCTACATTTCATATATTAATTTTATTGTGTAAATAGCGTAATTACAAACATCGGAGTAACCACTGTTATCTACAACAAATACGAACAAAACGTTCACATCATGAACACAAATATAACATTTTCACTTTCTTGTAACACTTGTGAAAGTTTTGGTTTATGATTACGTATATTCTGTGGCAATTATCCTGATAATTCCTATAATTAACATCTAAAACCAGCTCCAATTATACACTCCTGGAAATGGAAAAAAGAACACATTGACACCGGTGTGTCAGACCCACCATACTTGCTCCGGACACTGCGAGAGGGCTGTACAAGCAATGATCACACGCACGGCACAGCGGACACACCAGGAACCGCGGTGTTGGCCGTCGAATGGCGCTAGCTGCGCAGCATTTGTGCACCGCCGCCGTCAGTGTCAGCCAGTTTGCCGTGGCATACGGAGCTCCATCGCAGTCTTTAACACTGGTAGCATGCCGCGACAGCGTGGACGTGAACCGTATGTGCAGTTGACGGACTTTGAGCGAGGGCGTATAGTGGGCATGCGGGAGGCCGGGTGGACGTACCGCCGAATTGCTCAACACATGGGGCGTGAGGTCTCCACAGTACATCGATGTTGTCGCCAGTGGTCGGCGGAAGGTGCACGTGCCCGTCGACCTGGGACCTGACCGCAGCGACGCATGGATGCACGCCAAGACCGTAGGATCCTACGCAGTGCCGTAGGGAACCGCACCGCCACTTCCCAGCAAATTAGGGACACTGTTGCTCCTGGGGTATCGGCGAGGACCATTCGCAACGGTATCCATGAAGCTGGGCTACGGTCCCGCACACCGTTAGGCCGTCTTCCGCTCACGCCCCAACATCGTGCAGCCCGCCTCCAGTGGTGTCGCGACAGGCGTGAATGGAGGGACGAATGGAGACGTGTCGTCTTCAGCGATGAGAGTCGCTTCTGCCTAGGTGCCAATGATGGTCGTATGCGTGTTTGGCGCTGTGCAGGTGAGCGCCACAATCAGGACTGCATACGACCGAGGCACACAGGGCCAACACCCGGCACCATGGTGTGGGGAGCGATCTCCTACACTGGCCGTACACCACTGGTGATCGTCGAGGGGACACTGAATAGTGCACGGTACATCCAAACCGTCATCGAACCCATCGTTCTACCATTCCTAGACCGGCAAGGGAACTTGCTGTTCCAACAGGACAATGCACGTCCGCATGTATCCCGTGCCACCCAACGTGCTCTAGAAGGTGTAAGTCAACTACCCTGGCCAGCAAGATCTCCGGATCTGTCCCCCATTGAGCATGTTTGGGACTGGATGAAGCGTCGTCTCACGCGGTCTGCACGTCCAGCACGAACGCTGGTCCAACTGAGGCGCCAGGTGGAAATGGCATGGCAAGCCGTTCCACAGGACTACATCCAGCATCTCTACGATCGTCTCCACGGGAGAATAGCAGCCTGCATTGCTACGAAAGGTGGATATACACTGTACTAGTGCCGACATTGTGCATGCTCTGTTGCCTGTGTCTATGTGCCTGTGGTTCTGTCAGTGTGATCATGTGATGTATCTGACCCCAGGAATGTGTCAATAAAGTTTCCCCTTCCTGGGACAATGAATTCACGGTGTTCTTATTTCAATTTCCAGGCGTGTATATTAGAGTAGCTCATAGAAAATTTTTGCAAGGTGTTAAAATCATTTTATCTAGCCATTTTTTTTAAAAAAAGTACGTTCTTAGGAAATCCAAATTCACATTGTCACTGTTACTTTCTTTTGTTATTCCTTGTTTAGTGTAAACAATTTGTAGAATGCATTGATAATGGTTCAGCTTTCCATCAAAATCTATACAACGCTTTAGTTACTTATTTTCAGCACAGTAAAATACTTTTAGTTAAAAGAAGATAGTTCAGTCTCTTAAGAGCGATCCGTTGCAAGATTGTCCATACTGTGTCAGAAAGTTTCAAATCAGCATTTTACCAGACACGTCCAGTAATGTTCATTTCTGGGGAGTGTGGTGGCCATCGGAAGTGTTTAAACTCAGAAGAGTGTTCCTGCAGCCACTCTGTAGCAATTATGGACCAGTGGGCTGTCGCATTGTCTTGCTGAAATTGTCCAACTCAGTCGGAATGCTCAATGAACGGGTGCATTCAGGTGATCAACCAGGATGCTTACGTACGTATAACCTGTGAGAATCGTATCTAGATACGTCAGGGGTCCCATATCACTCCAACTGCATACTCCCAACACCATTATTGGGCCTCCATCAGCTTGAACAGTCTCCTGCTGACATTTAGGGTACATAGATTCATGAGGTCGTCTCCATACCCGTACACGTCGATCCGCTCAATACAATTTGAAACTAGACTCATCTGACCAGGCATTATGTTTCCAGTCATCAACAGTCCAATGTCGGTGTTGACGGGCCCAGGCGAAACGTAAAGCTTTAGGTCGTGTAGTCATCAAGGGTACACGAGTGGGCCTTCGGCTCCGAAAGCCCATATCGATGATGTTTCGTTGAATGGTTCACTCGCTGACAGGTGTTGATGGGCCAGCACTGGAACCTGCAGGGAAAAGGTTCACTTCTGTCACGTTGAACGATTCTCTTCAGTCGTCATTGGTCCCATTCTTTCAGGATCCTTTACATGGCGCAGCGATGTAGGAGATTTGATCTTTTACCAGACTGCTGATATTCACGGTACACTGGTGAAATGGTCATACGGGAAAATGCAGATTTCATTGCTACCTCTGAGATGCTGTGTCCCATCAGTTGTGCGCCGACTATAACATCACGTTCAAACTCACTTAAATCTTGATAACTCGCCATTGTGGCAGCAGTAACCGATCTAACTTCTGCGCCAGACACTTGTTGTGTTATACAGGCGTTGAAGACCGCAGCGCCGTATTCTGCCACTTTACATACACTATGTGATCAAAAGTATCCGGACACCTGGCTGAAAATGACTTACAATTTCGTGGAGCCCACCATCGGTAATGCTAGAATTCAACATGGTGTTGGCCCAACCTTAGGCTTGATCACAGCCTCCTCTCTCGCAAGCATACATTCAATCATGTGCTGGAAGGTTTCTTGGGGAGTGGCAGCCCATTCTTCACGGTGTGTTGCACTGAGGAGAGGTATCGATGTCAGGGGTGAGGCCTGGCACGATGTCGGGGTTCCAAAACATCGCGAAGATGCTCTCTAGGATTGAGGTCAGTTCATTACAGGGAAGTTATTGTCGTGCAACCACTCCGACACAGGCCGTGCATTATGAACAAGTGTTGGATCTTGTTGAAACATGCAGTCGCCATCCCCGTATTGCTCTTCAAAAATGAGAAGCAAGAAGGTGCTTAAAAAAGCAATGTAACCCTGTTCTGTGGTGTGCCACGCAAAATAACAGTGAGTGCAAGCCCCCTTCCATGAAAATCACGACCACACCATAACACCACCGCCTCCGAATTTTGCTGTTGGCACTACACACGCTGGCAGATGACGTTCACCGGGCATTCGCCATACCCACACCGTGTCATCGGATAGCCACATTGTGCGTGATTCGTCACTCCACACGAAGTTCAATCGTCCAATGTTTACGCTTCTTACACCAAGCGGGGCGTCGTTTGGCCTTTACAGACGTGATATGCGGCTTATGAGCAGCCGCTCGACAATGATATCCAAGTTGACTCGCTTCCCGCATAACTGTTGTAGTACTCGCAGTGGAATCTGATGCAGTGTGAAATTCCTGTGTATGGTCTAGACAGATGTCAGCATATTACACATTACAACCCTCTTCAATTGTCGGCGGTCTCTGTCAGTCAACAGATGAGGGCAGCCTGTACGATTTTGTGCTGTACGTGTTCCTTCACGTTTCCACTTCACTATCACTTCGGAAACAGTGGACCTAGGGGTGTTTAGGAGTGTGGAAATCTCGCGTATAGACGTATGACGCATGTGACACCCAATCGCCTGACCACGTTCGATGTCCGTGAGTTCCGCGAAGCGCCCCATTCTGCTCTCTCATGAAGTCTAATGACTACTCAGTTCGCTGATATGGAGTACCTGGTAGAAGGTGACAGCACAATGAAGCTAATATGAAAAACATACGTTTTTGGTGTTGTCCTGATACTTATGATCACATAGTGTATCTCTGCATTTGAATATGCACACCTATACCAGTTTCTTTGGCGTTTCAGTGTATATTTGCGCTGTTTGTTCTTTCAGACATATCCGAAAGAAGAGACACCACGTACATGAGATTCAGTACAGATCCTTCGATACCGCAAGAGATATTGCGTCTGACTGACGGAAGGAGAAAATATAAAATTACGTCTGAAAAGCAAACAAAATTGAATATAGACATCTAAAAGAAGATATACACAGGAAGTGCAAAATTGCAAAGCAAGAATATCTGTAGTAGAAATACAAAATTATAGAAGCGTGCATGACTATTGGCAATATTAGAAGCCCCTGCGTGAACAGGAAGATCTCTTATGGTATGCCGTGATGAACACGGCAGCGTTCCGCAGCTACCAGCTGCGCAACTTCGAATTACGCAGCTGCCGTGCCGAGCGCCCTGGGCGCAAGAGGGAGACGTGACGTCCATAAGGTGGATCAGCGAGGACATGCGACTTGAACGAGTCGATGGGGTCAACACTGGACAGGCAGGCGAGCTGGTGGTTACGGCTGATACAGAGCTACGACTTTACCTCGGAGGATCTTGGAAATCTTGCACACTGCAGTGGGACCGTCCGACTTTGCCACGTCAACAGTAAACCTGATGTACGAGGGCTCTTCGGAAAGTAAGTAACGATCGGTGGCGAAGTGGAAACTACAATGAAAACCAGATGAAGGTTTGCACAACTGTGTTGAGCAGTGTGTCTAGTGTGCCCGTAGATCGTGCCATATCGCTTTTATCAGTTCCGAGCGCACAGTGAGCGGGTAAAGATGACTAGAAAATATTTCCTCCCGCCATGTATGGGTACGTACCGAGAGATTTCACCTGATTTCATGCAAGCCCACGTAACACAACTGTCATGCATTTGCTTCTTCATGACACTTTTCGAAGTGTCATGAAGAAGCAAATCCATGACAGCACACTGCAGGGGCAATGGGGACTCTTCTGCAGTGTTTTCGATGGGACGTGTTTGATCACTTAGTATATAGACCGGACTTGGCTCCCTCTGAGCATCATCTGTGTTCAGATGAACCGGTAGCTGTGAAGACAATATTTTGGCACAGACACCAAGCTGCAGTCCACCGTAGAAAACTGTCGGAAAGCACAGGAGGCTGCCTTCTGTGACGAGGGTATTGTAAAGTTGATACAACGCTGCGACAGATGTCTAAGTCGGAACAGCGACTGTCTAGAGAAGTAGTTGGAAGGTGTTCAGATGAACCGGTAGCTGTGAAGACAATATTTTGGCACAGACACCAAGCTGCAGTCCACCGTAGAAAACTGTCGGAAAGCGCAGGAGGCTGCCTTCTGTGACGAGGGTATTGTAAAGTTGATACAACGCTGCGACAGATGTCTAAGTCGGAACAGCGACTGTCTAGAGAAGTAGTTGGAAGGTGTAGCTAACTGCTGCAAATAAAACAGTCTTGATTTACACTGTGGTTTTCATTTCGCGACCGATCTTTGCTTACTTTCCGAATAGCCCTCGTAACTGCCAGCTACTCTAGGGGAAACTCGATGAGTTTCAGCAGAATTAGGTGCTGAAAGCAGTCTCTGCATCTGCATAACTGTAAATCATTGATCAAATTTTCATGCTAAATTGTTTCTCTGTTCTGTATTGGTGCCAATGTCAGCTTGAGGGTAAATTTTAAATTTCGGGTCATTGCTCCTAATCTGCAAAGGTTTTTTTAAAAATATTTGTAATTGGAGACAACCCCTGTGTTTCCTGTGTCCTTCAAGCGGTAACTGGGCCAAAGTACCTTAGACGTGTTTTTTAATTGTGTCCACTGAAGGCGATTTAGTTTTGTTCTAATTTAGTAGCTTCAATTAAAGTTGTTAAGAATAACCAGCTTAATCAACACCCCTGCCACTCTCCTGTCACATATTTACAGATGGCAAGCCAATGATAAATCAAAGAACGGAAGGATGAAAGTTAGAATTAGCGCAGAGAAGGGCTATTACCAGGGAAACCAACTTGAGACAATTTTACAGAACAGGAAGAAAAAGCAGATGCATGTGAAATGGGAGACATGACACGCGGATAAGAATGTGACAGAGCACTGAAAGGCTAAAGTAGAAGAAAGATTCCTGGATAAGACGATATTCCATCAAAAGTATTGAGGTTCTTGGGAGAGCAAGTTATGAAGACACCCTTCCACCCAGTATGCAAGATATATGAGACAGGCGAAATATCCAGAGACCTCAAGAAGAATTTAGTACTTATAATTCAAAGGAAAACATGTGCTGACAAGTGAGAATGACATGGAACCATCAGTTTGATAAATCACGGTTGCAAAATACTGACATAAATTATTTACAGATGGATAGCAAAACTGGTAGAAGCCGATCTCGGGGACGGTTAGTTTGGCTTCCGGGAAAATGTAGGAACAAGCAACGCAATACTGACCATACGATTTACTTTATAAGATCAAGTTAAAACAGAGTAACCTCCACTCATACGACCCGTAGATTTTGACGATTTTGACCCTCAACTTTTAGGATCCGTAGATTATGAGGAAGATTTTGACGGTACTGGTGGAATACAGTCTTTGAAATACATAAAATACAGGTAGGTAAATTTTCTACAAGATTTATAGAGACCAAACTGCAGTTTTAAAAGTTACAGGACATGAAAGAGAGGCAATACTTGAGAAGAAAGTGAGACAGGGTTGTGCATTTTCCTCAAGTTACTCAGTCTACACATTCAGCAAGCAGTAAAGAAAACTAAGTAGAAATTTGGAGAGGGGGCTGTTGTTCACGAATAGGAAATAAAAACTTTGAAATTTGCGGATGACTTTGTAATTCTCTCAGAGCCGCCAAGGGACTTGAATGAGCATTTAACGGAGTGGATAGTGTCTCGAGAAGAGGTTTTAAAAGGAAACAAAAGCAAACCAAGGGTAATGCAATCATCATCATCGTCTCCTTCCAAGTATTAGGTGTTGTAATCACATGTTCCGGCTTCTATCATCCATCCATCCATCCATCCATCCATCCATCCATCCATCCATCTCTTACGAGATCTATCTAGCTCTCTGTTGCAATGTAAATAATTAAATCAAACGATCTTGAGGGAATTAATTAATTAATTTAGGAAATGAGACACTAAAAGTAGTATATGTGTTACGCATTTTGGTAGAAAAATAACTGATGACGACCGAGGTGGGGAGCAACAAACTGCAGGCTGGTAATAGCAAAAAATGAGGAATTTATAAACATGCAATACGGGGGTTGGAACTTAAACAGTGGCAACTAATTATTCACAATCGATACGAAAGAGTTACATGTTCGCACCTGTTACTGTCCTTCAAAGTACTCACCATCGTTGTGTAGAACCCGTTGCCAGTGATGTCGAAGACGAAGTATGCTGTTAGCAGAGTCTGTTCTGTTGATGGTGCGAGTGGATCGGTTTAAAATTATGGTGGTTCTGGTGTACGACTGTGATGGAGTTATCCTAAAGCATTACGTTCCGCTACGGCACACCGTCAATGCACAGTATTATTGTTCATTTTTGGAGCATCACTTGCGATAGAAGCGGCAACATTTTCTGCGCAACCCACCCATCATTTTGCATGACAATGCGCAAGGTGTGGCTGCTCTGTTAGGTCGATGGGACTGGGAAGTACTGTACCATCCACCATACTCCCCGAACGCAACCACGTAGCCGACTTCTAGAAGTTGTTACTTGAAAGAGCTTTACATAACACACTTTGCAGTGTTTATTAGAGCCTGTTTGCACAGAGGACTGCGTATTTATGACAGTCACTGACGAGCTCAAGTCCTCCTGTATCTAACTGTTGCGTGCAGGTGGTTGCCTTTACTTTAAACAGTTCCGCTTTCCACAAAAAAATCTGCTTACCATCTAATGTACATTTTAGCTGTCTGTTTAGGCAACGGAACTATTTGCCCTATATAATACGCTTTGGAAGTGATACACAATTTGATCAATTTTGTCTTCTCAATTCCATCTATTTCAAGCCATTTGCTTTCAATAAGGGCTCCTCGAAATTTGTTAGCTGTCTGAGGTTTAATATTTTGCATTTGATAGAACTGATATCTGATCCTGAAGCTGAAGTTTTCCTCAAGAAAGTTCACGTCAAGACGACGGTAGCAAAGAATTTTGTGTGTTTATGATGCAAACAATAATAACAAGTCTTCGCAACTGGCAGAAACAAGTAGACTAGTGTAATCAGTGATACGGTAGCGAGGATAATTAAACATGTATTATCAGTTTAACAATCGCCAGAGACCCTTATCAGAACAGTTTAATGGACATCGCAGAAGGAGATCTCAATATAGTGAAACAACTAAAATGTTTTCTTTGCCGACTTCTTGGTAATTATGCCACGCAACACAACTACATACGTCATACATCCACGAGACCAAGTGTTAACTTAGCCTTATCCATCTTATCCTTCTTCTTCTTCACCAAAAGGCTGCATTAAATCTAGTTTCGAGTCTAGCAAAACTATTTACTTCATTTTTGCTGGATTCGCCCATCTTCCTCGCTTTTGAGTTGGTAAAAATAAGCTTGCAGCAGGAACTGGTCGTAATGCATCCTTCCTTAGTACCTGTGAGAGTTGTTAAAAGGGTCTCATGCCGATGTATATCGTTTTTATGCCGATTTATCACTGACTAAGTACAGAGATTTCTTTTCAGTGAGCCTATCTCACCAAGTAGTATATTTATACGTGGAGCAGGGTTAAAAATCACGAGATCTTTAAATCAGGGGCTTGGTTAAGTTCGCTAACTAATACTACAGATCGTTTTGGCAGTCCTTTTCCGGACTTGCCCAAAAATATGATACGATAGGAGAATATGGAATGAAATTGAATTATAATACGCCTACGAAGTACACTCTCCAGACAGTATGTAGTTGCTTGTGGAGTTCGTAAGTACGTAGAGAAAGCAAAAGAAATTTCACGATTAAGTATCAGTAAGAGTGGAGGTTATTCGTAATGTAAAGATAACAGAATTAAGTTTGTGCACAATATCCTGAACGTGAGGCGCCCTAGAAAGCAGATTTCACTGAACATTTTATCGTCCCACAACAATATCATTTTGCCTTTGCGAGAGCCCCGGGACAGAAACATTGTACTGTCACCTAGCAGTCTTTTCATTACTCACTTTTCTCATTCAGATGGCATGATCCGATGTTGTAAACCGACTTCTCTAAGTCTTGGTTATCTATTGATAAATATTGTTTCAAATGAATCGACCCGTGGATAGAGAAGTGCCACAATAAACTGAACGAAACAGAGGCAAGTATTTCCATTATTTGACTATATGGGCAAAAAGCGATAACAATGATTTATCGGACTTGTCAGTTACGAAACAGTGAATGGGGCCACTGCGTGAGCACCTGCAGTATCAAAGATTTGATTCCGAAGGTGAAGGAACTAAATGTGGCGTTCGCTTCAGAACTGTTCCAGAGAATCGACAGGTAGTAGACCGCTTCATTTGCTCCACCAACAGAACATACTCTGCTAACGGTATACTACTCCTTCCACATCGCTGGCAACGGGTTCTACACAACGCTGGTGACTATTTTGAACGACAGTCACAAGTGCAAACATGTAACTCTTTTGCATCAGTTCTGAATAAACAGTTGCCACTATTTAAGTTCCAACCCTCGTATAAAGTTACAGGATGACAATTATTGAATAATATGAAATGAAATCGATTCGCATTAGGACGTCCAAACTGCACGGTTGGCCGTGGGGCATGGTGGGAATTAGAATGCACATGCTCACACACATTGTTGTTGTTGTTGTTGTCGGCTTTTTGCAGGTGAAAATGTCGCGACACAGTGTACCTGAGTGTACAGCTCTTGTGAAGGCCTACTATGCGAGCAATTAACAGCCCAACTGCGGCTCAAAGGAGGTTTGCGATCGAGTTCAAGCTAAACCCAACCGGTCGAAGGATGCAAATAATCAAGAATTTGATTCGTAAGTTTCAGGGAACGATTAGCGTTCGTGATGACAGTGTTGGCAATATTGATCGTACAAAAAGGGTTAAAACGCCTGAAAACACCGAGAAGACACTCGCCAGCCCCAGGAAATTGGTCGCATTTGGAGGACTCAGAATCCGTACTTCGCGATCGAGAAGGCTCTACACCCTCAACGGGTGACTGTGTGATGTGCAATGTCCAGCCACGGAATAATCGGTGGGATATTCCTTGATGGCACGGTGACAACCGAACGATACGTGAAGGTTTTGGAAGATGCTTTCATCCCCATTATCCAAAGTGACCCTCATTTCGACAGCATGTGACTCACGCAAGACGGAGCTAGACCCCATAGAAGCAGGCGAGTGATGTCCTGGAGGAGCACTTTAGGGACCGTATTCTGGCTTTGGGGTACGCGAAAGAACTTGCCCCCCTTCTAACAGCCGTGTACCGCAAGTCTCTAGAGGAACGGAGGGTTCCAAATGATTGGAAAAGAGCACAGATAGTCCCAGTCTTCAAGAAGGGTCGTCGAGCAGATGCGCAAAACTATAGACCTATATCTCTTACGTCGATCTCTTGTAGAATTTTAGAACATGTTTTTTGCTCGCGTATCATGTCATTTCTGGAAACCCAGAATCTACTATGTAGGAATCAACATGGATTCCGGAAACAGCGATCGTGTGAGACCCAACTCGCCTTATTTGTTCATGAGACCCAGAAAATATTAGATACAGGCTCCCAGGTAGATGCTATTTTTCTTGACTTCCGGAAGGCGTTCGATACAGTTCCGCACTGTCGCCTGATAAACAAAGTAAGAGCCTACGGAATATCAGACCAGCTGTGTGGCTGGATTGAAGAGTTTTTAGCAAACAGAAGACAGCATGTTGTTATCAATGGAGAGACGTCTACAGACGTTAAAGTAACCTCTGGCGTGCCACAGGGGAGTGTTATGGGACCATTGCTTTTCACAATATATATAAATGACTTAGTAGATAGCGTCGGAAGTTCCATGCGGCTTTTCGTGGATGATGCTGTAGTATACAGAGAAGTTGCAGCATTAGAAAATTGTAGCGAAATGCAGGAAGATCTGCAGCGGATAGGCACTTGGTGCAGGGAGTGGCAACTGACCCTTAACATAGACAAATGTAATGTATTGCGAATACATAGAAAGAAGGATCCTTTATTGTATGATTATATGATAGCGGAACAAACACTGGTAGCAGTTACGTCTGTAAAATATCTGGGAGTAAGCGTGCGGAATGATTTGAAGTGGAATGATCATATAAAATTAATTGTTGGTAAGGCGGGTACCAGGTTGAGATTCATTGGGAGAGTGCTTAGAAAATGTAGTCCATCAACAAAGGAGGTGGCTTACAAAACACTCGTTCGGCCCATACTTGAGTATTGCTCATCAGTGTGGGATCCGTACCAGGTCGGGTTGACGGAAAAGATAGAGAAGATCCAAAGAAGAGCGGCGCGTTTCGTTACCGGGTTATTTGGTAACCGTGATAGCGTTAGGGAGATGTTTAATAAACTCAAGTGGCAGACTCTGCAAGAGAGGCGCTCTGCATCGCGGTGTAACTTGCTCGCCAGGTTTCGAGAGGGTGCGTTTCTGGATGAGGTATCGAATATATTGCTTCCCCCTACTTACACCTCCCGAGGAGATCACGAATGTAAAATTAGAGAGATTGGAGCGCGCACGGAGGCTTTCAGACAGTCGTTCTTCCCGCGAACCATACGCGACTGGAACAGGAAAGGGAGGTAATGACAGTGGCACGTAAAGTGCCCTCCGCCACACACCGTTGGGTGGCTTGCGGAGTATCAATGTAGATGTAGATGTAGATGTAGATGTAACCAGAGACTACTAGCGTGGACCTCGATTGGCCGCCATATTCTGCTGATCTGAACACATGCGACTGCTTTCTGTGGGGCTATGTTAAAGACACGGTGTACAGCAATAACCCCAAAACCATTGCTGAGCTGATAACAGTCGTTCAGAGGGTCATCGACAGCGTCGATGTTCCGACACTTCAGCGGGTCATGCGGGATTTCTCTATCGTCCACGCCACATCATCGCCAACGATGGCAGGCATATTAAACATGTCATAACCTAAACCCAAATATCTGAAGTGAAGTTTCCATGTTGAATAACGTGTCGGACGCCGTAGTTTGTAACTTATTTATGTTTTTTTCATGTCGTTCAACAATTGCCACCCTATGTTAGGAAGTCTTTTCTGAAGGAAATTGTGTAGAGAGTAGCCTTTTATTGAGGTGAAACATGGATGATAAACGATTCAGACGGGAAGAGAATAGAAACTTTCGGAACGTGGTGCTATAGAAGAATGCTGAGGGTCAGATAAGCTCGAATACCTAATGAAGAAGTACTGAATGAAACTGGGGAAATTGAGGAGGAAATAAGTTTAGAGCACAGCTCGACTAAAAGTAGAAGATTGTTTTATATGATACAGTTCGAAGTATCAAGAATTCACCAATTCGATAATGGAATGAAATGTGGGTGGTAAAAATCGCGGGGACAGATCAAGAATCGAGTGCATCAAGCAGGTTCAAAGGGAGGTAGGTTGCAGCAGCAATTATGCAGAGGTGAAGATGCTTGCAAATATTAGACTAACATGGAGAGTTGCATCAAACTGGTGTTCGAAGTGAAGACCACAACAACAGCGACAATGCTCTTGTTATCCAAAGACTTTTGACGTTGAATAACTAATGAAGGAGCCATCCCCAAACCCATTTCAGAAGCTTATGGAGTATGTATGTATGTATGTATGTGTAGATTTGTGATGAACGTATCGTAACAATGCCACACAGCGGTGATATGTTATTGTCAACCATCACAGGT
Source organism: Schistocerca americana (assembly GCF_021461395.2). NCBI lineage: Eukaryota > Metazoa > Arthropoda > Insecta > Orthoptera > Acrididae > Schistocerca > Schistocerca americana. Next base: position 566,162,686 of record NC_060119.1, on the reverse strand, counting down.
AGTAGCGAGCGTCGGGACTCAGGACTGTACACTTTATGGCAAAACGAGACAGCGGCAGCGAAGCCGCCTCGGCTGACTTCAGCCGCCATTCTTGCTCAAACTGGAGTGCACTTCGCTGCTGGATACTGCACGCTGCCCGCCTGCGTCAGTGCGTGGCATTCTGCTGTAACTTCTCCGACGCTGATGGGCCGCTGCAGATGGCGAAAGCAATCCTCGTCATGGAGGCGTCTGGCAGTCGTGTGTCCGAGCAACGTATGGCTCACTCCACAGCCCACTGCCTCTCACACATAATAACTTGAACCAAGTGTTTCCTGCTGCCGCTCATTTGATATCACAAAATTTTTGTTTTGTGCTACTGAAACTTAAGGTTTCTATAATTTCTTCGAGTTTAAAACCTACTCTTCAAATGTGGTCGATCGGTAGGTGACTTCTACGACAAATGTAGTACGTCACAGAAACGACAAATCGGCAACCTGGACACTAGGGCGCAGCGCCACAATGCCCCCAAGTGGCCACACCTGCGGGCTCAGTAGCATGTCCCTGTAACATACACATGCGTCTTTTTTCATGTGTTTCGGATCGACACCGGAGAGAACCACCAACGGAGAAAAGAAAACTTGAAACGGGCATCAACCGACGGAAGGAATAACCCGTAGGGTTTAGCGTTCACCGGGAGAAGAGGAGTCCGGTAATTTGCTTGCGATGTGCGCCGGCTAGCGCCCTCGGAAACTAGCGCGGAACCGCTCGCCGCCTCTTTCCCCGAGATGAGCATTAGCCGAGACGCGATGCAACAAAATTAAGCATACCTTTATCTGCAACAGGTACTCAAATGGACGCCCCTCTGCGGTTACAAGAGCAACCGGGCACCATCTGAACACATTGTGAAACACTCATCCAATTTTCATTGCCCACTTTTTCCCACGTTGATTCTTGAAAGGTGGTGGCAACGCGAGGAGGAGGCATGCTAAGATATCGGGCTCCAGAAAGTAAAGCTGTTGCAGAACTAATTTTGTGTTGCAGGCAACCTTGCACGTGGGACAACCACAGCTATGAGTATTCATGTCGGGTGTTAATAACCACTTCAGTTGAGTTATTGTTAGCCGGCCGAAGTGGCCGTGCGGTTAAAGGCTCTGCAGTCTGGAACCGCAAGACCGCTACGGCCGCAGGTTCGAATCCTGCCTCGGGCATGGATGTTTGTGATGTCCTTAGGTTAGTTAGGTTTAACTAGTTCTAAGTTCTAGGGGACTAATGACCTCAGCAGTTGAGTCCCATAGTGCTCAGAGCCATTTGAACCATTTTGAGTTATTGTTATGAAGATGCTCACCTGGAGATGGGGCTTTTAGTGCTACGAAACCGGTAGTGATCTTGTAATAAAGAACTAAATACAGCTGAAGTGGTTATTAATATCCAACATGGAATTTTGTGTTATTCTCCAGAGGTGTCCACGAAGGAAATTTGGCACAATTTAAAAGCGAAACAATTTTCGTCTGAAATTCAGAGTTGCTTTACCATTAGCGCAGTTAACTGAAAAAATAAACTTTCAGTGATTAAAAGTAATAACAGCTTTGTAATCTGCTCTTATGTTGTAAGTTCACTAATTCAAGATCGATCAATGTGTACTTCTTACAGGTGAGCGTGTTATTTACAATTTATAAAGCCCGCTCGTGGCAATCTGACACTTTACTTTAACATAAATAAATAAGGGTTATAGACATATTGTACAAGCAACTGCATAAAGGAACATAAGCAATGGGCACGAAATGCGTGGCCAAAATAATTACAGGTCAAGCAATACTTGGCATCCCACTGCAATTGAAAACCATAATATACGAGGCATATTCAGAAAGTAAGGTCCGATTAGGAGCGGGATGGAAACCAGCATGAAAATCCGATGGAACTTCGCACACATGTGTTGGACAGTGTCTTTAGTGTGCTTGTCGATCGCTTCACGTCGCTCTTCTCGGTTCAAAGCGCAAAGGGACCACGTAGAAACGCCCAAGTATGTGGATCTGCAGATGAATTTTGCCTGAAGCTATGCACCCCACATAACATAAATGTCATGCGTTTCTTTCTTCTAGGCAATTTTTCAGCCGCATTCTGCAGAGGTAATGAAGACGCTCCTGCATCGTTTTCGATGGGAAGTGCTTTATCACCCACAATACAGCCCTTAACTGGTTCCCTCCGTTCTTCTTCTCTGCTCACATGAACCGCTAGCTACAAAGACAACATTTTGGCACAAACAACGAAAGGCAGACCAGCGTAGAGAATTGGCGGAAAGCAAAGGCGGCTGCTTTCTGTGACGATGGTACAGCAAAGTTTGTACAACGCCACGACAAATGTCTAAGTCGGAGCAGCGACTATTTAGAGAGGTAGGTGGAAGATGTGGCTAACTGTTGCGAATAAAAAATGTTTGATTTTCACTGTGGTTTCAATTCCGCGACCGATCGGAACCTTCCGAACATCCCTCGTATATGTATTACTAGTAGGTATAAACGAAAAGTTCAGGTAACACAACAGACAACACTTAGCACATAGCCTTAAGAAATGTGGTTCTAGAAAAGTAACCAAATACAAGCTGGCCTCACCACATGCAAAACGCGTGATGAAACCGTTGGTAGCCTCTAAAACTGTTACTCTTATTTCAGTTCGCTTTCAGCGACATTACAATAGGTCTGTAATGACAAAACCATTAATGCGGGTTTAATAAATGACGGTTCAATAGGCTCAGCCTAGTCCAGTTATCTGGACGAAAGTCCAGTAAATTATCAATGAAATACGCCCAGTAGCCTTTAGCCTAGAGTTTAGGGCCCGTCCTGCGGTAACCTTCCGTCCACTGCGATGCGCCACACACAAGCGCGGTTACTAATTAATTGCCACGCTTCCTCACGGTCCGCCACATTCCATACCACATGGAATATAAACTTTGGATACAGTCCGTCTCGTAGCAAACCGTTACAGTCCTGAAGCCAGGGACACCTGGCCGCGTACAGAGCAAGACCCCTCGTGCAGGCGCCGTTAAATTTTCTTACAGGAAGAGGGCGCCACGTTTTGATCACGAATTTACTTCAAACTTTATACAGTTTTAATACTCCATTAGGACAAAAAAATGGTTCAAATGGCTCTGAGCACTATGGGACTCAACTGCTGAGGTCATTAGTCCCCTAGAACTTAGAACTAGTTAAACCTAACTAACCTAAGGACATCACAAACATCCATGCCCGAGGCAAGATTCGAACCTGCGACCGTAGCGGTCTTGCGGTTCCAGACTGCAGCGCCTTTAACCGCACGGCCACTTCGGCCGGCCTTAGGACAACATAATGCGCAAGTAGTAAGAAGTACTACTGAGGCAATTTTGAGAAAATCGCAAGAGAGGTTCTACCCGTCGGTGACGTACCCGTGCTTTTCAACTCTGAGCGCAAAATGGCAGCAGTCATATTGTGCATCTGAAACAGCCTATCTTCAATATAGCGATTCCAGGGACACGTACTGAGCTCATTCTTTTGAGGTGGCCCTACTCGAATACGAGATACGGCACACTGTTACTTTTCTATGTTTCTTCTGCTTTCTTAGATTGTCTTTCGTCACAGTCTCTAGAAAACTGCATGCATAATAAATGGATTTGATGAATCCAAGTTTCCACTACTGCTCGGTCGGTTTTCGCAGGTAATGTAGTCATGTGGAGATAACAGAAGCCTTTCACAGAAGAAGAACAAAGAGTTTCATTAGCTCTTGGTAAAGAAGATTTGACATTTCTGACAGAATCTAGCACTCTCGTCCTGCAGCAGGCTGCCTGCCTTATGATGAAACTATCGGTGTTAGAGCGACAGCTACATGATGTGTTTCGGTTAACTGAAGAGAAAGCCAAAACCTTTGCACAAGTTCGGGTGAGTTCTGAAAAAGGAATGGTTGAACAAGGCCGAAAAAATCTTTGTTTTCAGTACAGCTAGAAGGTGTGCATAGGAAAATGAATCTACAGGTGGCATCAGATGTTCACCTGAAGCAGAACATTCCAAAGGCAACATTTTAGTATGGTGTATTGTCAGATTGCTTTGTTGAAAAAATTAAGGAAAATATCATATTGGAATTCACTCATGATGAACTGTTTGAATTTCAGAAGAAACTGGAAACTAGTCAAAGTGAGCTGGAATCTCTTAGATGATACAGAGATGAATGATCAAGAGCTTTTGAAGACGAATATATCTCTGATCTCTTTTTGATACATGATATAGTTGATTAACATTTGTTTTGTTTAATAAAATACCGATATTATATTCAAATCAAGTATTTATCTCATCATATCGGTGATTCATTATATCCCTGTAAATAAAATGGCACCATACATGGTAGAATGAAATTTTCACTCTGCAGCGGAATGTGCGCTGATATGAAACTTCCTGGCAGATTAAAACTGTGTGCCGGACCTAGACTCGAACTCAGGTCCTTTGCCTTTCGCTGGCAAGTGCTCTACCAACTGAGCTACCCAAGCACGACTCACGACCCGTCCTCACAATTTTACTTCCGCTAGTACCTCGTCTCCTACCTTGCAAACTTCACAGAAGTTCTCCCGGGAAACTTGCAGTACTAGCGCTAATGGAAGAAAAGGATATTTCGGAGACGTGGCTTAGCCACAGCCTGCGGGATGTTTCCAGGATGAAATTTTCACTCTGCAGCGGAGTGTGCGCTGTTTTCAAACTTCCTGGCAGATTAAAACTGTGTGCCAGACCGAGACTCGAACTCGGGACCTTTGCCTTTCGTGAGGAAGTGCACAGTTTTAATCTGCCACGAAGTTTCTACCTGTATGTAAACTTAAAAATATAAGCCAAATAATTTTTCGGAACAGGCAAGCTATGTCCTGATAATGTGAATATATTGCATGATCCATCATTGCTCTCGATAGTAAACTGTATAATAAAAATGGTGGCAAAATAAATTTAAAAAATTGAAGAAGGACTGGGTTAGAGTTCAGGATCAGTAAGCAGTGGATCACAGCATCGAGTCTCGCTCGTAGTATTTGTTTATTTTAATTTTCTGGCAACTCAAGTCATATTATTTCGTACATATTACATTTGAAAAGTACTATGGTGAAAAGGCACGTGTATTTACAAGGACTTTTATTGAATTTCCAATGTTATTTGGCTGTTTACTAAAATTTATTATCATAAAAAATATTGTGCGACTTTTATTTCGATAGGCAAGTTAAAAACTTTATCAAGAGCTTCAGACTTGTTCATATTTGCTTGACAATGAACGATAAATTGCTTCTCTTGAATATGCTATTAAAACACATACAGTCGTTCATCGACAATTTTCGTCACCTATATTTACGAATTTGGTTTGTATCCGAATTGTCAGAAGAAAGAGATTTTTTTTCGAAATGTCACCTAGCTTTGTTGTGCCTTAGAAAATCTGAAGATTCCTTGTGCATTCGGGAAAACAGCATTAATTCGACGTTTTCCGTGTCTGTATGAAGAAATATTATCCCGTAACTTTTACTGTCGAAAGCACATCCGACGATTAATCGTTCATGACCCATATATTCTGACATATTGTAACTCACCGCGTTATTGAATAAAGTTATTTACACCTTTATTTATCGTTGTCTGACTTGGGCTTTCCAAGTCCGTCCCTCGTTCTTGACCTGTGCCTGCAGATCAAAGCGTCCTGGCACGAAACAGTTCTCGGTATATCACCTGACTGAGGATATAAGAGACTTTGGAAATTACGACAGGCGTACATTTTCAAGGAAACTTTATGCGTTTTGTCGTTTACTTGTCGATAGTTATATATGTTGTGACAATAAAAATTAGCAAACAACCAAATAACATTGGAAATTCACATAAAGGTTCATGCAGATACACGTGTCTTTTATTTATATTACCATGCAAATGTAATATGTGTGAACTAGTTTGACTACTGTTGAAAAAATATGAATTAAAAAAGAACAAAGAAAAGAACAGGAACGGGAGCCAATCCATCGATCTGCCGATTACGGAGGTCGATCGCTAACCATACGATCGTCGCCATCTCGTGCTTAAGGTTGTAACACTCCAGTACATCATTGGCGCGTAATACTTATGTTGCGATTTTCTCGAAATCACCTAAGTAGTACGGCTTACTAATTGAACATTATGTTTTCCTGTTGGGCTACTAAAAGTGTATAAAGTTTGATGTAAATCCGTGACCTGAACATCATGGCCTATCCTTCTTAGTACCTTCCTCGCGTGCCCCGTAGCTGTGCCCCAAGAAATCTTCCACACACCGACGAAGTAAGAAGGTTTCTGGCCGCACTCGTAACTCACCATTATGAACCAGTGCCCGGCTCAATTGCTCCTGACAGTTCTCTTAAGCCTCAACAGGCTCTTCACCGTACTTAATTGTGATGTGAATCTATATCTTCTCCTGGGCACACCTTACAGTTCAATGATTTCAGGATCTCTGTGTGACTATATTGTGACCCAGCTATAATCTTCCCGTGTTGCAGGCCTTTTCCAAGTACAGCTGAACAATGTATTCGATTTGAATAACTGAAATTTGTTGTAGAATTCAATAAGTATTTCCGCTCTCTCATTCCTGATAAGGTTCCTGTATCCTCCCGCAACTCTGTCTTCTATCCCTTCCCCTACTACAGCCATCCAATTGCTTATGATTATTAGATTTTCGTCTCCATTTACAGTTGGCGTACGTTCCAATGCCCTCATGTACTGTCTTTACCTCTTTATCTTCTGCTTGTTAAGTCGGTATCTGCACTCGAAGAATTGTTGTAACCGTTGGTCTACTATCAGTTCTGATGAGAATAATTCTGTCGCTGAATTGATCACAGTAATTCACTCTCTGTCCTACTTTCCTACTCGTAATGGATACTACTCCCGTTAACGCCGTTTCCTGCTGCTATTGATATCATCTGGACAGAAATCCTTATCACTTTTTACTTCCATGGACCCCCACTATATCTAGACTGAGCATATGCATTTCACTTTTCAGATTTTATAGCTTTACTACTACAGTAGATTTCACACTATGTCTTATAATCTTTAATGCAGTGGTCTCAATTGTCTTCTGAATCCTCATACCACCGCTCATTGCTGATTCTTCCACCCTCTAAGGACAATTTGCCATTTTAAGGGCTAGAGGCTGACTGAAGCTTTGTCCACTCCTCCGCCCCCCTTGACAAGGCTATTGACAGCACAAGGGTGACTCCTTATAATGGAAGTCTTCGGCCACCAGTGCTGAAGGCTGAATATTTTTTATTCAGATTTTAAGCGGCGAGTTCTGCAGGGAACTTCAAGATTACCGCAGCTGTTATGGGGCCCACAAAGTGCCTACCGTAATTCGCCAGTAAAGCAGGAGCTCGCTCGTGGTCACGAGGCTTCTGAGATTTATCTAAATACTAGTAGTTCTTTATGCTACTCCTGTTTTGTTAAACGCAGTGATGAAAATATTTCCAAATGATTTCTAATGATCTTCAAAATATTTTAGTATAATACTATTGTTCTATGTATAACTTGAAACCAGTGAAACTGTCCTTTTCATAATATTTAAAAAATAAAAAATTTACAGAATGTCCCATTATCCACATTATTGAGTTGTTTTTGTTCTGTGCGGAAAAAATATCCTGAGGTAAAAGTACTTCAAACGGTTGCTCTTTTCATCCATTTCCAATTTTGTATATGAGCGCCACATCTGTATGTCTGAACTGTAGTATCATTTAATAAGCATTTGTGACATTCGTCTCTTCAGTAAGACCAGTACGATGAAGTCTTCAATTTGTATTTATTACTTTATTTACAGCCTCATACCAAAATAATTTAGCGTTGCTCGATTGTATCTGGAGACTTATATTTTTCCAGACGTTTTGCCATACTATATTTGGGAACTTGTTTACAATATCGTTCTTTCGTTCTCCTGGGAATCCTTAATCATCTGTTGCGTAGTAATATTTAGTTTTCTTCTAGCGTAGCATTCTATAGAGGAAGTGTTTATATTTTTCCTATGTCTGCTGGAGGTAGCAGACTTTTTGGAGTTGTTACTTGAAAGAGCTGTACATAACTCACTTTGCAGTGTTTATTAGAGCCAGATTGTATAGAGGGCTGTGTATTTATGACAGACATTGACGAGCTCAAGTCCTCCTGTATCTAACTGTAGTGTGCAGGTTGCTGCCTTTACTTTAAACAATTCTCCTTTCCACAAAAAAATCTGCTGACCGTCTTATGTACATTTTAGCCGTTTGCTTAGGCACTGAAAATATTTGGCCTATATAATGTGCTTTGGAAGTGATGCACAATTTGATCAATTTTGTCCTCACAGTTTCATCTTTTTCAAGCCTTTTGCTTTCAATTAGTGCTCCTTGAAATTTGTTAGCTGTCTATGGTTTAATATTTTGCATTTGCCAGAACTGATATCTGCTCCTGAAACTGAAGTCTTCCTCAAAGAAATCCACGTCAAGACCATGGTACCAAAGAATTTTGTGTGTTTATGATGTAAAAAATAATAACAAGTCTTTCCAACTGGCAGAAACAAGTAGACTAGTGTAATCAGTGATACAGTAGCGAGGACAATTAAACATGTATTCGGCCCCTCCCGCCGTAGGTTCGAGTCCTCCCTCTGGCATGGATGTGTCTGTTGTTCTTAGCATAAGTTAATTTAAGTTAGTTTAAAGTGGTGTGTAAGTCTAGGGACCGATGACCTCAGCAGTTTGGTCCCTCAGGAATTCGCACACACATAAACATGTATTATCAGTTTAACAATCGCTAGAGACCCTTATCATAACAGCTTAAAGGACATAGCAGAAGGTGATCTCAATACAGTGAAACAACTAAAATGTTTTCTTTGCCGACTGCTGGGTGATTATGTCACACAACAGAACTGCATAAGTCATACAGCCAGGGGACCAAGTGTTAACTTAGACTTATACCTCTCATATTTCTTCTTCTTCACCTAAAGGCTGCATTAAATCTAGTTTCGAGTCTAACAGAACTACTTACTTCATTTTTGCTGGCTTCGCCCAACATCTTCCTCGCTTTTGAGTTGGTAAAAATAAGCTTGCAGCACGAACCGGTCGTGATGCATCCTTCCTTAGTACCTCTGAAAGTTGTTAAAAGGGTGTCATGCCGATGTATATCGTTTGTATGCCGATTTTTCACTGAGTAAGTATAGAGATTTCTTTTGAGTGAGCCTATCTCACCAGGTAGTATATTTACACGCTTGGCGGGGTTAAAAATCATGAGATCTTTAAATCAAGGGCTTGTTTAAGTTAGCGAACTAATACTACAGATCGTTTTAGCAGTCCTTGTCCGGGCTAAGAATAATCTTTGTGAGTGCACGGACTTGCCCAAAAATATGATATGATAGGAGAATATGGAATGAAAGTGAATTATAATACGCCTACGAGGTACACTCACCAGACAGTATGCAGTGGCTTCTGGAGTTTGTATGTAGGTAGAGAAAGTAAAAGAAATTTCACGATTAAGTATCAGTAAGAGTGGAGATCATTCGTAATGTAAAGATAACAGAATTCAGTTCCTGCACAAGATCCTGAACGTGAGACGGCCTAGAATGCAGATCAATATCTATCGATCAATACTGTTTCACATGAATCAACCTGTGGATACAGAAGTTGCAAAATAAACTGAATGAAATAGAGGCAAGTATCTATTATTTGATTATATGGGGCAAAAGCCGATAAATTGATTTATCGGACTTATCAGTTACGAAACAGTGAATGGGGCCACTTCGTGAGCACCTGCAGTATCAAAGAATGGCATTTTACTGCTGTTTCTACAGTCGTTTCAGTTTACCACAAGAATGGTGTTATTTAATCTGCTCAGTATATCACCAGAATGCCTTCTGTGCATTAAAATGATCCTGTGAGAAACACTGACATGCCAGCAATGTCAAGACATCACAAACGTGAAATAAAATGGAAATTTAGAAGTCGATGAAGTGAAATATTGGCACCAGGTAACAGAACGTATAAGACTATTTGATTGCGTGTCAGAAGCGAAGTCTTCTCACGGATGTTAAATACCACACTGGCAGAACAGATTATATGAAATACTACATGTAAATACTGCTACAAAAGCTAGTGGGAAAACGAGGAATCGACGAAGAATATCCAGTGACACCGGAGCAGAGATTGTCACTTAAGAGTTTCAAATTTTTACGTCATTTCATAGCCTCTTAACCGCTAAGATAAACTAGTCCCAGTGGCTAAAATGTACCTACAATGAGGATGAAAAGTTTTTTTGCATATATGTATTTGTGTAATGGCACGTATTGAAGGATGTGCTTATCTGGATAAGATTATTTCCTTTTTAAATATATTTTTAATAAAATAAGCATTATATTGGAAAATGTTTTGAAGAAATTTATGTTGTTACGTTCTAGCTTATTTAGAAGCCTGTGACCATGTGCAGTTCTATGAATGACAATTTCTAACTCTTCATACAAATCCATTTGGTGACCCTCGTCCATTTTGTGTAATATGTACAATGATCAATCGTGATATCATGGAATGAACTGACAGTTTTCTTCATGTAGGTGACTGTTGCTGGCTTGGTGTAACTGTTTGTATGGTAGGCGTTTATGTATTCATCACTTCTTATTTCGACGTCTCTTTCAGTCTAATATCCATAGAGGACTTTTCATACACTACATACCATTTTGTAAATGCCTAACTGTGTGTGCTTATCTGTCTGTGTTGTTATGTTGTGTCTCAGAGTGTTTTACCACATGTTGAGTGTTTTGAAGGCAGTGACAGTGTTATGTAGTCTGAAAATGTTTGCCATTCTGTAAGAGAGTTTGTCGTGCGTGAAATGCTAGTAGTTAGTTTCCTTTTTATTTCCCATGTAACAGTTGGTTTATCGATATTTTTTTTCTTTTCTGTGGGAGATTGTCGATAAGTGTGTCATCATAGACATCTGCTGCAGCTGTTTGTTTGATCGCGCTGAATTCACCTGCCTTCTCTTGTTTATCCATTAGTATATTACTGGCTCTATTAACTTGTGATCTTAAAGATCTGTAACCTACACAACTAAATTTGTTGCAAAAATATAAGCATATCCACTAATGAAATGATTTAAAACATACAACCGATTTATAGTACACACTAAAATAAATATATATTTCTGCAAAAAATTGTATTTCGGTGTATAACCTCACTGGCGTACCCAGCAAAAGAGTCTCATCACAATTCAGATTAATATAACGTACATGTAACAGTAGCTCACCTAATGATCGCGGTATGCTGCCGAAACTCGTTGTGCTAATTAAGTATTAGTAATACGTGACTTAAGCAGGAGCAGTTACTTCGTAAGTGATACTTATATTACGTTCAGGTGAGATGGCGATGGGTGTGGTTCATAGCAGAGAAGAGAAGTCTATTAGAAACATTTTGAAAACTTAATATCCACCACACAATGCCATTGAAAGGAAATAGGCACCGACGCCCATTCATGCTAAAGAAGAACTTAGACTAGCGAAAAAAAGGTAAAAGAGTGTTGTTAGTTTGCAAAACTTTGAAGCAAAATATTTCTTGGCGGAAAGTGACGTACATGATCATCTCTACACCTCAAAGTTTATCGTATCGGTCAATTCCGTCAGTCTTTCATCTCATGTGCGGGGCTTTCAAAAGAGGCAGACGGGAAATCCTGCTAAGTTGCACATCGCGACCCTGGCATTTGAGCACGCGCAGACGAAGTAAATCACTAGAAAGAACAAGGGATCCTCTTGCAGCTGCTACAAAGGAGTCTTGCAGTTTTCTATTGTCCAAAGTAACAGTTTTTTATCTGTTCCGTAATATATTTTTATGTCTTTTTCGGGCGTTCAGCAAATAAACCAGTAAAATTTTTTTTATTTTTTTTTTATTTTTTTTTTTTTACTAGAGCGTGGTGGCGCATTGGTAAAACACTGGACTCGCATGCGGAAGGACGGTGATTCAAAACCTCGTCCTCTCAGCTAGACTTAGAAATATTTTTTGAAGGTTAAGAACCTTGTTGTGCAATACACAGCTGTATTATATTATTTTTACTGAAGTCAATCGATTTCGCTCCACAATCAGTCAGTCTTTGGGCCTCATAAAGCATTTCAGCTATGCCCTGTCGAGTCACAAGGCCAAATGAAAATTACAAAACGTTCCATTATTATTATTAACTGTCTATGGTAACGGCTATGGCCTGATATCGGAGACAACATTGGGAAATGGCGACCAGTATCACCAACATATATGTAATTTAAATGCGGTTTTCTTGTTGACCAAACCGCTATTGAAACTACTGGTTGAACAGCAAAGTTCTTAGATGGGTAAATGAGTCCGTATGTAACGTGCAGCAATGGGGAACACAACACAAAAGTAGTATAAATAATCTTTTTGAAACAAGAAAATCTTATGGTCTGGATAAAACTCGTAAAGCAGTCATTCAAGTTCTCACTCGATTCAAGAGAAGCTTTCGCTTGATGTTGTAGGATTGTAAAACGAAGTACCCAAATAGTTATGTTATATGGTTGGCCAATGGATCAAGTGAGCAAGAATTGTCAGTTACCTCCATTAAAATAATTTAAGGTGGATTCATTGTGAATCATTGTATCCGCTGTCCTGAAGACACTCCTTACATTATGTCCCACTAAATACTTATTACTGCCCCGTGACATCGATTTACACGTGGAATTTATCATCGAAACTCTTACAACAAATAGCCTACTACAGCGCTCTCTTTAAAGAGTCTGTAACCTGTTTTGATTTTTAAGGGGCCCCACACACGAACAACGGATCTCATCGATCTGTTACCAGGTCGTGCGATCTGTGGACAGATCGCACGCGTGTGGACAAATCGCAGATCACAGCGATTGATTGCTGTTCGCTCGTAATTTCCATGCAATCATGACTGCTTGACTCCGATTCGTTTGTCTAGTTACGAAGCGTGGTTATGTAGTTTCGTCTCGTTTAGCGTTTCCCCATACTGAGAGAGAACTTTATATATTACAATTTATAGTTATTCATGGAGCACGAGCCACTCTGAGAAGTGAAACTGAAGACGGAGTTGCAATTTTTATTAAGAAAGAATAAGAATGTAAAACATTGATAGCCTCAGAGTCTGCAGTGAGCAGAATTTTAAGTTCATTGCAAGTTTGTAGCAACAATCAACATACAATGGGCTCCATCTATTTTTGGTTTCCTATAAAACACAGTCCTTGACTAGAGATCGAAAACTTTTTCACCTTGCCGTTATGGTACACTGGAAAAAAAAAACTATCGAGCCCTGTAGGAATTACCGAATGGAACGAAAATAATAGATGTGATGCACATCTACAGACTAACAAATTATTACAATTTCAGAAAAAATGGTTGGTTTATTCAAGAGACAGAGCTTTACAAAGTGAGGAAGTCAAGAACGCATTGGTCCATCTCTGCCCTTATGCAAGCATTTATGAGGCTTGGCATCGATCGATAGAGTTGTTGGATGTATTCCTGAGAGATATCATGCCAAAACCCAACCAGCTGGCGGGTTCTATCGTCAAAGTCCTGAGATGGTTGCACGGACCTGGCCATGATGCTCCAAATGTTCTCAATCGCTGAGAAGTACGACGACTTTTCTGGCCACGGTAGTGTTTGGTAAGGACGAAGACAAACAGTAGAACCTCTCGCCAGGTGCAAGCGGGGCATAATCTTGCTGATATGTAAGCCCAGGATGGCTTGCCTCTTTTTTTCCGTTTGCGACATAATGTCACAGGAAAACTGCAATCGCAGAGAAATTTATTGGGAAATAGCTTGCCGACTTGATCACACACAAATTTTCTCTATTTTTATAAACGTCATCAGATACTATGCTCTAAAACGAAGTGTCCTTTACTGTGATATTTTTGATTTGTTGATGATAGTGCACTCTAGATGCAAGTCTTCAGCAACTCATGTGATGAAAACAGACCATTATCAAAGCCGCTATTTTACGCAGCACCGCACCGTTTTCTAAACGGTATAACTGAAATCAGCTGTTGCCTGCAACAAGCCGAGGGATATCATCAGTCACCTCTGCCGCTCTGACCCTAGTCTACTCTCATCAGCAAAGTTATAGATTCAGCAACATCAACCTAGAGACGTATTACTGCCAAGAATACTCACTTGTAAATTTCTCTGAATGTTCAAGACCACTTCGCTGAACTAATGGTATAACGTATTCACTTGTCTCCCCTTTTAACTCGCCCTCCTCACCATCTCCACTTGACGTCTCGACCAATGACGTGCATTCAGGGGAAGCACGTAAAGCACTGCTTCGGTAACAGTAACTGTAGTGATAAGTTACGTAATTATAACCACGTATTTATTCAACAATATCTATATGAAATCCTTACCCCCTTACATTTCTTCGAAACACACAGAATCAATACTATTATCACGTTACTTTACTGATAGAGCATTGTTGGCCGAGCCGAAGCAACGTCCGCATAGCTTAGCTGAGCAGTGAGAGAGTTGCCCTAGAAGGTCAGTTGCCCATGTGCCGTGTGTGTGTGAGTGTGTGTGTGTGTGTGTGTGTGTGTGTGCGTGTGTGTAGTTTTATCCCAGAACCAATCAGCGACCGACTTCTACGCGCACCTCTGTTGGCCCACGGGTTCGTGTGCATGGTTTTCGGCCGCCAGCGACCGGCAGCGACGGGCTAACAATACAGAGTAACGGGATGTTTCAATAATAAAGTACAGTACTGTAACGCTTAGTTCCCGTATTTGTTGAATCTGCAGGAAAGTGTGTCGAGGTGCCAGGCTGCCAACCAGTATCTAGTAACATAATGTAAACTACGTCTACATGTACTACAAAAGAGCTTTTCCCGAAGCTGTTTCCTGCGCGTTCTTTCTCAGGAAAGAAGGAGATAATTAAAAGTGGATCGCCAGAACCAGAGTAACCGAACTTGGTTCAAAAGACCAGTAAATTTTCTAGACATTTTCAGTGTAATATTTACAGCAAATACGACTGTTGTTTGAAAAGGACAGAAATTCTAGTTTTACCAAAATTGGGTTTACGCATTTGGGAAATTTAGTGAAATCGATATGCGAATATGCACTGTCTGTTAAGAATCTACGATCGTCTGTAGCTATAGCTGCTTTTAGGGAAATAGAATAGAAACTCCATTTGATGATCAGCTCAAAAACGAAACTTCTATGCAGAATCAAAAGGTAAGGCGAAACAGGGACATCCTTAAATGGCTTGTTAATGCAGTGTGTTTTCTGGGAAAAGAGATGGCTTTTCGACTGGCATTTCGATTACACGATAAAACAACAAATTCTGTTAATCAGGAAAATTATATGGAATTATTGAAATAAACTGCAAAGCATGGTCCTCGTGTGGTGGAGCACGTAGAAACTTCTACTGTGTTTAAAGAAATTCACAATCGAATTCAAAATGATCCAATACAAGCCGTAGGTTCAACTATTTTGGAAGCTATATAGGGGGACACTGCGGATGTTCCTTTTGTAGCCGCCGGTCGGAGTGGCCGCGCGGTTCTAGGCGCTACAGTCTGGAGCCGAGCGCCCGCTACGGTCGCAGGTTCGAATCCTGCCTCGGGCATGGATGTGTGTGATGTCCTTAGGTTAGTTAGGTTTAATTAGTTCTAAGTTCTAGGCGACTGATGACCTCAGAAGTTAAGTCGCATAGGGCTCAGAGACATTTCAACCATTTGAACCTTTTGTAGCCATCATGACTGACGAATCCTCAGACGTGGAAAATAAGGCACAGTTTTCTGTTGTCATGCTTTATGTATATGAAGGAGAGACAAAGGAGAGTTTCTTGGGATTCTGTGATATAGGTAATGACACACACGTCCTGGCTATTGCAGAACTTATCTCGCACTTCTTATCAGAATTTCAATGTAATGAAAAAATGATTGCACAAACGACTGACGATTGGATGACTATGGCAGGAAATCTAAATTGGGTCCCAAGCATTGATCTAAGTCACATACCCCGAAATCATATTTTTTCACTGTCATGCACATGTACTGAACGCGTTTTGTCTCGTAGCACCAGCCACAGATCGGAGTCTCAGTTATTTTTTAAATCTCTCGATGAAGTTGCAAGTTTCTTTTCAAGACGATCTATAAGTATTAAATCTTTTGATACATTTTTGCAACGTTCTCTTCCACAAGTCTGTCCAACGCGACGGAATTGCTCATCAAGATTGGACAACACTGTGTGCAGGAACAGAGCTAAACTTCGTAATGTGTTTAGTGCTATCTCGAACTTCCTCAAGAAATTGATTCAGATGTTTCAGCACCAATTAAGGGTTTTTGGGCACTTTTAAAAGATTTAAAGTTCGTTTTTCTCTTGAACAGATTCGACAAAATACTTACCTCCAATAATGTACTGCACAACGTCTGGCAGAACCAAGTAGCTGTGTTTTGTACTGTGAACAAAAAAATTCAAGAAACTCGCCGCTCCATAGCCGCGCTACATGATGGCCGAACAATTGTTCCAAGAAACTGTGTCTCAAGTAGGAGAACACTTGAAGGGGAAGAATATCGACTATAAATGCATCTGTTAAGAGGTGTTTAATAACTTTAATACCCACTTGGATTTAATATTTCAAGATTATTGTAAACCGAAATTTTTAAATTTACTGTCACATGAAAACTATGAACAGTACTCTAACCAGTTCCCCGAAAGCAGTTTTCAAAGTCCCTTAAATGCATATGGAAAGTTCTTCGAGACCATTCTATTGAAAACATAACTTGATTTTAGAAATAAACTAGTGAACTTGCAAAACTATTGAGAACAAGTCAACGCGAAATTAAGTCTTCAGCAGTCTAATATGTTAGTGTCATTAATGTATACAACTCCTTTGCGTACGTCCTCAGTAGAAAGGTCGTTTTCAGCTGTGAAAAGAATAAAAAGCTACTCTCTAAATTATACTAGAGAAGAGGGAATGTCTTATCTTTCAATTGAAGCTCCGCTAATAGGAGAGGTCGAGAAGAAGAAACATTCCTTTGAGGAAGTGGTTACCAAATTTGCTTCCCAGGAGAGAAGAATGGAATTTCACTTCCGTCGATATTGCAGATGTGGTTTATCAAAGAGTCATGATAGAGAAATTAGTTATTTTCTATGAAAGTTTGTTTATAGTAACAGGTGACTGTTCAAGCTGATGGAGGCTCTGTAATGGTGTGGGACGTGTGCAGTTGGAGTGATATGGAACCCCTGATACGTCTAGATACGACTCTGATAGGCGATACCTAGGTAATGATCCTGTCTGATCAACTTCATCCATGTCCATTGAGCATTCCGAAGGACTTGGACAATTCCAGCAGGACAAGGTGACACTCCCACACGTACAGAACTGCTACAGAGTGGCTCCAGGAACACTCTTCTGAATTTAAAAGCTTCCGCTTGCTACGAAACTCCACAGACATGATCATTATTGAGCACATCTGGAATGCCTGGGATCTCCACCGGTCGTACTCTTACGGATTTATAGACAGCCCTGCAGGATTCATTGTGTCGATTTCCTCCAACACTACTTCAGATAAAAGTCGAGTCCATGCCACGTCGTGTTGCGGCACTTCTGCGTGCTCGCGGGGGCCCTACACAATTTTAGGCAGGTGTACCAGTTTTTTTGGCTCTTCAGTGTATTTCTCGTAGTTTTGAAGATGAACACGTCTGTTAGGCAAAACATGTCAATAAAGGAAAGTTATGTGAGGCCTGTGGCTGCCCTACAGTTTAAATTACTGAGCAACTGCTCTGAGCCATCGATACTCTCAATTCATCAGGAATCTGTAACTACTGGTGCATCTCTGGGATCCATCAACTACTGTGTTGCAGAAGTCGTCGAGTTTCGTCGGGTAGTTAAAGTCAGACGGAGGTCTTGCTGTGGCGTGTTTACTCTTGACTGACCTACAACGAACACTTTAAGTCGCCTTTAGCCGTCGGCAAAACCTTGAAAAGACACTTTGTCACACATTTAACGTTGCTTGGTCTGAGGTTTGTGTCTTACGTCCATTAAGGTGTCTATACGTCATGTGGCATAGCGCTGCGAACCTCTGCTTTTAAAATTATGGCCCGAAAGGCACCGTACGGTGTGTGAAGGTGGATCCGTTATGTACTAGTCTCATTCTCGCCCCTTCGTATCCTACTCGCGGAAAGTAAGAGAGAAGAAAGACTTTCGGAGCCTTCCACACGAACTCTAGTTTTGTTGACGTGATCATCAAGCGAGAGGTGTGTTGGAGAAAGTAGTCATTCGGCGCCGGTGCTCTTTGATTGTGATGCACAACAAATTTCTTGTAACGCCACCATCGCAGTCTGTTCAGCTTCTCTGTGACAGTATCACACCGTCACTAAACAAACCCGTGACAAACCTTGCAGATCTTATTTGAATGTTTCCTATTTCTTCCATTAATTAAAACTTTGTAAGGCTTCCAACCTAACAATTGGTCGAACAAGGGTCTAGTAAGTGACGTCTTCCGTAGTTGAAATGCACTTCCTCGGGATTCTGGCTCCCTCAGATTTGATTTACATGTGATTCCACATTAAAAGGCTCGGAGAGAACCTCCCAGGTACTTGAAAATTATAACTCATTCCAGTGACTGAATGCTTCTCGCGTTTTCACACAGTATGGGATCTATTTTCATGCGCTATATTATATTAATTAGTACTGAACAATAATTGCAATGCTTGGCACCAGACGCTGATTATCTGCGAGTATCTCTGCACTAAGAATTAAATCTCTAGCCATATCACCTCCTTGTACACAACTGCATCGTCTGTGAACAGCCTCATTCGGCAACAGTATTTATCCATCACATCATTTATGTACGTATGTATCGTGAACAGCAGCTGCCCCATCTCGCTGCCTCCTACCTCACGATTAGAATTTCCCGAGCAGAAATGACTGAGGTACACAGAAGAAGTGGTCGGATGTCAATGTAACTTGGTACACGTACACACCATCGTCAAGTACGTAGACGCTTAGATTTGCAATGCTCTGCAGCAGGTAGAACGCCACCAGCGTGCATTAGTGTTGTTACCACGCCTGGTAGGGTACACGAGGGGCGTTCAGAAAGTAAGCTCCGATCGGTCGCGAAATGGAAACGACTATGAAAATCCGATAAAGCTTTGCACAGATGTGTTGGGTAGTGTCTCTAGTATAACCCCAGTTAGCATCACGTCGCTCTTCTCATTTCTGAGCTCGCAGTGAGTGCGTAAAGATGTCTAGAAAATAGTGTCTGCCGCCAAGTACGAGGGCCTGGTGAGAAATTTCGCCTGAAGCTATGCAGCTAACATTACATAACTGTCGTGCTGTTTCTTCTTCAAGACAATTCTCAGCCGCATTCTGCAGGGGCAGTAAAGATGCTCCTGCATCGTTTTCAAATGGAAATGTGAGATTACCCACAATACAGTCCGCAATTGTCTCCCCCTGAGTTTCATCTCTGGTCACATGAACCGCTGTCTTTGAAGACAACATTTTGACACAGACAACGAGGTGTAGGCCAGCGTGGAGAATTGGCGGAAAGCACTGGCGGCTGCCTTCTATGATGAGGCTATTGAAAAGTTGGTACAACGCTGTGACAAAAGTCTAAGTCAGAACGGCGACTACGTAGAGAAGTAGCTGAAAGGTGTAGCTAATTGTTACAAGTAAAACATTTCTGATGTTCACTGTGGTTTCAATTTGGCAATCAATCGGAGCTTACTTTCTGAACAGGCCTCGTATAAGATGTTTAGTGATGACGCGTACTCCTAGGGAACAGCGTTATCAGCACCTGTTATAGTTTGAAAGAGCCGTTATTGTGGGTCTTGGTTTGGCTACCTGGTCGAATCGTGCAGTACCCAGATTTATTTGTGGTATATTCGGAAGTGACAGTGGTCCGATGTTGAACTGCACGGGTATGTGAGGGCAGGCTTTCTCGTCAAATTTTTGTTCAAATGGTTCAAATGGCTCTGAGCACTATGGGACTTGACAGCTATGGTCATCAGTCCCCTAGAACTTAGAACTACTTAAACCTAATTAACCTAAGGACATCACACAACACCCAGTCATCACGAGGTCAAATTTTTGTTCTACCACCTCTAACCACAGTTGAAGATGCATTAAATGAATCCGTAATTGCAAATGAGGACAATACATAATACACGAAACGGATGTACGAGTACAGGTCGTAGATGCATGGTTGACGACATATGGATGTTTGGGTCTGGCCGTGAGTCATGCACGGATCGTAATCAGAATAACACAGGCACTGCAGTATCGTACAGATGACGATCCCCTTACTATACACCAAGCACATCATAGCCACTACACTTCTACGCCTGCCATCCGCCAACAAGTAATGGACTCCCTGCTACATTGTGTATCATCCAGCATCGATGGTCACAGACTAGCAGCAGCTGGAACAGAAAATTTTCGTAGGCTACCGTTAACACCGCAACAGAAATGGTTGAGTTTTAGAATGTTACAATGACCGGAAAACATGGACTGCTCACGAATGGCGTTTCATTGTGTTTAGCGATGAATAGCAGTTCTGCACTACCCCGGATGACCAACATCAACGACCATGGTGACGACCTGGGGAGAGGTCCCACTCTTGCAAGGTTTTGGAAAGGGGCAGCGGTGTTACTCTGACTTCATAGTGTGGAGAACCGTAGGATGTGACTTCAGGTCACGGATGGTAATGATTGAGGGAACTCTGACTGCACAACCGTACGTCATGTACATTTTGCGTCGTCATGAGTTACCTCTCAAGCGACTGTACAGTGGTGCCATTTTTCAACAGGACAATGCGAGTTCAGCGACGTACTGGTAAGTGCGGTGACAGCACGCACTGAGCTCTTTGGAAATCTGACTCGACTTTTAAAAGTCGCATTTTCTCTCAACCCGCGAGTTATTTTGTTTCCTCGTCCCATTCTGGGTGCTTCACTTTTTTTGTCAGGCTGTGTACTCGTATTACGCGTCTAAAGCATAGGGCTTTAGTTACCTTCCAATAACATGCATTCACGGAGCAAGGAGGACTGATTTCCTATACAAGTTTGAGTTGTAGGGGAATCTAGATGGACAGACCTTACGACTGCTAATCTCTTCTCCTTCCTTTTCCCTCTAATCCCGATTGTGTGGAAAGCTAGTTCGATTCGCAACCAGTAGTAGTGCCACGTGGCCGTTTGATAGAGTACAAACTTTTAACCCGTGTCCGTAGCCGACGTCTAAGGAGAAATTTCAGTTTAAAGAGAGAATAATATAAATTTTTAAGAGTTAAAAATTTAGTTTTAAAGAAAGGCAATTAAGAACTGTAAAATTTTAATAATGTTCAGTTCTCATGAGGTAAGAAATATAATTTGTAAGAGAATAAAATTAATTTAAGAGGACGATTTTAGTTTGAAAATTTGGAAATTTGTGGTAAGTTCCTATGGGACCAAACTGCTAAGGTCATCGGTCCCTAGGCTTACACACTACTTAGTCTAACTTGAACTAACTTCGGCTAAGGACAAAAAACACACACACCCATGCCCGAGGGAGGACTCGAACCTCCGACGAGGGTAGCCGCGCGAACCGTGGCAGGGCGCCTTAGTTTGAAAAGGTAGAAAGTTTTTCTTTCAGTTTTGTTTTCAAGAGTGATGTTTTGCTGTAAGTGGTGGCCCAAGAGAGAGCGTCGTTGAAGCGGAATTCATGAGCCCAAGTTTGGGCTAAGAGGATGGATGAGAGAATAGTGAAAAACGTTGCTAAAGCACACCTGTGTTACAGAATAGAGGGTATACAGAATGGAAACTCGGCTGCAACCAATGCTCCAAAATTTGAGGGGTTTGCAGTGGAAAATGTCAATTTCGAGCCACACTAATAAGCAGCTATCGTTTCGCTCTTACTCGGTTTCACTATGACGTCGAGCGCAACACTTGACTTCATACAAATCAAAAGAGCCGCCCTCTGCTTTCCTTTCCGCATACTCTGTGTTCCGTGCTTGTGGGATGGCGTCCGACTCCGAAGAGGCCTGCAGGAGTCGTGGTGGTGGGAGAAATTTTCAGCATCGTGTCACCTCGAGCGACTGGCCGGCAAGGAGAGGGGACACACCAGTGTAAGGTTCTCGGTCTTAAGTCCTGTATTAAATTTCAGATATTTCTGCAGTGCCTCATGAAGAGAGGGATGTAACAATGTTGATGTGAATCTGTCCGTCAGACTGGGACGTTACGGTCGGCTGCCCGCTTGGTTCTGTTGGAGAACAGGAGACTGAGTGCCGGCACAGCGCTGCACCCTCTCCCTTCTCTCATCATCGTACAGCGTCAGCTGGGCGCCACACTACACGGACCCAATACAGTCACCTGCACTCAGCAGCTACAAATAAGAAACAAATTTCATACACCATGTGGGAAACGGGTCATTTTGCGTGAAGGGTTCAAATGACTCTGAGCACTATGGGACTTACCATCTGAGGTCATCAGTCCCCTAGACTTAGAACTACTTAAACCTGACTAACCTAAGGACATCACACACATCCATGCCCGAGGCGGGATTCCAACCCGCGACTGTAGCAGTCGCGCGGTCCCGAACTGAAGCGCCTAGAACCTATCGGCCACCGCGGCCGGCTTGCGTGAAGCGAAAAAACGTTTTCTCAGTTGGTTGTTCGGCATCCCATAGCGGTCTTCCTGTCACCTATACTACAACCTTTTTTTTAGTTCTATGTCTGTCTGTCTCTCTCTCTCTCTCTCTCTCTCTCTCTTTCTCTCTCCATCCGAAAAGGCCTCGAGTAGCCCAGTGGTACTGACCGACAGCCGTGTCATCTTCAGTTGATAGGCGTCATGTGGTCAGCACAACGCTCATTCGGCCATTGTCAGTTTCGTGACCGGAGCCGCAAATTCTAGATCAAGTAGCTCCTCAATTGGCCCTACAAGGGCTGAGTGCACTCATGCCAACAGCACCCAGCAAGCACGGACGGTCACCCATCCAAGTGCCAGACAATCCCGACAGTCCTTAACTTCGATGATCTGACGGTAACCGATGTTACCACTGCGGCAAGGCCGTTGGCCCTTTTTTCTTTACTAATACGGTTTTACTTAACTGTAAATTTAATCTTTTCTATTGGCCAATATTGGCCTTATGACAGAAAATTATTATTATGTTCTAATGATTCTCTCTTACTCGTGTGAGAAGAGCAGTCGCTATGAATTATCGCTTTGAAAAATGAAATTAAGCAATTATTTTTTTCAATTGTTTTTAGTTACTTGTCTGGAGTGTCGGCACACCTTGAGGCAACGGTATGTGCAGAGGTTAGTGCTAGAGGGAGCTGTAATCAGCCCCACTCAAGAGCCTCAACCGGGCATAGAAGCTAGGTGGCCAATTCAAGACCCCCCTTAGGAAATCTGGTAGAGGGTCATTAAAGATAAGGAACCAAGAAAAAAACTTGAAATCCCAGTGCCACAGTACCGTAGCACACCGCTAGAGGAGCCAGGACAAAAAGTGGCATAACCCTTCTCCATTTTGTCTCTGTCGGTCCATTATGGCCTGGAGGACATCGGCTGGTACGTGTTTCATGATTCAAAAAACTTTACCAACAGACGTATGTTTTCGTTTATTTTATTTTGTTTCTCAAATGCTGCCAGTTTCGGCAACTCAATATTGCCATCTTCAGGCCCCATACGTTATTATCGTATTCAATACGATTGTTAATACGATAATAGCGTATGGGGCCTGAAGATCGCAATATTGAGTTGCCGAAACTGGTATCATTTGAGATATAAAATAAGAGGGCTATTTGGAAAGTATGGAACGATAGGTCGCGAAATGGAAACCACTGTGAAAATCAAAACTGTTTTATTTGCAACAGTTAGCTACAACTTCCAGCTACTTATCTCCATAGTCGCCGATCTGACTTAAACTTCTGTCGTAGCGTTGTACCAACTTTCCAACACCCTCGTTATAGAAGGCAGCCGCCAGTGCATTCCGCCAATTCTCTAAGCTGGCCTACAGCTCGTTGTCTGTGCCAAAATGTTGTTTTCATAGCCACCGGTTCATGTGAGCGGAGATGAAACTCAGAGGGAGACAACTACGGGCTGTATTGTTGGTAATCAAACATTTCCAATTGAAAACGATGCAGGAGCATCTTCATTGCCCCTGCAGAATGTGGCTGAGAATTGTCTTGAAGAAGGAAACGCTCTACACTTATGTAATGTTGGCTGCATAGCTTCAAGTGAAATTTCTCACCAGGCTCTCGTACTTGGTGGGAGGCACTATTGTTCTAGGTATCTTTATGTGCTCCCTGTGTGCTAAAAAGAACGACGTAACGCAATCGACGGGCATACTAAAGACACTGCCAAGCACACCTATGCAAAACTTCATCGAATTTTCACTGTGGTTTCCATTTCGCGACCGATCGTTCCTTATTTTCCGAATAACCCTCGTAAAATAAGCCAAAACTTACGGCTTTTGGTAAAGTACCGGCCGGGGTGGCCGAGCGGTTCTAGGCGCTACAGTCTGGAACCGCGCGACCACTACGGTCGCAGGTTCCAATCCTGCCTCCGGCTTGGATGTGTGTGATGTCCTTAGGTTAGTTAGGTTTAAGTAGTTCTAAGTTCTAAGGGACTGATGACCTGTCCCATAGTGCTCAGAGCCATTTGAACCATTTGTTGGTAAAGTCTTTTGAATCAAGAAAAGCTTCTCCATTTTGTTCTGATTCTCTAGCTGCTTGCTACCATATTATCGCACGTGGCTTTCAGTGTATACCAGCAGAACAGACATGTACATGAAAACAATTAGAAACTGATAACCTAGTTTTATTTTGTTAAGGAGGTAATTAAAGCTGTGTCTGCCTACGTCACCGAGGGGCCAGCTCATCTGACTACCATGCAAGGGATCCGGGTTCGATTCCCGATAGTGGCAGGGATTTTTCCTTGACGGGATGCGTGGTGGAGTCAATTGAGGAGCTATTAGGCCGATTAGTGGAGATTCCAACAGCTGATGGCGGTGTGCTGATGACGTCACCCTTTATATCGCGTTCTTCGGCGCCACTGGCAAAGATGAGACGGAGGTCACTCCGGCTCGAATGGTACGTCCAGGGCTATAACACGAACGAGGGATTAAAACTGCATGACAGTCCGTCATAGTTTTCCCAATCTGTTCTCGGTGCCCGCAAGTGCTGCCAGAGAGTATGGACCTCCGCGGCGGAGTAAACACGGCTCGTCCACCTTGCGTGCTCAGGCAGCTGCGGGTCCGCGGGTTCCTCCAGACGCCAAAGGCTGAGAGGTACGTAACGGCGAGGAGGATGTGCAGCCGGATGCTGGCGGAGCACTCTCCCACGGCTGGAGCTGGGAGGCCGGCTGCGCATGCGCCTCCGTCACCGGCTTCACCTCACAGATTAATTGCGGAAATGTTATTCAGCGTGCTCACATCTCCTCTATCCTGTTATTAAAGCTTCACACTTAACTTTTTTAAGTTCTTGGGGCGCATGCTACTACTTATTTAATTACCATTAGCACTTACACCTCATTATTTACATCTCATTCCAGGCGTGACTTCTAATTGTCACAAAAAGCGTTATTTATCTATCGTCTGCAGATTTGTTACGAAGAAGGGGTAGGGTGTAAAGCCCCATCAAGGATGAAGTCACTAGAGTCTCAGCACGAGCTCGGATTCGTAAAGGTGGACAAGACAAAACTGCCACATCTTTATTTTGGGAAGTCTCTTAAAATCAAGGAAGAACGTGCGGAGGTATTCGCACTCAAATGTGTGACAATTTCTGTCGAATTAATTTAAACTTTCAATAATACAGCTAAAAATAAACATAACAGAGCTATCGTACTGTCATTTCCGGGTGAATGAAACTAGGTTCTAGTTCCGCCTCCGATAGTCATAGCGTCCATATGACGCGAATTCGGCTCACACAAGTTGTTCTTACAATTTTTGAGTTTATGGACCGACTCGCGTCGACAAACGAAATCATTTACATATAGAACTACATGTATACTCTCCACATCACATTTAAATGTCTGACGGTTCATCGAAACACGTTCAAAATTCTCTATTATTCCAATGTCGTATAGCGCTCGGAAAGAACGAACACCGATATTTTTCCGTACGAGCTCTGATTTCCCTTATTTTATCACGATGATCGTTTCTCCCTATGTAGGTTGGTGTCAACAAAATATTTCCGCATTCGGAAAAGAAAGTTGGTGATTGGAATTTCGTGACAAGATTCCGTGGCAACGAAAAATGCTTTTGTTTTAATGATGTGCAACCCAAATCCTGTATCATTTCAGTGACACTCTCTCCTCTACTTCGCAATAATTCAAAACGTGCTGCCCTTCTTTGAACTTTTTCGATGTACTCCGTCAAGCCTATCTGGTAAGGATCCCACACGGTGCAGCAGTATTCTAAAAGACGACGGACAAGCGTAATGTAGGCAGTCTCCTTAATACACCTGTTACATTTTCTAAGTGTACTCCCAATAAAACGCAGTCTTTGGTTAGCCTTCCCCTCAATATTTTCTGTGTGTTACTTCCAATTTAAGTTGTTCGTAATTGTAATTCCTAGGTATTTAGTTGAATTTACGGCCTTTAGCTTTGACTGATTTATCGTGTAACCAAAGTTTAACGGATTCACTTTAGCATTCATTTGGATGACCTAACACTTTTCGTTATTTAGGGTCGATTGCCAACTTTCGCCCCATACAGATATCTGTTCTAAATGGTTTTGCAATTTGTTTTGATCTTCTACTGACTTTATTAGTCGATAAACGACAGAGTCGTCTCCAAACAACCTAAGACGGCTGCTCAGATTGCCTCCCAAATCGTTTGTATTGATAAGGAACAGCAAAGGGCCTATAACACCACCTTGGAAAACCCTAGAAATCACTTCTGTTTTACTCGATGACTTTCCGTCAGTTACTACAAACTGTGACTTCTCTGACACGAAATCACAAATCCAGTCACATAACTGAGACGATATTCCATAAGTACGCAATTTCACTACAACCTGCTTGTGTGGTAAAGTGTCAAAAGCCTTCGGGAAATCCAGAAATACGGAATCAATCTGAAATCCCTTTTCAATAGCACTCAACACTTCACGCGAATAAAGAGCTAGTTGGGTTTCACAAGAATGATGTTTTCTAAACCCATGTTGACTGTATGTCAATAGATCGTTCGTTTTCTTCAAGGTAATTTATAATCTTCGAACAGAATATATGTCCAAAAATCCTGCTGCATATCGACGTTAATGACATGGGCCGGTAAGTTAGTGGATTACTCCTACTACCTTTCTTGAATGTTAGTGTGACCTGTTTAAATTTCCAGTCTTTGGGTACGGATCTTTCGTTGAGCGAACGTTTGTATACTCTTGTTAAGTATGGAGCTATTGCATCAGCATATTCTGAAAGGTACCTAACTGGTATATAGTCTGGACCAGAAGCCTTGCTTCTATTAAGTGATTTAATCCTACTCTGAGGATATTTACTTCTGCGTTACTCATGTTGGCAGCTGTTCTTGATTCGAATTCTGCAATATTTACTTTATCTTCTTTTGTGAAGGCATTTCGGAAGGCTATGTTTAGCAACACTGCTGTGGCAGCACTGTCTTCGATAGTATCTCCATTGCTATCGTGCAGCGAAGGCATTGATTGAGTCCAACCACTAACATACCTCAAATACGGCCAGAATCTCTCTGGATTTTCTGCCTGGTTTCGAGACAAAGTTTCGTTGTGGAAACTATTGTAAGCATCTCGCATTGAGATCCGCGCTAAATTTCGTGTTTCTGTAAGAGTACGCCAATCTTGGGGATTTTGCGTCTGTTTAAATTTGGCAAGTTTGTTTCGTTGTTTTTGCGATAGTGTTCTGACACATTTTGTGTACCAAGGAGTATCAGCTCCGCCGTTTCTTAATTTATTTGGTATAAATCTCTCAGTTGCTGCCGATACTTGTTCTTTGAATTCAAGCCACATCTGGTTTACACTCATATTGTTAATTTGAAAGGAGTGGAGATTGTCTCTCAGGAAGACATCAAGTGAATGTATATCTGCTTTTCTGAATAGGTATATTTTTCGTTTATTTTTGGAGGATTTGGGGGTTACAATATTCAGTCTCGCTACGACAACCCTGTGTTCACTAATCCCTGTATGAGTTTTGATGCTCGTTATTGTGTGTGTGTTAATTCCTAAGGGACCAAACTGCTGAGGTCGTCGGTCCCTAGACTTACACACTACTTAAACTAACTTATGCTAAGGACGACACACACACCCATGCCCGAGGGAGGACTCGAACCTCCGACGGGAGGAGCAGCGCGAACCGTGGCAAGGCACCTCAGGCTCGTTATTAATTCAGGATTATTTGTTGCTAAGAAGTCAAGTGTGTTTTCACATCCGATTACTGTTCGCGTGGGCTCATGAACTAATTACTCGAAATAATTTTAAGAGAATGCGTTTAGCATAATTTCGGATTTCGGCAGCATATCGAGGGTAAATTAAAGTCACCACGAACTGTAATCGTATGAGTCGGGCACGTGTTTGAAACAAAACTCAAGTTTTCTTTGAACCTTTCAGCAATTGTATCATCTGAATTGGGAAGTCGGTAGAAGGATCCAATTATTATTTTATTCCGGTTTCCAACAATGAGCTCTGCCTATACTAACTCACAAGAAGTATCTACTTCCATTTGGCGACGAGATAAAGTGCTTCTGACAACAACAAACACGCCACCGTCAACCACGTTTACCCTATCCTTTCGGAGCACCGGTAGGGTCTTCGCAAAAATTACCGCTGAGCTTATCTTCGACTTTAGCCAGCTTTCAGTGCCTATAACGATTTGAGCATCAGTGCTTTCTATTAGCGCTTCGAGCTCTGGTACTTTCCCAATCCAGCTACGACAATTTGCTACTGTTATAACTGCTTCTCTGGCATTCTTATTCGTTACGATGTATAAATAAAGTCCTGAAGGCCTGCAAAACAGGATTCTAACAGGCGCAGGTATGGATTTCCTGTGTTAAGGTGGGACACAAAGAGAGCAGTCAATGAAGTGTGTCGATATCATCTCGTCAAAAATGGACCATAAATTAAGAAAAATATTCGATCCCCACGAAATGCCGGATGTAAAATCATTATCTTGTAAAAAGATCAATAGATAATAGTGGAATCAATTCATATTTAATAAAAACAGATTTACTTTGGTATATAAAAGATGAACACATGTCCTTGAGTCGTAATGAGAAAATTTTGGAACAAGTATCCCACTTCAGCTATGTAGGATGTGATATCAGTTTTAACTATGACAAAGATATTGTGAAGAAGATTAATAAATATCAAACTGTTTGCGGAACAACTGGAAGAACTTTGAGGAGAAAAACAAGATAAGAAACACAAATGAAATTTTATGAAGTTGTTGCTGTACCTACTCATGAATATGATCCCGAGTAATGATCAGTAACAAAAAAATTCATGTATAGAGGCAGCAGAGACTAAGTTCATGAGATATGTAAGAGGCTGTAATAAAATGGATAAAATAAGGAATGAACCAATAACATCAGATTTTAAGATACTTCCTCTTATTGACAAGATATCAGAGATAGAATCTCACTGTGACACCAACTGCTGTTCAAATTGCTTCTGCAGATGCAGTACGATGCGCCAGACATGGTGGTCTTCCCTCTCGGTAGTGTCATGTGGCCGTCCAGAGGCCCCCTGCCAAGTCTTTCTGCAATATCGCAGAAGAAACTCCAACTTTGCGTGGACCCATTACACGACCAAGCTCTAATGCAGTAAGGTGTTGATAATGGCGTCTTTGTTACTTTAAAGGCAATCTTGACTTACATCAACTCACCACGTACAGTCTCAAGATAAATAACGCTCACGACCATTACATCGCGTATTTACAGCAAATTTGAAATCCATCCTTGTAGTGGCGCGAAATTTCAATAGATATCATCTTTCGGATACGGAAACAAGTCTACCAACTTTCGTTTATGTCGCACAACTTCTTGTGGATGTGGCAGTTTCTTCCGCGTCAGTGCAGTTTCCGTCAAGTGACCACCTCCATATTACGGATTAACCCTGAATCATGTTTAAGGAATTTTCCTTGCTGTTAAATACAAAATCGTTCTTTTAGCTGCAGCATCTCATTCATACATGTGAGTTGCCTCTTTCTCTTTCCAGTCATCAACAAGTGCATAAATCGACAGTCATTCTATGGTGTGACTAGCCAGACAAGGTGCTTAATAAGGTAATAGACTGTTCTTTTTTGCACTTCGTGACCGCTGGAAAATGTATGAGATAACAGAGGTACATGTATGTGTCAGACGTAACAACTAAAAAAAGAATTAAAATGTATCTGATGGCAAGGCATTTTCCTTAAACTAGATGCGGAGTTAACCCGCGACTTGACGACTGTCGCTTGACTGAAACTACACCGACGGGAAAAAATTCACAACACCAAAAAGCAGCATAGAGTAATGGAATTTAAGGAATACGTTTGTCTAGGTAACATGAGTGATTAGCATTGCAGGATCACAGTTTAATGTAAGCGCGAGACATGCCATTGGAAATATGAAATACTGGTACATAAATGACCTGTGTAACCGCGAGAATGTTGAATGCAAGCAGACATACGTGTATGTATGATGTTGTACCGGTTCCCGATGTCAGTTTGTGGGATAGAGTTCCATGCCTTTTGCTCTTGGTCGGTCAATACAGGGACAGTTAATGCTGTTTGTGGATGACGGTTGTCCGATGGTGCCCCATATGTGGTCGATTGGTGACGTATCTGGTGATCGAGCAGGCCAAGGCAACATGTCGACGCCCTGTAGAGCATGCTTGGTTTTAACAGTGGTATATGGGTGAGCGTTATCCAAATGGAAAACACCCGCTGGAATGCTGTTAACGTATGGCAGCACAACAGGTCGAATCACCGGACAGACGTAAAAATTTGCAGTGAGTGAGTGGGACAACCTCGGGAGAGCTTCTTCTATCATATGAAATCACACCCCAGACCATAACTCCAGGTGTAAGCCCAGTGTGTCCAGCATGCAGACAGGTTGGTTGCAAGCCCTCAACTGGCGTCCGTCTAACTAATACACGGCCATCACTGGCACCGAGGTGGAACCAGCTTTCATCAAGAAACACAACAGAGCTCCACTCTACCCTCCAATGAGCTCTGGTACTGCGTTTTTTTCTGTCAGTGTAGTTTTCCGAAATAAATGTCCATTGTATTAGCTTTTGTGATTTCACGACGTCGTGCTTCAACGGCGTTTGCTTACTGAATGGTGATGTTATAACGAAAACTACTTCAAGAAATACAAAACTCATATACGACTGGAGAGAGGCGAAGAGAATGTGACCGAAAATGGCGTTCCTAGACCCACAAGCAACGCTGTAATGCCTAAATACAGGGAACATGACCACGCACGGGTTACTCAGATAACAATTTTCGAGGTTGTGTCAGGTATCTACGTGATCACATGTACTGCACACGACTGACGTTTCAACGGAAATAACTGAGGCAGAATCCGACAGTGTACATAAATCATCAGCCCTTTAGTGTCCACTGATGGATAAAAGGTTCCTTTATACTTATATATGTATTACAGTCTTCCGTTATTCGCACCCGCGTCGTTCGGACTTCATTTCTAGTGTCATCTAGGCACTGTCCTTTACATTGCCCGTTGGGTATTGACTGATCTCTTCGAATCCAGCGAAGAAGATCCTTGGTGCACCTAGTACCCATATGCCAGGCTGGGCACTCAACTTAATAGTCATTACATTTTCATTAAAGTCGTAATTACATCATCTACTCAACTCTGTATCGTGATGCACTTTTTTATTGTTTCGTGCCTTTCCAAGCAAATCCGAATATTCATTATTATATTGCTGCTAACTGGCTGTTTTTTAATATTTTCTGCGTTAAGGTTCTCTTTCATTGCCATGGGTCATAAACAGCGTGTGGGAGGAGATATCCAGCTCCGGTATTTACCTGATAACCAAAAGAAACCTCCCAAAAACCTTGGTCGGAACCCGGGAATCGTAAGATTTTTGTTTCAGGAGCAATATTGTCCAGGCCTCTAACATTTTCAGTGTAAATGAATGTTTATTTGTATTTCGATCTGATTATTTTCTCTATTCATTCGTTATCTATTTCAAACAGCCACGTCGATTAAACGTCTAGGCGTAACGTTGCAAAGCGATATAAAATGGAACGCGCGTGTAAGTATTGCAGTAGGGAAGGCGAATGGGTGACTTCGGTTTACTGCGAGAATTTTAGGAAAGTGTTGTTGATATGTAAAGGAGACCGCTTATAGAACAGTAGTGCTACCCATTCTTGATTACTGCTCGAGTGTTTGGGTCCACACCAGGTCGGACTAAAGGAAGATATCAAAGCAGTTCAGAGGAGGGCTTCTAGATTCGTTACTGGTATTGCGGAGATGCTTTGGGAATTTGAATGAGAATCCCTGCACAGAATCGGTATTTGGAGCTGACTGCTGAACGATTCTACTACCGCCAACGTTCATACCATAAAGATAAGGTAAGAAAAATTAGGGCTCTTACGAATGCATATAGGCAGTCGTTTTTGCCTCTCTCTAGTGACGAATGGAACTGAAAAGGAAATGACTAGTAGTGGTACAAGGTACCCCTCGCTAAGAACCATACAGTGGCTCTGAAGCCACTGTATGGTGTGCATGTATATCAAAATTGCAGATGAAAAAGACACAAAAACCTGCAAAGTTTAACCTTTTTAGTTAATAGTTCGCTCGAAGCCGAATAATCACGAAGTGGACTTCATTGATCGGCTACCTCCTTTCCACCCCCCCCCCACCCCCACCCCCCACCCCTCCGCCACCGGCCACTCTCCTCTGCCCGCTTTACTTACACTATATTTTAGGTATTGTTAGCTGTATGTTATTTTAAAACAACCGTTTCTTACTGACTGCGTTTAATTATCACGATCGCAAAGCATTGTAGAGGCACAGTACTTAAGAGGTAATGGCTGGAAATATATTTACAATTTCTCGGCTATATTAACATAGAAAATGAGAGGGTGGTGCCTGATACCTATAATCCGAAAGTGGGGAAGGCTTAATGGCCAATTAATTACGTTAGTAGTACTGTAATACGAAGTCTGAACAAACTGTCACCGTGAAGTACTTGTCGTAGCTCCCACGATTTGTTTCATCTCTTTTTCATTTGCTATTACGCCACGTCGGTGCCCAAGCTGTTTTCAACGTAGTTACATCTTCAAGGATTCCCTATTGTTGCGTCGAGCAATATGGTGTTAACTCTTCGTCGTTAAATCAACATCTCGTTACAACGTCAAAACGTCTTTACGTCACTCTTAAGAAAAATGTAAGATATCAGATGCGTAATCAATTCCCAACACAGTTACGAAAAGTGCGAATAATTGCTGAAGCACCCAGCTAGAACTTTACCTCACCTTTTCCAGCCCCATGTTGACTATCAACTACTGTAAAGCACATTGATGCTTGTGCTTCAACCCCACGTCACCGTACAGGTGCCTAACGGCAAGTCATGGCATTAACACCACCAACAACGCAAATCTTGCAGCGCACTATAAAGTTGGGTACCCATACAGTAAGTAGCTTTCCGTGTATACTGACCCACGTTGCAAAAGTTTATTTATAACCAC